>NW_004524587.1:377504-456577 GCF_000260255.1 Octodon degus
GGGGCGGCCCCTGGGGAGGGGGCTGGGGCTGCGAGCCCCTGCAGGCCCGGTCCCGCCCGGAATGTGGGCGGGGTCCGGGGGCGCGGCGCGGCGGGGCGGGGCAGCTCTCAGGCGATCGCGCGCCCCCACCCGGTGCCCAGGCGAGTGCGGAGCCTGCTGGGGCTCCGCTGATCGGGTGGTGGGGCACTTGGTGCGCCCACACCCGTGCCGGCCCGCGCTGGGCTCGGAAGGGAAGTCTGGCAATCCCACGACTATTGAAGTGTGACCAGGTGGCCGCCGGGGTGCGGGGCTGGAGAGGTGGCGGCTGCCTGGCAGGCTGACCAGATGAGACCCTAAGACTGCTTCCTGGAACTGCAGACGTGCCCTCGCTCTCTGCCTCTGCGGGCTTCTCTTCTTGCCCAGCTTTGACGATGGCCTCAAACCTTCTGGAAGGAGGAGACAGGCTCCCAGCCGCTCTCCTTTCTCCAGCCCCTTGTAGGATCCAGGTAACAAAGCCCCCTCCCCACAGTGAGCACCGGCTTTGCTGTCCAGGTAGTTCCTAGCCTCTTTATTTCCCCACCCCCTGCACGCCAAAGCTGGCCTACGCTGGCCGCTTGTCCCCAGACCCCCACTGGCTCAGGAGAGAATCATATCGATGGGCCACTGTGGAATGAACCACTGCCACCAATTCCAGCTCTGAAGCAGAAACCTTCACTTTCTGTCTTTGCCAGCCAGGCACCTGAGGCCACCCAACCAGCGCTCAGCTCTGGGGCCTAGGTGTTAAAGTCCCTAAATGTTTGTTTTCTGATTAAATGACATTCCTTTGTTGTGAACATGAGTGTGTGTGGCATGTTGTATGAAGAATGAAGCCCAGAAGCCCCCAGAGCCCACTCTCCCCCGAACAGCCAGCCAGGGCTGGGGACAAGCGCAGGAGGCAGGTCATACCCTGTGTCCCCCAAGTAAGACTCGCTTTCCAGAATTTGCTGATATTTTCTTCCAGTCCTGATCCTCAGCAGGCGTAAGGAAACCATCAGGGAAAAAGGAGTGTGTTCGTTTTGCTTCACTGCAGTGAAATACCTGAGAAAGTCAGCTTGGAGGAAGGAAGGCCTGTTTAGGCCCATGATTTCAGAGGTGTCAGTCTGTGGATTGCAGGCCTGTGACAGCAGGAACGTGGTGAGAGGGGTAGCAGAGTGAGGCTGCTGAGCTGCTGGCATCTAGGAAGCAGACAGAGGGAGATGGAAAGCATCAGGGATCAGGGACAGTCCACAAGTACCCAGGAGGGTGCAGCCCTGGACCCACTCCTGCAGCTCACCCCACCTCCTGACATAGATGTGGATATGGGAAACAGGCCAAGAAACCTCAGGTCCATTGAGATTTGGGATTCGTTCACTCACTCAACTCTTCATTGAGATCTGGCTGTGTGCTGGTTGCAAGCCAGGCCCTGGGGTATTAGCCATTACCTGGACAGCCACAGTGGCCTCAGTCTTCCTATATGCAAAGGATTTTGAATGCACATGCCATTTTTTTTGTTGTTGGTGCTGCAACCCTGTGATATAGGCACTGTCATCACCCACTTTTGCAGCTGGGACACAGAGAGCTTAAATGACTCACCTGGCTTCACTGGGCACCTCAGGGTCAGGCCCAGTTTTCCTGACTCCGGAATCCTGGACTTAACTACACAGCATGGAGTTAAAGTCAGGGACACTGTAAAAACAGCGACCTCCCCAGTGAGGCTCGTGGAGCTACAGGAACAAAAGGAGGGCCCCTCTTTGGAGGGGAGGCAGCTTGGCTGCAGGATGTGTGTTCCCACCCCAGGAGGTCTTTGAGAATCTGGTAAAGGAGACAGAAGTTCCAGGCAAGGGGGCGGGCCCTCAAAAGCCACGCCCCCCAGGCAGCAGGAGGCGTGGCCTGGGCAAGAAACCACTTATTTGCCATCTGGTATCAGGTGCCCCAGAAAGACAGGACAGAGGTGAGCTGGCAGTTACCTAAAATGCAGGCCCAGGGACCAGAGCAGTGAAGCGCAACCACACGGAAGTGCAGGGAATGCCGCGGACACGGTCATAACAACACCTAGCCTTTGCATCCGATCATTAGCATTGGTCACAACGCTGCTGATTACTGGTGACTGGTGAACAGTCATCCTAAGTGGCACTGGGGGATCCCCAACGGCCAAGATTTGAACCCGAGATTCCATTTGACCTCAAAAACTAAGTTTTTCTCACTCTTCTGCCTATTTTAGAAGACACTGAAAGTGTCTTCATGTTTTCCCCTGGCAGGCGTTCAGGAAGAAGGTATGGAATTCATCCCTGGCTGATAATATTCCTTGATGTTAGTTTTCACTCAGTGAAATGGAGCCCCAAAAACATTGCAGGAAGGAAAACTCTTTGAAGGTAGAAGCCAGGAGTGCCATCTCAGAGCCTGCACGGGTATCACCAGTGCAGTATGACAGTGATTGACTGTCCAAGGTCACAAAGTCCCCTTTGCTTAGGAAAATGCCAGCCACAACACAGCTCAGTAATGGAGGTAGGCCGCATGGAGGTAGGCTGGTGTTGGTGCTGAGTCTGAGGCGGTCTAGTTCCCCTGCCTTCTGTACCGCGCTGGGGAGGTAGATGGTTGCTGGGTCCCAGCCCCCATCCTGAGTTCCTGACCTAGAAATGAGGCTGAGCCCAGCCACTTGGGGTGGCCCGAAGCCCCACCCAGCAGCCCCAGAGTGTCTAGAAGGGGATCCATGCCCAGTGAGATTATTTGGGTGGGCCGTGCACCCAAATTCTCCCATGCCACAGGAACATGACACTGAACTTGAGGGCATACAGCACAGTAGGAAGGTGCAAGCATCATTCATAAACTCCAGCACACTGCACCGGCAGGCCAGGCAGGGTGCACCCCTGTGCCGCTTGCTTCTTTAGCCAGTAGTATGCTGCTAAATGTGTAACAGCCAGCTAGCCGCCAGAAGGAAAGCCCTGATTTATAGCGCTTGACCATTTCCCTGGTGTAAACAGTCCTGCCGAAGCCCTAGGAGGAGCTGCGGTCCACTCAGCAAACCACAGGCCAGGGCCAGACCTGGCCCCTAGACTGCAAAAACTCCTGTTCGCCCTCTGGCCCTTAGACAGTCTGGTGACCCTTCCAATAGACATAAATAACTTTGAGACCAGAGATTCCAACAGAATGGAATATGATGATTAGGAGATGAGTTTTATGACTGTCTTAAAAATAGAACCTGTTTAATTGTAACTTTATATAACTTATTTTTTTTCAAGGGGTGTTTGACAACCAGCTTGCAAAACTCCTGAAAAATTAACAGTCTGCTGTTACAAGCCAGTAAAGGTCAGGGCCAGCCCAACACACTGTACTAAAGCAGACACACCATGATCATGCTCAGAACGGTCCGTTTTCTAATGGCAGTGCCTACATCTAACCAGTGCACCACATCGCCCTATTTCATTCATTCATTCATTCATTCATTCATTCATTCTATTAATATCTGTTCATCAGTACCTCCTCGAGGGCCTGGGAGATGTCACTGCGCCCCTGGCCTTACCTCCTGCATGCTAGTAGCATCCCCAAGTCATGAGACACAATGCCAACTGTTTCCTGGAAGACAAGACCGCCCCCAACCCCCGGGCTTAGGAAGATGTGTCCCTCCCTCCCAGCTGATAAAGGCTGCTGCTGTATCAGCCACTGCCACTCAGCTGTACTGTGGGTCACCAGCTGAGTGGTCACATTGTCACCCCTCGTGCTGTGGCACTTTCCTCTTCAGATGTTTCCTGGGGGTCAGTTTGCCACCAGCAGCTCTGTCAGATTGCCAAGGAACCTGGGGACTGGTGGGATGGAATAAGGTCCAAGTGACCTGAGGTGGGGTTTGGAGTCTATTACTGGCATGGGGCTCCATCTTACTAACATGCTGGGCACCCAAGCAGGCAGTAGTTTTCTATTGCAGAATGGTCCCTATTTCATAGCTACCCATGGAGCTTCAGCTTTGGGAGAATTCTCTGGAAGCCCCATCTGTAACTTGTCCCCAGATGATGTGAGCGAGGAGAGCATTCCTCAAGTTCATCGGACAGCATCAGATACGGTGTAGCAGAACGTGCTCTGTAGTGATGGCGTTGAGTTCGCTGGTCGAATAATCCAACGTGGTTATTTCTTCTCCTACCATCAAGAGAAGAGCTTGCTTTCTCCCTGGAGCCTGCAAACACCCTCCTCTCTCTCCTGCCTGGCTGGTGTGAGGCCAGCTCATTCCCTGGGCTCTGAGGCCTGGAGCCCACTTCCTCTTCAGCAGCCTGTGACCAGAGGGCCACAATCTCCTAATCTTCTCTGGCTTCAGGGGACAAAGAGGAGCGGTACAAGGGCCTGCAGGGCCATCCTCTCTCCCTTCTCACTTTCATCAACTAATTAAGTCTGGAGTTAATTTTTTTTAAAAATTGGAGAGGACTGAACATTGTTCTTGGGCTAACAGTTCTTGCAGTTGATGGATGGATAGATGGGCAGATGGATGGGCAGGGTAATGGATGGATGGATGGATGGATGGATGGATGGATGGATGGATGGATGGTGGATGGATGGATAGATGGGTGGGTGGATGGATGGCGGGGGATGCATGGATAGATGGGTGGGTGGATGGATGGGCGGGTGATGGATGGATGGATGGTGGGTGGGTGGGTGGTAGATGGGGGCGTGGATGGATGGGTAGATTGATTCACATACTCCTACCAAAACTTTTAACAGAAGGTGTGTCCCTTTTTTTTGGTCTGGCTTTGGACACAAGGGCTTTTGAGATTCATCAGATTCATCCATGTAGGTTGTTGTTTCGTTGTCTGGTCCTTCTGGTTGCTGGTGAATACATCCATCCATTACATGGATATAAAACTTCTGGGTAAATTTTGTTTTCAAGTTACTCTGATCAGAAAATAATGTTGATTTGTTTTGTTTTGTTTTTTTGATGTACTGACACTTTGAGAAGAACCCAAGCTCCGCTGGCATTGACTCACAGAAAGAGATGCTTGGTGCCGCTACGAGGACAGCGGAAGGCCACAGACTGTACCTCTAAAAACTAAAAGCCACTGTGTTCTTCAGATTAATTGCATCTCTCTCCCACACTGGCTTTTGCAGGGAAGCTGCTCAAATTGACCAATTTACATGTGACCTCCTTTCTTCCCACCTCCATCCGCTCTGAGTCAGTTGCTAAGGAGCAGGGAAGGCAGGCGAGGGCGGGGTGATCTTGCGGAGCCTGTGTGCTGCCCTCCCGGGACCCACTCGAGCCCCTCGGCAAGGACCCCCAGACCACTTTCAGGTGAGGGAGGAGGGCAATGCCACCCTATCTTGCAGATGGAAAGCCAAGGTAAGGGTTAGTCCAGGTAGGCCATCAGGAATGCGGCAAGACCAACTTCGGATGTGAACCCCAGCTCACTCTCCATCCCCCTTACGCTAACTGCTAACTCAGTCTCTTAATCTGTCTGACCCTCCCTCGCTCCCTCATGACTTGGAGATCAGATTGCGATGTTCGCATTTAAGCCAATGAGATAATGTGTTAGACGGCTCAGGACCAGGCTTAGGAAGACATCAAGGTCGGCTTCTCTACCCCTGGTCTCTCTGTCTTCGAGGATAGCACAAAACTAGAACTGATCCCGGCTGGCCTAGACAGGAAAATAGAAGGCCGCTGGAGGTATCCAGATGTCTCTGCTGCCATCAGTGGCTTAAAGGAAGGCCAGGTGTGGGCTAGAAGGAGGCCGGGGTGTCTCCCAGACCCCCAGTGGGAAAAAGGGAGCCAGGACCCAAAGAAGGCTTAAACCAAAGACCCAGGCAGGGGCTTCTGTACCCCACTTTCTTTCTCTCCCCTTGCTGGGTGAGAACTCTTGCCCGATGCGTGCCAGGCCAGCGCTCTGTCCTTCAGCTCGTCCCAGCCCACCACCATCTGCACCTCACTTCCTGACTTTCTCCCTGTGCATTGTCTGGGCATGAAGAAGGTGGCCCCGGGGGACAGGCCCAGGCAGACGTCTCTTCTGTCCAGCTGCAAGGAAAGACTTGGATGTCTGCCCCAGCCAGTGCGTTAGCCCAGCTGTGCAAATCCTGCCAGTGATGGCCCCCGGAGATAAGGGGTTGTTGGGTGGGCCACTGAGGGCTGCACAGGGTCCCCAACAAGTGTGGGATTATCAACAGAAAACATTTCTTCCATCCTGCTGCCCAGGCTTGCCCTTTCCTCCTTTCTCTCTCTCCCTTTCTTTTCCCTTTTTCTTAATACCGGGTCTTGATCCAGGGCCTTTACACAGAACTACATCCCTAACCTGCTTGTAATTTTGAGACAGTCTTGCTAAATCAGTAAATTGCCTAGGCTGGGCTTCAATTTCTGGTCCTCTTGCCTCAACGTCCCCAACTGCTGGGATTAGAAATGTGGACTCCGGTGACCAGCTTGTGTATTTATTAGTTGTAGTAGCTAAGACAGGTTCAGGGCTTAAGATGCCAGCAACTTCCATAAGTACTTTGCATATGTTGAGTCATGTAACAGCGCAGCCCACAACAGCTCGGCATAGTATATTATGGCCATCAGACAGATGAGAAAGCTTGGGCGAGAGAAGCTAAACACCTTGAGTTAGACGGAGCTGATACTAGATCCACACACTAGATGGGTGCTCCTGGTTATAATGTCACTCAGCTGGGTGCCAGTTTGCCTGTCTTACCTTCAGTCGTGTTTTTGGAGCTCACCTGTCAGGCTCTCGGAATGAAGACAGAAAGGTATGGTGGGGAGGAGCCTGAGGCCCAGTATTATCCAGAAGCAGGCAGCAGCCATCCGTGAAAATGCTTGGGCCTCGCTGGCTAGCCCTCTCCATCCTCACTTGGCCCCGGAGGCTGGGGTATGAGTGGCAGTGTGACGCAGGCCAGCGACCCTCTCTTTGGCCTGGGCCCGAAGTGTCTGGTGTCTCCGTCTGTCAGCCTGTACTGCGTACAGCAGGAGCTTACTCAGGTTTGTAGCGGCTGGGGAATGTGGGCCCAACTCGACAGTTTCGAAGCATCCCCAAGATGGGTGCTCCTGGTTATAATGTCACCCACAGGTGCTCAAGGAAGGAAGGGGACAGGGAAAGCACACAGACACGCCGAGCGACCAGGACCGGGGTCAGGACCATGGCACATCCGGGGATGTCCTGTCTCCCCTCTGTCCCTTTCCTGAGCTCTGAGAGTCTGTCCCACACTTGTGCTTTTTGGCTAGCTGCCTCATTCCTGAATCCACTCCAAACATTGACCTTTCATGGTCATTTTAAGTGTGGGGAGGAGCCAGAAGTCCCAGGGTGTCAGATCCAGTGAATAACTTGGGGAGGACACCCCATAATGTTTTACGAGCCTGCCTGTCTGTTTGATGGTACTTGCCAACTGCATTCACTGGATATTTGATTACACCTTTAAAAGACACTCACAAAAGAGGCTTCCAGAACTGCTTCAGACTATGGCAAGAATGATGGGTTAAGTGTGTTTGAAGCAAGTGTTGACAGCACAATTAACCACAATGTGTCTCTTACTGTACTAACTTTTTCTCACTTAAACATTCACTGTCTTGTTCAATCAGTCCTTTTTTGTGTCTGGCCCTGGGGCTGCCTAGGGAAAATGGTTACCTCCTCGGGGTCCCCAGGAAAGGACCTGATGGGGCTGTTTATCTTTGTCCATCCAAGGTGCCCAGGCTTAAGTTCCCAGCCAGGCTGGACAAGGACAGGAAGCCTGCAGGTCCTCAGGAAGGAGGTTCCCGGGTGCCTGTTTTAAACACCAGGAATGAGTCCTGTACCTTCTCGGGGGGCACAAGTCTGAAATCAAGGTGCCAGCAGGGTTGGCTCATCTCAGAAAGACCTCATTCCAGGACTCTGTTCTCTGAGGTGTGTGGAATGTTGGAGTTGGACAGGTACAGCTTCCAACCCCTCCATGCTGCAGTATGGCCAGGCGACCTAGAGGTGTTAAACCCCAGTGGCTCTCACAATGGACTGGAGAGTCCATGCCCCATGGACAGCAATGACCCACGAACCAGCGCTGACCCACTCCGTTCTACAACAGCAGTGGTTGGTGGGTGGCCGAGTCCTGGGCCTATGAAGCAAGCAAGTGGTTCATTTCTAAGATGATCTAATTCTCTACTTTGTTTGGCTAAAAAATTTTTTATTATTGGTAGATATATGAGATATAATATTTGCATTCATTTTAGGGAATTGATGCTTACATATTGTAGCTTGGTTGTTTTCCATCCCTTTTCACCTTTCTATCTTCCCCCTCCCTCCCTTGGCTAAAACTTTTTTTTTTTTTAAATTTATTTTGTGTGTGTGTGGCCAGCTCAGCCCACCAGGGGGCAGGGCTGGCTGGTATGTGGTGCTGGGGGATTGAACTGTGGTCCCTGTGCTTTGCTTAGCTTAGCTTAGCTTGTTCTAAGTGGGTGCTTTAGACCACTGAGCCATCTCACCAGCCCTTGGCTAAAACTTTTAAGCAGATTTTACTTGGTGGCTTCCTAGCCAAATCGGCCATGAGAGCTATTTGTATTTCAGAAGCCCCAATTCTGGATTAAGGTAAGAAACCAACCCTCTCTGTTTCTTTGGCCATGACAGACCTCACCAATCAATCATGGACTCAACCCCAAGATCCCAGACAGAAAGCAAGGCAGAGACCAGAATCCATGATGGTGTAAATAGACTTACAATAGTCTTTCTTTCTTTCTTTCTTTCTTTCTTTCTTTCTTTCTTTCTTTCTTTCTTTCTCTTTCTCTTTCTCTTTCTCTTTCTCTTTCTTATACTGGGGATTGAGCACAGGGACTTCACATTGAACTACATCTGCATTCACTTAAACTTTTTTTCTTTTTCATTTCATTTCATTTATTTATTTGGTTTTGAGACAGGGTCTCATTACATAGTTTCGACTGCTCTTAAAGTCAGTGGACAGCCCGGGCTGGTCTTGAACTCATAGTGACCCTCCTATCTCCATCTCCGAGTGCTGGGATTATGGCATGCACCATTGCATCCTGCCAAATCTTTTATTTTGATACGAGGTCCCACTAAGTCACAAGTAGCCCGGGCTGGGCTCAAGCTCGCCATCTTCCTGCCTCACCCCCGCAGCGCTGACAGGCGTGTGCCCCAGGCCCAGCGACAGTGTGACTGCTATCTGCTCTCCTGCCTGAGCTCCAGCCTCTGCCCTCTGCACCACCTCGCCCTGATGCCCAAAGAAGATAAGCATCTGGTGTGGCCTAACTTCTGCCCTCCCCATGAACCTCGAGACAATGTTCTCAGAGCTGCATGAGCCCCAGGATTCAGGCCCACCTTTGAAAACCAGGGATTGCCCGAGGGCAGCAAGGAATGTCCACGGGAGTGCTTCTCCAGGAGGGGAGGGGACCCAGGACCCTCCACCTGTGGATCAATTCCGGGCAGCTCTGAAGGCTGAACAGTCAGAACTCACCCATGGGGCCATGGTTAGGGGTCAATTCTGCCCCCGCCCCCAAAGGGGTCAGAGGCCTATGGCGAGGTCCCTAGGAATGGGAACTGACTTGGAAACAGGGCCGAGTTAAGGTGAGGTTATTGTGGTGGGCCCTCACCCACACAACCACAGCCCTTATCAAAAGGGGGAAATGTGGACCCAAAACAGAAATTCACAGAGAGGGAATGACAGGATTTCCGCATCTGATTTCAAACTCTGGTCCAGAACTATGGGCCAGTCATCCCTTTTCATTTAGGCCTCTTGGTCTGCAGTATTGTTACCGTAGCAAACTAAGACAGGCATCGCCACGGACCGCTGGCTCCTTATAGGATGCCCGCTCAACGCAATAATCCACACGAGAGAAAAGGACCAACAAAGCAAGTTTCGAGCTGGACTCAGTGGCGCACACCTGTGGCCCCAGCTATTCAGAAGGCTGAGGCAGGAGGATCACAAGTTTGAAGCAAGCCCAGGCAACTCAGCAAGGCCCTGTCTCAAAATAAAAATTTAAAAAGGGCTGGGGATTAGAGGAGCGTTTGGCAAGTATATGTAAGACTGGGTCGGCTAGAAAAGATAAGGAAGGGAAGTAGGCGGTTTGGTTGGTGCTGTCCACTGATGCCCACTGCCTCCTGGGTAGGGGCTGGCCAGGCCCCACATAGGACGGTAGCCAGGAGTCTGGGCAAGTACCTTCTCACTTCACCCCCACGCGGCAGCTGCCCTGCTCCGCTGCCAGCCCTGCTGCACACTCAGGGTGACTTGCACACACGGAAACTTCGAAAAGAACAACATGCAATAGCAATTTTCTCTTCCTGCTTCTTTTCATAAAGAAACAGAAAATTCAAATCCATCTTTCTTGTTGTGTTCACAGAAAAGAACAAAAATATACTAAGAAAGAAGCCAGCAGCCAGACAACACACACCCAGTTTCCAGCGAAAAGTCGCACAAATCCCAGTGCCCATAAATAAACCAACAGCCGCGGGGAGAAGCTCAGAAGAGGCGCAGTCCAGGCAATGGCAGCGTCTCTGTGCCAACACAGCAGGCAGCGAGGCCAGGGTCAAGCGAGGCGGGGGCTGGGGGTCCACACTGAGCCCCAAGTCCCTCAGAAGGCTTGAGTAATTTGCACTGAAGCCAGAAGCTCGGAGAGTGTGGAACCTGCTGAGTTCACACTTGTAGTCCTCCTGCCTCAACCTCCCAGATGACTGGAGTTACGAGTGTGCATCGCTGTGTCGTCCTCATCATGTGCCCTTTAACAGGCTAACTCACGTGTCCTGATTTGCCTGGGCCTTGGCTGGTTTAAGTCCCACACCCTAGGGACCTCCTGAATTCCAGGAACCAGAGGCCGTTGGTCCAGGTGGAGAGAAGGAGACAGGATAAGAGAAGGAAGCGACTGAGCGAGGCCGAGTAGCTGAGCCAGGCCCACAGCTGGGGGAGCTCCAGCAGCCTGAGTGGGGACAACGGGAAGAGAAAAAGCTAGGAGTCCACGTGGAGCCATGGTCTCCATGATCTGACAGTTTCATGTGTCACTGCCCGAGTAGGACACAGTGTCACACTGCGCCAGGGAGCTCCCTGGACAGAGCTTAGGACACACGTGGCAATCAGAGAACAGGATGAACCTGCACGGGCCTGGCCTGTGACTTCACACGATCCTGGAGCCGAAGGGGGTACACAGGGTGGTGGGGGTGGCAGAATGAGGGGAGATTTTTCAGAATTAAGAATTGTTTTTAATCTCGCTGTATTGTCTTTTGAAAAGCAAGCAAGGGCAGCGAGGCATCTGAGGGCACATGGACAATGAGGTCACTGGCCAAAGGTCTCCACGGCTCAGTGGGAATGGCAGACAAGCTGAAGCCACCAGGAAGAGAGAGTTGGAATTGAAACCCTGCCGTATCCGTCCCCAGGACTCAGAGCAGGCAGCTGCAGGGACGATGCGTTCAGCAAGAAAGCCAAGTGCTGGGAGCAGCCTGGGGCGAGGCTTCCCAGGCTTCCCTTGCGTAGAAATGACGCACCATGTGTGCTTCTGTCTGTGTTTGTGTTGCAACCACCTTCAAAGGGGCCCTGGGGGCTGGCGGAGGGTGACAGGTGACAGGTGGCTGCAGGCCGCTCACGAGGGACTCGCGTCCACCTCAAACATTCAGTACCTGTTGCGGGGTGCATCCCCCAAAACATACATCCATCCTGATCGCTGTGAGCTACGAGTGTGGCCTTCCTGGGAAGACAAGTGTCCGTGTGTGCAGTTAGGGTCTCTGGGTGTGTGGTCAGGGTTCCGAGGGCCCTGCCCCCGTCTGACTGTTTCTTTGTGGTGCTCCTGGTTGGCCCCCGGGCCTTTGCACGGAGTGAGCTCCGAACTCCTCCCTGCTGTTTTTCACTTTTTGGTTTTATGAGAACGAGTTTGCAGCACACACGGGGACTGTCCCTCACGGGGCTTGGTGCCTACGCGCTACTCATTTTCATACCTTCTATTTCTGCTTCCCTTCCCTGCTTCCCTATCCCCTCCATCTCTTGGTCTCTTTCCCCTTTGCAAAATCTCTAGCTCCCTGTTTCCTGTCATCTTTCATTTCATTCTTCAAATTATTTATACTGCTGGCCATGGTGGTGCACGCTTGTCATGCTAGCACTCTGGAAGCTGAGGCAGGAGGATCGCAGCTAGTTCAAAGTCAGCCTGAGCTATGTAGTGGCAGGGAACAGCGCTCCAGGGGCTGTTTGTTTGGCAGCTGTGCTTGAGAGGACATGAGGACTTGGAGAGCCACAGAAAAAAATAGGTCCTCTTCCTTGAAAAGGGGAGGGGCTGAGCATGGCACCCACTTGTCATCCCAAGGCTCTGGAGGCCGAGGCAGGACAATTGCTGTGTGCTCAAGGCCAGCCTGAGACCCTGTGAGGGAAGACAGCGTGCAAAGATTTAATGGGAAATCCATTTACTCACCAAATCCAGTTCTGCAGGTGTAGGTAGGAGGCCTGGATGTTGGCTCCATTCCAGACAGTACCCTACTGACACAGTGTGGGTCCTAGACAGCCACTGCCCCTCTGGGCCTCAAGGTGAAGGACTCCACTCCTCTGTGAACAAGCCCCCAACTTCTCCAGCGCCACCCCCAGACTCCAGAGGTCGGCTGTGCTCTTCCTGGGCTGGACACTGCAGAGTTGTCACCATCCTGGAAAACCCTTGACAGCTGCGGCCGTCACCTCCCCAGGGACCCTCTCACAGGGACAAGTGACTCATTTCTCCTTCATGTCCTGGACAAGATCCAGCGTCCCTCATGTGATTTTAAGGTAAATTGTCTTCCTTTTAGTCCTTGTTATACTACAGCGAGGGCACAATGTTGATGTCTGTTTTTTCCATCTTTTGTTTTTTGGGACAAGGTCTTGCTGTATAGTTCAGGCTGGCCTTGTACTCACTCTGCAGTCCAGCCTGGCCTTACATTTGCAGCGATCCTCCAGCCTCAGCCTCCCCAGTACCAGAGCACAGGCGCACACTGCCAAGCCTGGCGGACGCTTCGTGCATGGGTGAGTTACGTACGGAGGATTCCCAGGCTCCAGAGCGAAAGGCACGTCACCAAACATTGGTGTTATGTGAGGAGCGCTGGGCCTGGAGGCTGATGAGCCCCTGGGAAAAAGCTACGAGCCTGGAAGCAACCGCAAGTTCCAGTTAGAAGCACGTGACCGGATGTGGCGGATGAGCCTGCAGTCCCAGTGACGCCTGAGGCCGAGGCAGGAGCGTCGAAAGTTCCCAGCCAGCTCTGGCAACTTGGTGACTTAGTGAAACCCTATCGCAAAATAGAAACGTGGGAAGGGTAGAGGTGCGGCTCAGGGCAGAGCTCTCGCAGCAGGCCCTGGCTTCCGGCTCTGCTACCGCGAAAAGTAATCAGGCAGCGAGCAAGTAGGTAAATCAACCCAGGCAGCGCAGAGCCCCACCACCAGCCGGTGCGGGAGCTGCTGCCACCCCCAGGGAAGCTGAGCCCACCTCTCTGCCCTGCGCTGGCCCAGCTGGGACCCCACCCACGGAGGCCAGGCGCCCAGCAGAGGCAGGGGCTCCTGTGGCCGGAGACTGCACCTGAATCCACTCGGGCGCAGTCACCCTTCACAGAGCGAGCGAGCGGCTGACGTCATCCACCGCGAGGGCAGGAAGTGGCCAGCGAAGGCGCTTCTACTTTTGTTTCTTCTTTTCCTCCTCCCTCTCCCACTTCTGGGTTTTGTTTGTTTGTTTGTTTTTTAGTTAGGGATTCAACTGAGCTACATCCCCAGATCTTTTTATGTTATTTTTAAAAATTTTGAGACAGGGTTGCTTCATTGTCCAGGTTGGGCTGAAATGTGGGATCCTCCTGCCTCAGCCTCCAGAGTGCTGGAATTACAGGTGCAGCCCCACGGTATGCCTGGCAGAAGGCATGTTCTAAAGCGTTTGATTTTTGTCAGAAGAGCGGCTGTCCCTCAGATTTGTAGTGATTTTTAAAGTTTCTATCTTTGGTAAGAGGTGCAAACACTTAAAGATAGATGAGAGTCATCAACTCCTGCCTGAGAGCCTCAGTTGGGCCCTGCTGTCACCTAGCAAGATGAGGCTGAGGGGGTCACCAGAGGCCTTGAAGCCAGGCTAGGGGACTCAGACTCAGCCTGAGGAGCTCGATGGTGTTAGGCCAGGAGAGTCATGGCTGGACTCGCCCTCTGCAGGGTGGACCAAGGCAAGGCGGAGGAGGCTGGTCAGGGCCAGGGGTGTTGTGGGGCAGTACAAGTAGCAGCACTGTCCAGGGGCCTGTGCTGTGACCAGGCATCTGGGAGCAGCAAGATTCGGGGAGGCCCAGGTCTTCTGGAGGAGACGAGAGGACGAGACAGCGGTACCGCCATCTGGGTTAATAAATGAGTATCTTGAACAGCTGAGTGTGGTGGTACATGCCTATAGTCCTAGCACTCAGGTGGCTGAGGCAGGAGGATCGCATGAGTTCAAGGGCAGCCTGGGGTACACCGCGAAACCCTGTCTCAAGAAACAAAACAATAAATAATAAGCATGGAGGAAGCTCATCATACGCCTCCTAATGCAGCCCGGTGCCATGCCCCTGTAACCTTCCCAGCAGCCCCCCATGCAGGTCCAGTCAGATTACTGTCTCCTGCGGCACTACATGCTGTGCCGGCCCCGCATCTGAGCTAATTACTGTCCCCACTTTTACAGATAGGGAAACTGAAGCACAGAGAGGTCATGCCCCTGCATGGTGGCACCAAAGCCTGCACCCTGTCAGCCTGACCACCTGCCTGTCAGAGGCCCCTGTGCTCCTAGGGCAGCAGCGCTAACAGGTCCCAGAAGGCACAGCGGAGAGTCTGCAAGCCCAGGCCTGGGCTGGGGGCCTTCCGTTACGCCCCTGCGTCATCGCCAGCGCTCCCAGCCCCAGGGGTCCTTCTACACCTGGCCAGGCTTGCGGAGAAGGGACAGGACTGGGACCCGCCTACTCCCTGTTCTGGCCAGGACCAGGCGAGCTTCAAGCGCCCTCTGCTGGACATTCATCCCCTGCTGTGTGCATGGCCTGGTCGGGCAGGAAAGGAACAGGTCAGGCTGGGGGCTGTTGGCATCCCAAGTGAGGCCCAGGGAGAAGATGGCCCCAGTGCAGCGTGAGAAAGTGGTAGTAGGGCAGAGGAGACTGAGGTGGGTTTTTTTGAGACAGGATCTCCCTATGTAGTTCAGGCGGCCTTGAGCTCATTTGTAGTAGCACACGCTGGTCTCAAACTCTCAACAATCCTCCTGTGTGCTGGTATTACAAGTGAGTGCCACTGTGCCTGGCTCTGAGATTGAGGTGTTTGTTTTTTTTGAACCGGGGATTGAAATCAGGCCCTTGAGCTTGCCAGGGAAGCGTTTATTCCACTGAGCCATCTCCCCTGCTCCATGAGTTTTCTCTCATTTTTATAATTTTGGGGGTGGGAAGGGATCTTTTTGAGACAGGGTCTCACGATGTAGCTCAGGCTGGCCTTGAGCTCACCTTGTAACCCAGGCTGGTCTCAAACTCACAACAATCTTCCTGCCTTGGTCTCTGGAGTGCTGGGATTACAGGTGTGTGTTACAATGTCTAGCGGTTGTTTGTTTGTTGTTTTTTTTTTGGTGGGGGGGGAGAGAGAGAGAGAGAGAGAGAGAGAGAGAGAGAGAGAGAGTCCTATGTAGTGCAGGACTGTCCTTGAACTCACGGCGCTCCTCCTGCCTCAGCTCCGGAGTGCTGAGATCACAGGCGTGCACTATGCCCCACCTGGCCTCTTGTCTCTTTTTTTTCCGTGTCTGCACAGGCAAAGAAGTTTGTTTAATCCGGGTCCTGCACTGGGCCCTCCATGCCTGGTTTTTCACCTGGGAGACAGATGCTGGTGACAGTGTTTATCCCAGAGGGATCCCACGAGGTAGAGGAACTGGTGCTTGCAATAGGAATTGCTCAGAGCCTGGCACCGGGTGAATGCTGAATAGCGAGGCTTTCAGTGTTCACTAGTGTGGAACTTGGCCCAAGGGGGTCCCAGTGCCGCGACTGGAGCCCGGGTGCCTGCTGTTCCTGTGGAGGTGACACGTGCAGGGCAGGGCTGAGTCTTGGCCCTGAGCTGTGGGCCGCTGGCAGGTGTCCAGGAAGCAGGGTGTGGCCTCCACACACCCACCCAGGAGTCCACACCTCTGTCCTGACGTGGATCACAGCGGGATTCAGAGTGGAGTTTGGACTCCTCTCCCTTGGGTACAAGGCAGTCGCCCACTCAGACAAATGGAGTCGCCTGAGATAAAGGCAGGCTTTGTTCCACCCTGCCAGGCCCCACTCCAGTGAGGTCACCCATCCCTCCCTGTCTCTCGTGGGCCCTGGAAGGTCGTGTGCTAAGACCAGGCAGGGCCTGGCCCTGTTTCTTCTAAGGTGCAAGATGCCAGCCCCCTGATCCCCTAGATGTGACAGGAGAAATTCAGGGCCTGCAGGGGGTGGGGGCAAGCAGAGGCCACCAAAGTCCTGCTGTGGCTCACTCTTAAGTCACTCACCTTGGCTTCCCAAGAGGAGGTGAACTGGGTCCCTGTGGGTTTCCAGTGATGCTGCAGGCTGTTTCCTGTCTGGGGAGGTCTGGAGGTTTCGCCTCAAGATAGAGTGCACTGGTAGGCGGTAGTGTGGTGCTCACACTGGTGGCTGGGACCCGGGATGGCCTAGGGGTGCCTAGCACACTGGATGACAGCTTTGGCCATGTCCCCCGCAGAGGCTGAGGCTGGATGTGATGCTGGGAAGGGGGATTAGAGGCTGGAGAGTGGCAGGGATGATGCAGTTTGTCTCTAAGCCAAGCCCCATCCTCTGTTACGAACATACTCCTAGCTGGGACTTCATGGACAGAGGAGACCTGCTGAGCTGTCCCAGCCTCAGGGCAGGACACCACCTCAGGACTCTGTTTGCAGTTCCAGGACCTGAGCATCCTGAGCTCTGAAACTGTGTCCCTCCCCAAGCTGGAATCTTCCCCCAAACAAAGAAAAAGCGGCGAACATTTCCTGGGTTCCCCTGTGGGGGTGGGGCATGGTATGAATAGGAAGGGGACGAATGTAGGGCTTCAGGTGTCAACCCGGACCCAGCCTGGTCTGGTGGGCATATTTGCCTGTGTGTGAAGCCACTGATGTGCTAGCATCTGCGGGGCCGAGACCTCTCTAAGTGACATGACAGCAGCCAGGAACATGCCCAGAGGCCCTGAGTTCCAGCACGGGGCCCTGAACTACTCAGGTCCCTGGCTGCGTCCTGTGACCAGGGGCTGCCACGGCTGATGCTTGCTGACGTACACAGTCATTTAGTCACTCAGCAAATATTTATTGAATACCTCCTGGGAGTCACTTGAGGCCCTGGGAACCGGACAGGGCAAGACAAAGTCCATGGGCTCCCGGGGCGTATGGGAGTGGGTGGGTGGGGACAAGAGATAAAAAGCAAAAGAATAAACACAGATGAGCAGAGGCGACAATAAAGGGTATCTCTCCACTTTTAATGACGGCTTCACCAACACCCTGTGGCTTCCAAACATCAGTTTTCTTTTGTGGTCGAGCTCCGCAGGCCGGTTCTTCTGCTGAGCTTGCTATGGTCCCTTATGACCTCAGGTGTCACCCATGGCTCCGCTGTGGCTGCAGTGGGCTCACCGGGCCTCAGGCACACATCTGCGCCTTGGTGTGGTAGTCAGCTGGTCCTTCTGTCCACGTGGCTTCTTGGGATCAGCAGTCCAGGCTGGGGCTTCCTTGCATAGTGACTGCAGGGTCCCAGGGGCCCCCCATGGCTGCAAGGCTGTTTGGGGCTCAGGCCCTGGAATGAACACAGGGTGGCCCCTGCCACCCTCCTGACACACTCAAGGCACAAGACCAGCCTGAAGCAGGTAATGGGAAAGTGAACTTCTGTGTTTGGGTACCACCATAGCCATGGTTTTCAACCAGTTAAGGCGACAACAGATGAACCAGGTGACGGGAGGAGGCAGAAGTCACAAATCAAGATCATGCACATGCTGGCTTGGGATGACAGTGTTAGACTTAAAACATTAGGGTTTTTTATTTATGTTTTAAAGACAGGGTCTCACTATATAGCCCAGTCTGGCCTTAAACTCATGAAGATGCTCTTTCTCAGCTTCCCAGGGCTGGGGTTGAGAGGCGTGCACCACTACAAGTTTAAAAAGTTTTTAAAACTAGATAACATTCCAGCATCCATGCAAAACTCAGAAGATAAGGCAGCCCTAAGGCCACCCTCCCTTGCGGCTCTGGGCCAGCCGAGTATCCCACGCTGGGTGTCAACACCAGGCTGCTGTCCTTCCTCTTGGGACTCTCTGGCTTGTGCTGCCTGATCGTTGATCAAAGAGCCGAGTGAGAGCCCTCTCCCAGCTAGCCAGGCCACTGCAAGCAGAGAAGGGGAGGGCCAGGGAGAGCCCTGGGTGGTGTCTGTCTTCGCTGTACACCTGTAGGTCCCTCTCATTGCCACCAGTATGGGCCTTTCCATGTTGAGCCCTTGTGACACAGGGCTGGCAAGGAGCAGCAGAAGCTGCCGAAAAAGGCAGCCGGGATGCTGCGCCCGGAGGATGAGGAGCTGGGAGCCAGGATGAGGCGGTGGACAGGCTCCACTCAGGCCAATGGCCTGGGGTCACCAAAGCAAAGCCGAGCAGTGGACTAGGGCCCTTTGTGGTGGCTTGGAGGACACAGTGAGATGGCTGGATTTCCTTTTCCATATGTTGGGGTGTGAGAAAAAGGGCATTAGGCTGGGGACAAAGATGGGGACCTTTCTTTTCCTACACCTCCCACTCTTTGATTATTCTAAGACAGGGTCACATGAAGTTGCCCGGGCTGGGCTCAAACTTGCCACCTTCTGCCTCAGCCTCTCAAGAGCCTAGGATTCCAGATTTGCACCACTGTACCCAGCTAGAGGTGGGTCTCATAAAAGGCTCTGGGGCTGTGAGCAGGGACAGCAGGAGGAGGGCTGGGCAGGGGCAGGTTTTACAGGCTGAATGGGGTCCCCAGCTGCCTCTGAGAAGCTGAGAAAGAGAAGGCCCTGGATGAGGCTACAGGCTTGAGATGGGAGGTTTGAGCAGCATGGCTTCTGGGATGAGGCTCAGCTGACCCCGGCCTTGCCCCACCCCCTCAGGGGCAGAAGTCCTGTTCCTACAGTCCTGGCAGGGCAGTGGTGCTGTACTCCTGGTTCCGCTGGATGAGCCACATTCCCACCTGTGTGCGGGGGTGGTCCATGGCTTAACGACTCCATACATTGCCTCAGACCCTGGTCAGCTGCCCAGGCCTGGGCTCCCAGGCTGGCAAGTGGCTTCCCTGCAGGCTCCAGGGAGACTCTGGCCCCTTGCATTCTGGGGCTGTGCATTGCCTGCCCTGCTCCAATCTCTGTTTTCCTCTGACCCTCCTGCTTTACTTTTGTAGGGACTCCTGTGGTGACACTGGACCCACCCAGAAAACCCCAGGATGACCTGCCATCTCAAAAGCCTTCATTTGGTCAAGCGTTGTGGGGCAAACCTGTAACCCCAGCATTCTGGGAGGCTGAGGCAAAAGGATTGCAAGTTCAAGCCTAGCCTGGGCAACTCAGCAAGACTCTATCACCAGAAAACAATGCCAGGTAACAAGCTCACTGGTTCTGGGATGAGGATGTGGACAGTTTTGAAGCTGAGGACATCATTTTGTGTACCACAATGTTAGGTGGCTGTAAGGACAAAGTACTCATTTTCCTATTAGAAGCAATGGAGGGACACTGCCTGCAGCCACCCTGCAGCCCCACAGAGCCCCGTTGACTGAAGCCAGCAAGGGGCCTCCTCTGCCCAGCACAGGGGACATGGGCAGGGAGGAGAGCAGGGGCCAGGGCTTCCTCGAGTCTGCCACTGCACCCCACCACGCTCCTTCCCTGGATAAGAAGTCTTACGAGGGGCCTGACCTCAGGGGTGAGGAATGGAGGTGCTGCAAGGGCAGAGACTGAGAAGGCCTTGCAGCTGGGGACAGGGACATAGACAGGACAGGCACACGCCAAGTCCTGGGACTCCAGGCTGCTGGCAGGGTGCTGGGCACTGGAGGCTTGCTGTCCCATGGCTCTAGTCATGCCACATGACTATTGTACTTCCTGAGCCCTGGCCTCTGGGGCATCCCACAGTGGTCTGCCCTTGTGCCCACCATCACCTTGTGGTCGGGGCCAGGTGGGAAAAATGACAAAGCTTCTGCTCTGCCAGGCCTGCAGGACACTGCACTCTCTGCTCCCGGGAGGATATTCCTCTGGCGCCCTGTAGGTAACCTGGCAGTGAGGGCCACACATCCCTTATCATGGACATCCCAGGAGGTGTCCTTGGCCCTCTGCCTCACATTGTCTGGCAGACCTGCCTTTGACAGTTTTCTATACCACCAAGTTTTATAGGGTCACCCTCTCTGTCTTGGTGGCAAGAGGAAACTTGGGGGCACTGATTCTCTACAAAGGGAATTCAACAACGTATAGCTGGACCTGCCGTGTGGGCTCCTCTGCTCTGCTGACACCGAGCTTCCCTCCGTGGAGGAAGGCACATAGAAACTGTAGTGGCTTTCTACCTGGCAGTCAACTTACTACACCCAGTTGAATTAGACTAGCATGATGCTGGGTGTGGGAGGCCCACCTGAGGATTGTTGCTAGCAGCAGAAATGGCAGAACAGAGGGCCAGCAAGATAGCTCAGTGGACTATGCGTCTGCTTAGGCAAGCGCAGGGACTGCAGTTTGATGCCCGGCACCACATGCTACACTGAGCCCCGCCCCTGGGCAAGCTGAGCTGCCCACTGAGACTGGGCATGGTGGCACATGCCTGTAATCCCAGGACTGGGGAGGCTGAAAACAGGAGGATCCCTACGAATCAGAGCTGTATAGTGAGACCCTGTACCAAATACATTTAAAAAGGGGGGGGGGCAGAACAGGAGAAGCTGCTGGAACTCTGTTGGGGATGGTGTGTGGCACAGCTGTTGAACTGCTAAAAGCTGCTAAGTCTCTTGAGCTGTTCTTCTGGAATACTGTTTCCTTGCTATTTTTCCTGAAATTTGGAGGAGCTTTGGTCATCTTGAGTGTTGCTTCCTGGCAATGCTAGAGAAGGAGGAGGAGAAGACAGTGCACTGCTCAGCCTCATGGAGAGGCTTGTCGTGTTGGCTTTCCTGACAGAACTCAGCTTTCCTCGCTGCTGGAGCAGCTCGGGACGCGTGTTCTGAGGACGGCTGTGGTATCTTTGGGGGAGCTCTGATGCTTGCTTTGGGCACTGCTTCCTGGGTCCAGTTCAGTTCCCTCAGCCTGCTGGCACCACTGACCTTTGGGCCTTTCCAGCACAGATCTGTGAAGCAGGCCTGCATGAGACTTTGTCGTGGGCTCTAGGCCTCCAGCTGGACCTAAGGCATTGTATGAACTCTAGGATTTCACCTGGACTCATGCAGGATATTAGGATCTAGACCCTCAGCTGGATTTTTTAGTGTTTAGTGTGTGGATAGATTTCCTGCAGTTCTTGTATATGATTCTTGGGTGATTCATTATAAAATATTATAAAATGTCCTGTATTGTATTGTTCCCCTTGCAAAAACCCCAAACCATGATAACAACCTTTTTTTTTTGGTGGTACCAGGGATTGAACTCAGGACCTTGCACTTGCCAGGCAAGAACTTATTCTGCTGAGCTATATCCCTAGCCCCCAATAGCAACCATCTTTGAGGGAAGATGACAGACACTTTTTTGGACAGGTAGGGGAGACCGAGGCACCACACACACAAGGACTTCCAGGACAGCTGGTCTAGGAGCTGACATGGGGCTGTACAAATCCCAGCATGAAACATCAACAGGATTTTCAAGAACTGAATCCCATCACATCCACACTCTGACCCAGCAGGAACCACTCTTACAAACCAGAAATAACCAGCATGCCTTCCCCATCAAATTCATTTATTAGGTTAATTAAACAGCTTAAAGACAATCCATTTTGTTCAGTACCCTTCTAGAAAATATTTCAAGTTTTAAATGAACTTCCAATGCAGAAAACAAAATTACTTGTACCATACACAAATTTCAGATCAAAATACAACACTCTGTTTCTGTTTTCTTACAGTTATAAAATCCAGTCAATACAAACTACGTAAAAAAGATAAAACACTTTCACTAATCCTTGGTACCAAAGAACCGCACAATGACAATGCGTCTGGTCCCCAGGGCAGGGGTCAGGCCCCACAGGGACCCCGAGACACACCAAGCCTAGAAACAAAGTGCGTGCTGCTTAATGTAAGAAAGTTAACACATCCTTCTGCATCAGTGTTACTTGTAAACCACAAAGCAACTTCATACGAAAGGTTACTATTTCAAATTACTTCTAACTTCGCTAAGTTTCATACCAGCGAAAGAACAGAAAGTTACCCCAAAAAGAGACCCATACATGTGGGCCACAGCACAGGACACAAGGGACATTCCAACAAAATCAAGTTAGCACCATTTTTGTGCTAGCCTACTGGATTCGGGGAGTACAATTTCACAAGCTGCAATCTTCAAATATTTTGAACTTTCAGTATAATGTGCCTAATTTATGTATGTTCATTGCAAATGACTGCTTTTCAATAGGACTGTTTAAAAAGATAACTTTATCACACACAAAACACCATCATCTGAACACACGTTGAAGCAGACTTCGCAACTTGGAACTTCACTAGATAATAAAAGCAGCAAGACTTAAAATACAGATACATTAAACAGATTTGTGTTTAGCAGGATGGACGTGGGGATGGTATGTTTGGAATCTGGAACTTATATGGTCTTTATAGCATTTTCCTTACAATAGTAAATGCATCCAAAATGACAAATCAAGCATCTGCTAAAAACCCAGTTCTGTGGATGAATGACAGTCGCACACTAACTGCCCTCCACAACACAGGCAGGCATGGCAGGAGTGGGGCTGGCCGGCCTGCAGGACCACGGCCCACTGTGGACTGGGGAGCATCAAACTGAATTTACAGTCCTGGCTTAAGGAGTTTCCTTGACCATCTGCTCTTGTAGCAGAAGACCTACATCACTGACAAAAGCCACACACAGCTCCACACACACGGTGTGCTGTGGGAGGGCTGCGCTCAATGAGGGGCACAAAAGGCCCTCCTCACTGGTGGCGCAGCATCAGGATGAGATCTGGTGCTGCTCCCGGGAACCGCCTAGCGCCGGGTGGGCTGGCACAATTGAGCTGGCCACAGTGACCAGCTTTCACTATGGAGCTGAAGTCACCACTTCTTCATGATTGTCACAGACCACAAGGGAGGGACACACACCACCAGAGAGCAGCCCTCCGCTGTCAGCAGTGACCTGAGTGTGAGAGGAGGAACCAGGCGAAGGCTGGGTTACAAATGAGTTCAAAAGGAAAAGAACCCCACGGTGGGAAAGGCTGACTACTTAGTTGAGCAAGTTCTGCTGAATAAAACAGCCTGTGCCTTTCTCAACTCAAGGCCACTGGAGACATTGCCCAACCGGAAAATATTTACCCCGCCCCCGAAGTGCCCTGGAAAACTGAAGGACGGTGTAATGCACAGACGAGCTTTACTGATTTCCTAAAGCTGCTAACACGCTTTCCCCCATGGCTCAGAGCCCACGTGTCAGAGTCAAGATCAATGCACTATGCTAGACTAACAATAAAAAAATTTCTGGAATTTCATTTGAAGCAAAAATTTCTTCTGACAAATATATGAGAAGGTGGTCTCTCTCTCTTTCATTGTAAATAAGAATGCGCACTTTAAATTCTACTCCCGATTTGAAGTGCAGGATGTGTTTCGATCAAAGCTAAACTAGAAGAGGAAACACTGGCCCCAGTCTGCTCTATGGAACACGCCCCAGGACTCAGAGCTGAGACCCCTCACAGGCCGCCCTGCAGGGCAACGCTCCCCTGCTTGAGTTCTAAGGGGGCCCCACAGCCTGCGCTGGGTGCTAGTGCTGAGGTAGTGGGTGGGGCTGGGCCTGGCCCACTGGCAGGAAGGGGAGGTGACGGCCCTAGACCACAGCTGCTAGGGCTGAGCCTGGGACAGGAGAGCGTTCTCAGTCCCAAGCTTGCGCCCAGCAAGCTCCTCGGGCCAGGTGACAGGACTGACGACTCCACAAGTCCCAGGAGGCTGATGTCCTAGACACTATGTGGGCTACAGAACCAGAAGAGGGATTTCTGTCTCCCTTCTTTTCCTCTTTTCTTTGCTACACAAGTCAAGCAGCTAGGGACCTGGGCCGGGAGCTGTGTGGGACAGGGGAACAAAGCAGGCAGCAAGCCGACTGCCAAGAGAAGGGTGAAAATAAGAACTATCATAAACAGGCCCAAAATACCCTCTCCCTGGGGACAAAAGGCCCCAAACTGGCAGAGAAAGACACAGTGCCTGTGGTGAGGGCCAACATCCCTGGAGACAGCTCCTACTAGTGTGGCCACAGAAAGAAACCAACCCTAGCGCAGGGCAAAATGTGCTGAAGAGAAGGTGCCCGTGGCCACTCCCTGTGATCACAGGGGCAGTGGCAGAGAGCACAACTCGCCCTCTCCCTGGAGAGGCAGGCGAAAAGATGCAAGCGCAAGACGAGGTGGCTTAGGGGCTCCCGGCTCTGTCCGGTCTGTCAGGCAGCAAGAGGGCAGAAGGGGGCATGGAGAGCAGGAAGCATGGTTCTGGCGGCCAAGCAGGTTTAGGGAAAGCCCTAGAAATGAGGAGGGAGCAGGAGAACCCACATGCTCGGATGTAGATGGGAAGAAGTTGCCACGGCACCCTGGATTCAGGGCAGAGCGTGTAGTAGCTGTCCTACTGCTACAGGGTCACCGCAAAGATGGTCTCAAGAGTTCCAGGGATCGAACTCAGGACCTTGTGTAGGTGCTTATGAAGCTGAGCTATATCCCCACCCACACCTCCATCACTGGGGAACCGTGTTCTCTATTTGAAGGTTTAGGTCATGTCATTCATTGTCCACCCTCCCATAGTACAGATTTGTTTGCTTGTTTTTCAGTTTCATACAATATCCAAGGTAAGAAAGTATCTTGTAAGCCTACTGACCTCAGAGATCAAGAAAACAGTATGATTAGTATAGATGACTACTGGTGATATTTCAGTGAAAAAAGATTCAATTGTGGAAAAGAATTTTAAGTGTTATTAGAGGCTTCGTCAGGCCAATTCTGAACAGAGAGCTACTTATTATGACCCTCAATACTGTATTTGGGAGTGTTTCAGGTATTGAGAATTACCCTGAACATAACTAGAGATGTGGAGGGAGGATACAGGCCCAGAAGTAAATAATTTCATAAACACAGAGAGAAACACAATCCTGGAATGCAAGTGACTGCAAAGCCAGGGACAATCAGGGTGAGCGGCTCAATGCCCTGCGCTGGCCGCTGACAGTCTAAGGGAGTTCCTCCGCACACCAGAGGGGGAAGGCCACCCCACCACTGGGACAGTAAGAGGAGGAGCTGCGAGTGTCCTCACCCTAGAGCCTGCACCCACATTGCTGGGTCTGCTCAAGAAAGTGGCAGTTCAGTATCCAGGGAGACAGCACCATTGCTGGAAAAGAGGGAATAGCCTGGATCTCCAACACCACTGAAGGGAGGGGCCTGGGTCTGCAGGTGTTGGCAGGGGCTAGCCACTGTCACCTAAGAAGAAGCTTCGCATTCTCCCAGAAACAACCTCTCACTTTCTTTTTTTTTTTTTTTAAATATTTATTTATTTTTATTTATTACATTTATTTATTGTATGTGTGTGTGTGGCCAGCTCAGCCCACCAGGGGGCGGGTCTGGCTGGCATGTAGTGCTGGGGATCGAACCGCGGTCCCTGTGCTTTGCCAAGCTTGTTTCAAGTAGGTGCTTTAGACCACTGAGCCATCTCTCCAGCCCCTCTCACTTTCAAAAGTACAACCAAACAATCTTTTTCTCCAGTCCAAGAATTGACACGGACTTTGCACTGAGCTACACCCAATTTTTTTTTTTTTAAATTTTGAGATAGGGCATTGCTCTGTAGCCCAGGCTGGCCTTCAACTTGTGGTGTTCCTCCTACCCGAGCCTCCCGAGTGCTAGAACTACAGGTGTGCACCATGCCTGCCCTTTAAAAATTTTTTTGAAATAAGGTCTCACTAAATTGGTGCTGCCCAAGTTGGGCTCAAACTTAAGATCCTCCTGTCTCAACCTCCCAGAACCCTCGGATTAGATGGATGTGCTACCATACCTGCTGGGCTCAAATTAAGTCTTAGTAATTAATAAGGTCAGCTGAAGTTTAGATTTCACTGGAACTTAAGTTATTCTGAGCATTTGAGGCCTCAAGGCATGGATATTATTTTGACTACTAAGAAGGGGGAGGTTGCCTATAGGAGCTGAGCCCTCAGCACCTGCTGCCTGACTTAGGAACCAGAAGGAGCCATCCTCAGGTGGTGTGGAGAAGGCACAGGCACAGGTAGAAGTGGGGAAGACACCCTCCCGTGTGTGGAACAGATCCCATCATGCACCGCATCAGCATAACGTGATTCTACACAGCTTGCCTGGGCTCACACTGGTACTGGGGAAACACCTCAGTGCCTCACTGTGATGTTCTGGGCTCTGCTATCAGAAGGAGCGCAGTCAAAGAACCTCGTAAAGAGTCCCCATTCCTACCAAACTTGGCGATTCCTGGGACACAAGAGCACCTAATAAGATAGGAACATCAGTGGCCTCCAGCACCTGAGCTCCAAAGCCGGGGTCCAATCGCAGGCAGATGCATTTTCTTCCTGGTCCTAACAAGCATGGAAATCCAGCCCTCTACTTTACACAGCGGTGGTGTTTAAATAGACTCCTTTCCTGCTATAGGAAAGCAGAGCCCTTTCAGGACTTTACAATTCAAGCTGAGTTTCAAGTAATCATTCTGCAGCAGTGCTAGGAGAATTATTGTTCCTCCTGATTAAAAGTGCCTATTCTAAAAAAAGTAGTAAAGTGGAAAATACGCCTCAGAGAATTGTATTCCTCAAGGCCGCTCACTGCCTGCTTCCAGGCCTTTGTTAAAGGACAGAATGTGTTGAATTCTTCTAAATTGGCAGAAGATCAAGCACAACACTACATAATGAGGTAGCTGAGAACAGAGTTTTTCCTATAAACACAAAGCACAGGGGAGTAAATGCATGTAATTCTCATCCAATCAAACAGGAAACATGATAAAGCCAGCCATGTGAAGTTGCACTCAGACCAATGTCGCTGGTGTAACTGGGAAAATTTGGCCCCAAGTTTCAAGGAACATCCTCCTTCAGCCTGAGGAATGTGCATAAAAACAAGGGCCTAAGCCCTATTTGTATCCAAATGCTAAATGGGGCTCTTATCAGACACAATGGAGTAAACATAACTAAGTAGAAATGATGCATAACCAAGTACACAATAAGCACAAAGGGACTTGAGACTCGAATCCCTTGAAATGAATGGCCATTCCTTTCTGCTGTACTGGGGCCAGAACTGGGATCCCTGCAACGAGCAATATCATCATCTCTCCTCTGAGAAACAAGGTTCAGAGAGACCATCACTAAGTGGCCTGGGCTGGGCTCAGCTTTACGATCTTCCTGCTTCAGCCTCCCAGGGTGCGGGGACTGCAGGTTGTGTCTCAGCTGAAATGGCCATTCCGCACACGGGTCCCCTTACCTGGCTGACTGCCCCCTTTGCCTCTCTGGGTGACCCCCAATTCTGTGGCCCATCAGTGCCATCTCCTGGGCCTCCTCTGATCCAAACCGCAGCATCCCAAGAATCACAATGTACATCTGCTTATGACAGTACAGGCTCTAAAGCTCAGCAACCCTGCGCGGCTACAGTGATATCAGAATTTATCATCAGAACAAATTCCACTTGGACAGCAATTTAAAGATTAGTTATTTTCTCAAAATAAAAAGTAGACATTTCTCACTTAAGTAATTACATCATATAGCTTTATTTATCAGATACTTGGTTTCATGAGAGAAGAGTGGAAAATGTAATCATTTTGAGAATTCCTGGGACAGCTCAAAAAGGGTAATCGTTCCTACATTGTATGCTTCCCATGAAGGAGTTCAGAAGCGTAAGCCAACTCACCTCACAAATACCTCACACTGAGAGGTATTTAAAATTAAAATAACAGAATTACTCTTGAAAAATATAACATGTTAAAAACCTTTACCCGCAAAAAATAGTCTTTAGTTTAGTACCATGGAGACCTGAGGGCCAGCGGCGTAAGAACCCCGCCCAGCTTCCTGGGCCTGTGAGGCATGGTACACATACTATCAAGGCCTACATTTCTAAGGAGTGGCTGGGGGGTGCTGCAGGGGTTGTCATCAGCCAGCAAAACCACTTTCCTAGCTTGCTGAGACCATGTCTTTTCCCTGATGATGACGTGGGGTGGCATGGGAAGATGACACCTTGCTCTTTCTAGGGCAGCCCCTTTTCTCCTCCAGAACAGACTCTGGTTCTGTCCCCGAGAATCATCACAAGTCCAACACCTCACTAACAAAATCCTCTCTCCTTCAGCTAGCTCCTGTGTGACTTGCATAGGGCATGCTGGGAGTTTGGATGTGCCGAGCACAGGTCTCAGGCATCCACAGGCTTGTGCGTGGTATGCAGGAGGCACTTGGTATTTTTTCTTCTATGCTAGCTTCCTACTCTACCCAAGGTCAGCCCGCTTGTGTACGAAGCTCTTCATTTAAAATCCAGCAAAGCTGCCTTCCATTCAGTGAAGATCATCACTTTAACCACTAGGCTTCTGTATCATTCATTGAATACTGACAACCTACTACACACAGGCACTAGCTCAACAGTGACCCAGATAGGGTCCTTGTCCAGTGCCTGGCAAGTTTACCACTGAGGGAGGGAGGACAGTGTGACTCTTGGGAGGTGCTCAGTGACATCAGTGGCCAGGCCAGGCCTGTCTGCTGTCACAGGCTTCCTTGGGGTCAGCTTCAGAGAAACAGCAGCTGCCCATTTCCCTCCACCAGGTGTCCCAGCATCTCGAGGCCTGCACAGCTGGCCCCCCTCACCCTTCCCAGGTGGTGTCACTGGGGACACTACGGAGGGGACACTGGAGTTCCTGGCTTTCCTTGGAACACTTTCAGGTACCTGCTTTGGTACACAGCATAGGAACAGAGCAGTGTCCTGATGGAGCAAGGAAACGTAACCTTCCTGGAAACTGAACTCCCTGCCTCACTTTGGTGAGGCGCCCTCCTACAGTCCTGTCTTTATCACGTCCACGAAGGATGCATTTCCTATACTTCCCAGGGAGACTAAAAAGACACTTCAGGACCCTCAACAGAGAAAGTGCCGCTAGTGAAATGGCAAGGCAACAGAACAGAGCACATCCCACAGTCTTCTCAGTCGCTGCACAGTTGGAAAAAGCCCACATGAGCAATCAGCTCCTCACAGCAGAGGAGCAGGGAGCTAAAATCCCCAGGCTATGTTCTTATAGCACACCAGCCCCTGCTTGGTCAAGGCTGTTTTTAATCCTGCTAATGAAGAGAAACACCAGGCAAAACTTACTGCACACTACCAATACTTCCATATTTACAAAAAGGAATTGAACACAGTGGTATGAACGGCAGGCCAACAGGCTTAGGGTTTATCTGAAGCACCAGGAGACAGTAATACATGTAGTTTGGAACTATAGTTCCACAGTAAACACACAGTCGCACCCAGTCACACAGCACCACATGCATGCACCTCACTCACCCCATCACATTTCTCACAGGATATAAGCACTCTCAAAATAAAACAGTTCATTTTAAATTAATTACTTAAAAAACCCCTACATTTGGATGTGTTAAAGAAACAAACCACCCCACTTTAGATGCAGCCTGAGAGAGTCCCCTAAGCTCCCCGATGCTAGCCTGAGGCAGGCGACATGCCCTCTCCACGGTGGGAAGGAAGACAACTGCGCTTCCCCAAACACACTTGTATCTAGACTTCCAGACCTGTCCGCAGCCACCAAATGCAACACGCACTTGGTCAAATGAATTATGGAGAAAGGACGACAGGAGCTTTATCAAGAAATGATGTTCGAAGGCATAAGTGGAATGTTAAAACACAAACCCGCATAAAATGAGTTATAATTTATTTCACAATACTGAAATAAGTATAATTTATAAAAAAGTTGATTAGTTTTGGAACGTAATAAAGTTAAATAAAGCCCTACATAATTGTTTTATATTTATATAAAATAAAATAGCAGTTTGGCACTTAGCAGCTTTTGTTGGTAATTGCATCCCATATTCAGAGGCAAATTTATTTTACAGAACATTAATTTCTGCAGCTACACTGCAAATGAACTGAATTTTAAAAACAGTTTCAAAGTGAATTTATCAAATCACACAGGCACTGCCAGTATTGCAACGGGCCCCACTCACTCCTAAATCATGAGCTGTCTCCTCGGAAGGCCTGGCCTGGGAGGAGCCTCAGCTGCAGGAACTAAGAGCCGGGGCTGCTCCTCGCGCAGCTGTGCCGGCAGCTACCACTGCCGCGGCCGGCCGAGCAGCAGCTTCTGAACGCGTGTCTGCTTTCATGCAGGTTAAGTCACTAAAGCAAGTACACTTTTTCAGCAACTGATGTGCTCTGAAGCACTGTGATGAAAAGGGGCCCAAAGGGTGGTGGGGGACATGCGTGACAACAGCCGTCTGACGATGGTGCAATCCTAAAGTCGCCTGGAGTGACACTGGACTGGCCTGCATGAGTTCATGGTGCATGTGGCTAGTTCCTTGTGTACATACGGTAAAACACTACGCCTTCTCTCACCAATACTTTCTGGCCACCAGGGACAGTTAAGGTGCCACACCTGACATTCCTTAGAACCCCACAGGCCTGGCCTCTTCCAGCAACCTGCATAGTGTCGCCTGCCCCGCAGCAGGTGTAAGAAAGACAGAAAAGTGCACTGAGGTCGCCCTCTTTACGCTCATGGGTGGGAAAACATAAGCAACGTTTCCTACGTATGATTACAGCACACAATATTTCACATGGGGAGTTTCTAGGAGAAATTCTGTCTCCCAAGTTTACAACCAAAGGATGTATTTATACATTTATTCATCAGTAAGACAAATGTTGCTTCTTAGAGCCATATTGTAAGAGGAAAAAAAGCTGTAGAAAACAATTAGAAATGAAGTACTGTATATTACATTGATTAGAAATTTGATATTGCATAAAATTCAAACTATGAAGTAATCAAACAGTTTAAGTCCCTGATTTCACACCAAGGTGGTATAATTTGAATGAAAAACAAAATGTCTTACAAGGTAAGTTCACCATCGCTTCTCAGCCTTGGTGAAGATAAGTTCAACAATGACAGAATTCTCTCCCTTCTCGGGAAGGGGGTAGGAGTGAGTGACAAGCAAGGAGGAAAAGAGGAAAGAGGAAATTGCTCTACTAAGAACAGAATGAAATTAAGTTGAGGTAGTTTATTCTACCAGCCAAACATTATTCATAATTTGTCTAAAACATACCAGTGAATGGCATCAGGAACGTTCTATTACACAGACTAGCTTTTGTAACACAGATTCGGATTCTAAAACAAGTTTTCAAATCCTAGACAGTAGTAAACGAGACTTTGTGTGCTTTCAGATTATATTAAAAAAAGTTTGATCCCTATGCATTTCAACCTGACAGGTTTCTTTTTTTTTTTTCCTTTTTAGAGTCATAGCAGACTATTTATTACCTGTCTAACTCAGGTCTTTCCTTTAAAAATCTCCTACCCACTAATATCCTCATTCTTATAAAGAGTGGCACTGCCTGAACCTTCGCAGCTCCACACGGACCACCCCAGAAATTATGGCATGACATATCTTCATGTAAAGTAACAGAGAGGGTAGCAAGTTCCTTTACGTTCACAGGAGGGCTGCGGCCTGACTCACCAGTTTACACTGTTAAGACAACTCTATAAAAGAGACATTTTATCTTTGTGTCAATTCATCGTAATAGTTTTTTAAAATTCTTAGGACAGAGCACTAGTAATAGAGACTAACTGGCATAGAGTCCAATCTAGCATTTTAGGCACAGATTTCACTTCACTGGGTAGGGTTAGGCATAATAAATCCTTCCAAGTGTAGTAGAAAAGCAATCTTGGTATGTTTGGATATGTTGATTTGCATATATGGGTTGTCGGTTTTGTTTTTTTCCAAAGCCACATACCTGGAACACAGCAGTCAAACATGAGTTCCCTTCAGGGAAAGTAAACTGTAGGGCTTAGCTTTGCTACCAGACATCATACCCACTCCCATCCCTCCTCCTCTGGATCCCTTTATCCCCACGGTCTATGGACACAGCTAACCTGTGGACCTACTTCCTTCCAGGTAGTGTCTGAAGTTACATGGTCTCCCAACCAGAGCATATGCTCAAGCTTCTAAGCGTCTAAGACCGCTGCAGTTACCATCCCAAAGCCCGGCACACACAGCAAGTTTCAGCTGCACCTCGGATCTCCGTTACATCCAGCTACACGATGGCGCACTCAGCACAGGGTCGCACGACCTGCTCTGCTTCCTCTTCAGGGTGAATGGACGCGAATTCGGAATAAGCCTTGCTGAAGCTGCAGGCGGAAGAGCTTGCAGTTTGCAATGCGTAAAGCTGCACAGCCAGTGCGGCGCAGGTCGGAGGGCAGCAGCGGCTTTGTGTGGTGCCAGGTGCCCGTGCTTCTTTTAAACTCTCGCACGTAGTCGTAGTTAGTACCTAAACCACCAAAGCAGGCAAAAGTGAGGCGAGCAGCCAGATTCCCGGCAGCGTTCCAAGAACACCACCGCAACACCCTTACCTGTATCGAGGTCTCCAATAACATAAATACTGGCTCCTATAGGTACAGCCCCATAAACAAAGGAGGAGCTGGCAGGGATGCATAGGTTCTGGTCATTAAGGTAGATCCACCTGAAAAGAAAGCCGAGACCAAGTTAAGGAACTGGAAAGCTTGAGCACAGTATTCAGAAGAACGACAGGGCGACAGGGCGCCAAGGTCAGGCGCAGGCGCAGAGCCAGTCTCCGCCCCATGCTCACTCCCCCGGAAGCCACTGCAGTAACCCCGCCTGTGCCTGAGGTTCAGGAACAGTTTGTGGTGAGGCGGGAGAACTGCCCGACCTTCTGCTAAGCCCGTTTTTTGAGACTCACCCGGCCCGCGCCCTGCTTGTACCAGCCACCTGCACCTCTCATCTCTGAGCAGAGGCCGAATTCAGGCCCATTAGGTGGCTGCCAGTGCTTGGTTACTTGGGAATAAAGCTGTTGTGGACACTGGGGTGCAGGTCTCTGTGGACTTTGCTCACAGATTCTGGGTTCTGGGGAAAGGCTCTATGTGAGGCAGTGAAAAAGATGCTCTATTCTTTCCAGTGCTCTTTTGCATTCTAACTGCTTGGTATTATTATAATCTCTCTGTATTGTCTTTCAAAATTTTAGCTTTTGGGCTGGTGAGATGGCTCAGTGGTCTAAAGCACCTACTTAGAACAAGCTTGGCAAAGCATGGGGACCGTGGTTCAATCCCCCAGCACTACATGACAGCCCGCCTGGCCCCCTGGTGGGCTGAGCTGGCCAAACACACACACACACACACACACACACACACACACACATAAATAAAATAAAAAAAAAATTAGCTTTTAATGGCGCACCTTTCCCTAAAGGCTAATGGTGATGAGGGCTGGCCAGATAGTTTAGCAGATTACAGCGCCTGCAAGCAGGCACAGGGGCCGAGAGTTCCATCCCCAGGCCTGCTGTGCCAGTGCTGGCCCTGCCCCCAGGGCGCGCTGAGAAGATTGAGACTGGGCGTGGTGGCACGTGCCTGTAATCCCAGCACTTGGGAGGCTGTAAACAGGAGAATCACTATGAGTCCGATCTATGTGGTGAGACACTTTAGACCCTGTACTAAATACATAACAAACAAAAACCAGTCAGGCATGGGGGCTCACATCTGTAATCCCAGGGATTACAGGAGGCAGGGGGACTGCTTCGAGTTCGAGTGAGTGCCAGGCCTGCTTGAGCTGCACAGTGAGCCCCTATCTCAAAAGGACAAAAAAACAAAAAATCAAGACTGAGTGGATCACCTGGTAGGCAGTTATCGTCCACTCTCGATCTCCGGAAATGTCTGCTCAGGAGTCTTTGCATTTTGTGAACATAAATCCTTTCCTACATGTGTACACGGGAATACTCCCCCCAAAATATAGGCTGCCTTTTCATTTTCTTAATGGAATCTTCCAATGGACCCTTTTCTTCTTTTAGGGTTATGCTTTCTGCATCCTAAACAATCTCTCCTGCCCCTAAGCTTGCAAAGATTTTATTCCTGTGCCACTCAGACATTTTACGGTTTCAGCTTCTACATTTAGGTCTGTGATCCATCTCAAGTGAGTTTGTATACAGGCAGGAGTCAAAGCTCACTATTTTCCACACAGAGCTGGCTGTTTCATCACTGTTTGTGGAGGACTTTCTTTCCCAGTATACTGCCTTGGAGTCTCTGTTGAAAATCGATTTAGTAAGCACTAAGAGGACCCAAAGCTCCAGGAAGAAATGGCTGATTTCAGAGCTGAGGTAGAGAAGGTATAAGATAAGCCTGGAGCACCACGCAATGCCAGGCAGGAAGAGCTCTAAGGGATGAGAGGCTCATCACCCCACTGCAGGAGCCGAGAGAACGAGTTCCTGAGGCCAGTACTGGGACAGTAGAGCGAGGAAAGAAATGACAGGCCTGAATTCATAATTCACAGAATAAGACAAATTCATGAGTCACTACTAATGGAAAAAAAAATTACTAGAGAGAAGGGACAGGGTTCTTTTGCAGAAGAATTCCAATTAATAAATGTAGAGCGAGGGAAACAAAAAAATCACAGGCAAAACCCACAGCATAGTGACTGCAGCTTATATCTACCAAAGGACACTAAAATTAGAGGGTGAAAGTTTCAGGAGAAATAGCAGCTTTTCATATGTTCCTATTATATGCTCCAAGACATTCATTAATTATAATGAGAAAAACACTAACTTTCCAGTGAAGAAAGCCAACAGATACCACCTTAACCAAGCGATCAAGGTTATAGTGCCCAGCAGGAAAGCCTGGTGACATGTTCTCCCTGACAGGACAGGGACAAGGCTGTCGATGGCTCCCTGGTGTGGCCGAGACACATCGCCAGCACCAATATGCCAGCCTAACCCCAGGATTATGAGATAAACCCAAATGACAGACTTTCTAGGAAAAAACATGACCAGTGACAGCAACTGAATGCAATGGTGGGTCATAGATGGATCTGGAGCAGAGGAAGATGCTTGTGGTGAGCGTCTAGTGTCCCATCTAGTTAACTCCATGCAGTGCAAAAACCCCAGTCCTGACATCTGTGTCCCAGTCGTGGAAGATACTAACCTTAGGAGAAACTGAGCGAGTAGCTTATGGGAACTGCTACACCACCTATGCAACTTTTCTACAAATAAAAATTATTCTAAAATAAAAGCCTGCCCCACCCCCCGGGTACTATAGGGGAATAAATCTAGATTTTTTTTTTTTTTTTTTTTTTGCGGAACTGGGGATTGAACTCAGGCCCTTGCGCTTGTCAGGGAATCACTTATTCCACTGAGCCATCTCCCCGGCCCCTAAATCTAGATTTTGATGTTCACTCAGGGCAATGTGACTGAGCACTTTTCTGTTAGAAGTGATAGGTCATGGCAGACGTTGGCAATCAGGGGCACATGGACCCAGGGCTGCCCTGTCACTGGCACACCTGAGTACATGGGTGCACCTTATGCTTCGAGCACTTCTATTTCAAATACCAGTACAAAATTATTTTGTAAAGAACACACTTTTATTTCGGTGACTACCCTTCCCAGATTATTCTGAAGTAGCTTCCATATTCTGATTTCCAAGAGACAAGGAAATGACATGATTGCCTCCCCCTAAAAATAAAAACTAAATGACTGCCCCAAATAGCAAATGATGCCAGGCTGCCACATTTCTAAATACATTGTCTTAACATTTGACTCACTGACCATCTGACTGCTGATCAGATGCAACATGTGGTTAGGGTCACAACTATGAATTTTAACCTTTGCTCCCCAAATGCCTCCAATAAAAAGGAAAATGGAAAAAAACTAAGAGCCCTCACTGCAAAATAAAAATGGAGATCATCAACAAGATTTTGAAAAAGGAAGTCTGGAAAATGTCAGTCAGTACTAGCTCACTCACACTTCACACAGTAGGGGCTGAGCATAAGCCACTAACCCATTGAGGTCCTGGGTTCTGAGTCAAAGAAGGCTGGAAGCATCCCTGAGCCTCGTCCACAGCTGGACCTGAGCCCCAGGATGCAGCTCACAGCAGTGAGCAGCACTTCAGAGCAAGACACCTGCTACCAGTGTTGTTTCAGAATCAACCTGTTTAGGACTTAGCATAATGCATCTCCGGGTAACAACATGAAACTCAAGAAACTGGGTTAGATGACCTGATGTGGGTCAGTGAGTCAGAGTTCCTGGTTTAAAAGAAAATAAGCTGAGGTAACTCGGTGTATGTGATGCTGAAGCTTCAAGTGAAACAGAACTAACCCCAAAAGTAACTGGATCGTGTGTCTAGCTGCTGCTTACAAAATAGGCATAAAAGCTGCAATCTTGAGTGTTCTTTAGCACCTCACTGGCCCTGGATGACTGCCCTATGCTAGGCTCCATTTTCTGCTCTGGAGGTGAGACTGCCCAACACAGTCACCAGCCCCCAGGGAATGCTGCAGAGGTGAGGTGAGGACTCTGCACCATGCCCAGGCCTGGGCATCACTGAGTGACGGCAACTGTAATGCAGAGGCAGAACCAGGCCCTCAGGTGCAAGGCCTTCAAATGTGGGCTTGGCAGCACCTGCCACTACTGTGCCCCTTGACAACTCAGAAGCAAGACTGACTCCCTCCCCAGAATGGAATATCAAAATACAGAATGGACATGGCAGAGAGCTGCAGAGAGGCAGCAGAGGACAGGCACGGGGAGGCGAGAGCTCCAGAGGGGAGACAGAGGAAGCTCTCAATCAGAGGGGAGAGGGGAGGGAAGGACAAGTACGCTCTGGAGAGGGGTCTGCTTCCCAGCACAGCACTGCGCAAGTGCCAACTGGGGGCTGAGGACCATAGACAGAACAGCCCCGGGAGCGCCCCAGACACCAGACAGCAGCAGGCAGTCTGGAAGGAAACTAAAAGCTGAGCAGACTCCCCCAAGGAGTGGCCTGGCTCTCAGTGGCCTTCTGTGAAGGCAGTCTGAGGGTGGTGGCTCTGCGCAGTACCCTGTGCACCTGTGCCCACAGGAGTCAGGAGTCAGCACATAGGTCTTGGGACAAGCATGGTTCTCAAGGGCTGAGCAGAGAACCCAGAGAAGAAGAGGAAGCCCCTGGTGGAAATCTTTGATCTGGAAACTACAGATGCCTGCGCTAAGGCTTGAATAAACACAGTGAGACCAGAGCTACCCCTGCAGGACGGCAGCCTGTTTTTGGGTCTGATCCAGGTGACGGCCTACAAGTCTTGGCACCACACTCTAAAAGATAGAACAAAGACTAGGGTCTCAGGAACATAGTACTAACGATGTTAAGGATGCAATCCAGACTTCCTTAACAAAAGAAGAGCCAGAAAAATGAACCCATCTCCAGGGAATGAACAATCATCGCACGCCAACTCTGAGATGACTCAGATGCTGGGATTACCTCTCAGGCAGAGTGGGACATAGCTACAGAGACGACCTTGCTCAGTGAGGCAAGGGACGGGCTCCCCACCAATGACAGCACCTCTGGCGCAGAAGTAATAACAATCAGAAGCCCTAATGATAAGTGGCCCTGAGATTCAATTCGATTTGATTTATTTATTTATTTTTAGCGGAACCAGGGATGGAACTCAGGCCCTTGCACTTGTCAGGGAAGCACTTACTCCACTGAGCCATCTCCCCAGCCCCAGCCCTGAGATTTTAAGAGTCAAAAAGAGAATACTTGAAATAAAAAATGTCCTGGGTGGTCCTAACAATAGCCTGGAGATAACTGAGGAAAGCAGCAGCCAACCTGAGGACAGATCTGCGACTGGTCTGATCTGACAAAGGGAACAGAGACAAAGCATTTCCATCCGCATGATAAGGAAACTGAAACACTGTACCGCCTCTGTGTGCCAAGCAGGGAAGAAGGACCTACCTAGTCCAGGGGTGGACAGTAAACGGGCTGGAGGCGGAGGGCACAAGGTGTGAGGACAAGTGCCATCACCAGGTACTGATGGCCAGCAAACCCAGGAGCCACACCCCCCACTGGATCTCAGCGCACAGGGATCCAGCGCGGGAAGCTGAGGCCTGGTGCCCAGCACTGTCCGTGTGCTTGTCCTCCTAGGGGTCCTCAGCTTTGTGGGTGGGGAGGATTTTCCCATTTCTTCTCCCTTGAGTGCTTTCCCTCAGCCCAAAAGTGGTAGCCAGGCCTCTTCCATTAGCTACTTCTGTTTTTTCTTTTTTGTGTTAGACTGAACCCAGAGCCTTGCGGATACTAACAGTGTGTCCTACCGCTGAGCTGCACCCTGGCTGTAGTTCTACATTCTTTAGAGTCCGCTGTGGCCGCTTCCAGTTAACAACACATTGCTGCGTTTTCCATTCCATTACTGGTTTGGCTTCAGTCTTCTGGTGGGACCCTGAGGGAGCTGATGTGGTGGGCATCCTCTGGCTCATGTGACGCCAAAGACATCACAAGCAGTAGTACTGCCTCCTCGGCAGAGAGAGCAGTGGATGCAACAAGGGGGCTGCTGCCCAGAAGAAGTGGCCTGCCTCAGCCCCAGGACAACACTTGCAGGTTAACTCCGGTCCTGCCAGGAGAAGCACACTGCTTCAGGGATTCTCACACACCAAGAGAAAACACTACCTGGGTCATGGTCATGGCTGTGCAGCCAGGCCAGGGGCCACCTGGCACTGATACAAGCTTGGTGTGATGACCCTGCACCCAGGGCACAATCTGACCCTGGGATCCCCCGGCTGGCTTTTGAGAGTGCACAGTCAGGAGCCATTGGACATCTTGACTTTTTCGAGAAGAATTACTAGGCATGTAACAGGTGCCACCACATTGGCCCCTTTGTCTTTGATGGGGATGTCATTTCTACCAGCCACCCCAGGGCTTTTATTCTTGGTAGGGAAGGCTAATTCCAGGGTTCCAGCAGGCCCTTCCTGCTGGAATGGTCCCACTCCCAGCCAAAGAACCAACACAGGTTTCTGCCAATTGTCCAAAAAATGAAGTGGATAGATTGCAACATAAAGAGTTAAAGTGACTGACACAGAACTGACAGTGGGGTCATTGAGGATGAGTGCACACAGAGGCAGCAAACCTCAGGACTGGAACACAGGACCCTGGCAGGAAGATGTTGAAAAAGCCTGGCAGTTTTTCCACCACAGACTCAGAGCATGCTGAGTAGGGGAGAGGGGAGCCGAGCAGTCACCAGGACTTGGTAACAGCAGGAATCAGTGAAGATGGCTGCACAGGAGAACAAGATGACCAAGTTGTCTTTCAGGAGCACAGGTGGGCAGCGGGCTCTGAGGGCTCCTCTGAGGATGGCCCCAAGCATGCGTTATACAGTGAGTGTCAGACAGATAAGATGTCGGTAACTGCTGACCTGGGCAGAAGAGAGGAGTGAGGAGGAGCTGGGAGGACAGTGGTGTCACCAGCAGGACAGGGACAGAGGAACAGAGAAAACCCAGCCCTGGGTAGGTGTGGTTGCCATGGCCCAGCCAATAATTTATGGGGAATTCTTTGCTTTCCTTCTAACAGTTTTGCTTTTACTCATAAACACAGAAAATAATAAGATATGGCACCTTTCCAGGAAAGTTTTAACCTAAAAATAGGGAACAAAGACAGGAAAGACAAAAGATTACTTAAAAACAACCTAAATGGTCTCTAATCTAACCTAGATTGCTCATCTGGCAGTAGTTTCCATAATACGCACAGAGAGCACATCAGGGATCGTCCGATCTTTTCAAGACAAGCTACTCCTGTAGCTGCTTCTTGCTGGAGGTGTTTATAGGAAGCCCTGCGCGCTTAAAGCCAGTCGGGTGAGGACAAGAGGGTGTTGGGGCGATGCCTGGGTCTGAACACCAGCTGTGACCCTGCCCACTTCTCTGGGTTTTGGCTCCCCCTGTGGACGAGGACTAAGTAGAGTATCTGTACCTCGGAGGGCTGTGTAAGCCTGAGCGGAGGGGCTGTGTTCATGGCTGTGGTGTCCCTATGTGTTCAGAGTCCTCTAATCACACGAGAGTCCTGCATGTACATTGAAAGACCTCAGCGTTCTCCACTGCACTTATAAACTAACACTGGAAAGTCTAGAAATGAGGCCACTGACGGCGTATGAGGCTGTTTGGAAGGAGCAGTGCTCTTATGTTTAATAATGATGAATTGGAAGCAAGTCATTGTAACAGTTACACTTCAAGTTTGTCGACTAAAAACATGAACCAGACTGACAAAAATATAACGGTTCTGACAACAGAGAGCATATTGGTGTCACAGCCAGACGTAAATCCTCCAGAATGAGAACAGGGACAGAAAGTGGCAAGAACATAAGTAAGCCCAAGTTTCCTGACAAGCGGGTTGGGGCTCACACTGTGTGAGCAGCAATGCAGTCACCAGGAAAGAGCTTTACATAAATATTTTACTAGAACCAAACGGGCTGCGTGTTAGCGGCGGGGGACAGCCTGTCTCGACACTCCCTTGGGCAGCACCAGACTGACTCACCAGCAGGGTAGTCAAGCCCCAGAGCAACTCAGCGCAGAAGGAGGACACAGTCAGTCTGGAAAACCCCCGCCCACTCCTACCTACAAGAACACATGATCTTCTAAATTACTCTCCTACTCTAAGACATTTTCCTAAGATAGCCTACCTCTATACCTAGAAAAAAAGGCTATGCAAATATCCCAAGTTTGAAATACACTAAAATTCAAGGGACATTTACATATATGTATTTCTCATGTTTTGGTAACTGTTCACTGCTCTAATCTAAACATGATGCTAGGCAAGTAAACACTATGTTATGGCGCTCCCTTCAGGTAGCAGGGGGAATTACCCACCACGATTCTGGCAGAGCATCTGCTCAGGGCTCTGCAGACCAATGGAAGGTGCTAAGGGAGGGAACAGGAGGAGTCGGGAAGGCTGCTATCTACCCTATACTACACAGGCAGCTTGTCAGACAAGAAGTCAAGCACCAACCTTTGCTCACTCAGCGGAGCAGACTGTCAAGACATGAACTAGGCCTGGTCCTGGGCCCGGGACATAGCTGAGCGCGGGCAGCCTGCCCGGAAGGTGCGTGCAGTTAACACTCTCAACCCAGAGGGACATGTAAACAATTTTACAGTGTGGACCAGGGAGGCAGGCAAAGGCTTTCTCCAGGGAGTGATAAACAGAGTTTTGGACAAGGCCAAACTCACTGGATGAACAGGAGCAAAGGGAATTTTTGGCAAAAGCAACAGCCCACAAACAGCTGAGTGATCACACATATCTGGAAGGGAGAGATGGGAAACGTCGCAGCGTGAAGCATCTGGGCTGGCTGGGAAGTAGCAGAAAAAGTACAAGAAGGTCCAGTCACAAAAGGCCATACATGCTAAATTAAGGAGTCTAAGCTTTCTCCTAAAAGCTAAATGAAGCCAACCATTTTAAGCAATTAACTGTTAACATCTGTTCTACGTTTCAGAGACATGTTCTCATAGTTTTTGTTGTCAATATCTCTGAAGTCACTGCCTAAATACCTAATACGCAAGGACGTAACTGCTAGAGTTCAACACAGGAATTTGAAATCAAAACTAACCATAGCTAAACTATGACCCTGAAGCATAAGGAAAAGTTTCAGAAGCCACACACCTCTCGTAATTACCTTTTAAACTCATCATGGTAGAATTCAGACTTGCAGGTGACCATTTCGTTAACCTGGATGTCCTCCCGACTTCGGACACCCCCAAACACATACAGCTCCATGGCGACCCCACAGGCCACGGCGCCGAACCTGAAAAATCACGCAGCACAGTAGGGTGGGCTTATTGCTCAAGGTCTGACTTCTCAATCCCCCCATGCCTGCTTTAACACAGCATGCAGGGCTTCACATGCATGTGGGCCTTTCTAGTGTAGGAAACATCAGGCCATGTAAGTAGTCACATTGAAACAGGGAGCAAAAAGCCAGGGCAGGAGGCCTCTGACTCAGCTACAGAAGGGGAGTCCCAGTTTACTGCTGTGTCCCCTCACCTCCTCTCCTTCAGGGGACAGATAGCAGTCCACTGCTGGGTCCGGGGGTCATAACACTCCACAGATTCAAACAATTTTCCATAGGATCCTCCACCCATGGCATAGATTTTCTTTTTCATAGCTGCATAGCAGCCAATCTGCAAGGAGAAAACATGGGGGTGACACACCAATTATTAAAGCTAGACAAGTGTGCTTGTTGGGGAGCATGTGGAGATACCCGGGAAAGGAGTCTGTCTGTAGGCATAGGCCTCCCACTCCCTCAGCCCCCTGGACGGGAGCAGATTTCTAATAGTCAAGTTGCCATGCCTGCCAACATGATTGGACAAAGAAGGGGCTCTGTCTCCATTGTAAGCAAGGCAGGTGGGTAAAGGCTGAACTTTCTAAAAGAGTTTCTAGGGCATGGGCACGATCAAGTGCTTGTCTAACACAAGCAAAGCTCTGGGTGAATCCCCAGCATTGAAAGAAAAAGAAAAATTGAAGAAAGGGAAAGCTTTCCGCTCTCTGTTCTTTGACCATTATTTGAAGATCCCAAGACTGAGATTCCAGAGTAAATCACTCAAACTGTTGCAATAATGTCACTGAAAGGGAACATATAGGGGTTCACAGGAGAAGGCGCCAGTGCCTAGGACACGACCTAGCTCTGTCCTGAGGTCTAACTTCCTGCCTGCTCTAATAGGGGGCATAATGCACACAGGTTGTGCTCTAAGCCCTGCAGACTGCGCCCCAGAGGCAGGCGGGAGCTCTGCTGGCTTTGGTTCTGAGCATTCCCACAGCACTGACTGAGTGCGCTGTACCCAGCAGGGTTGGCGCTCACACACTTGCTCCAGTCCCGGCATGTGGCTGTTGACAGCAAAGGCAAGCTGCTGATAAAGACAGGATCCTATCGCGCTAATTCTCTTCATACTTTCTGTTGTGTCAAAGGTGTATTTAAGAAATGAAGAAATGTTAACTTTAAAATCGAATTTGTAAACAAAGTGGCCACAGGAAGCTGTAGTTCTCACCTTTCTAACCATGGTCAAATCAGGCTGCTTGGTCCAGGTTTTAGAATAAATATCGTAACATTCCATGGATATCAGCTCTTTGTCCCCATCTTCCCCTCCTAAAACGTACAGCATGCCGTCTATTTCCACAATTCCAAAGTTGTGTCTTGCCTGAAAAGACATCAAAGTTCTCTGTACTCAACAGCTGATATGGTTTTTTTTTTTTTTTTTTTTTTTTTGAGACAGGGTCTCATTATACAGTTCAGACTGGCCTTGAGCTCATTTTGTAGCCCAGGCTGGTCTCAAACTCACAATGATCCTCCTATGTTAGCCTCCCAAGTGCTGGGCTTACAGGTGAGAGCCACCATATCCAGCTTATTTGCATTTTTGATATTACAGGTATCATTTTATTCCAGGGTTCCAGCAGAGAACCAATTCTCCTTGTGATGCTCTTTCTTATATTCCCAGCAGCTTGAACTTCCGGCTCAACAGATAGTGGCCCAAGGGAATAAGACCCATATCGAACGTTATCAGTGGGATCACTACTTGTTAACCACTCTAGTCCACCAGAAAGCAAAGCATCACCTTAGGTAAGTGATTCGATGGAGCTGTTTTCATATAGCAATGGGGTCAACAAGGCTTCTGAGCCCACACTGGGAAGATAAGAGAAGACCCCAGCAGGGCAGACTGTCTATGGCCAGGGAAGCCAGGAACCACAAAAGCCTGAGGTCTTTAGCATTCATCGAGCAACGACTACTCACTTAGTGCACCATGTACAAGGTGAGAAAAATGAAATCCCTACTGCAAGAGCCTCCATGAACACCTGTACAAACCAGTGTGCAAGGGTCAGGCAGGAGAGCAGAGGCAGGTGGAGGCGCCCTGGGCAGGTATCTGAGGCCCTTGTTTCCAGACAGGAAAGAACAAATGCAAGGAGGGAAGTGCAAGTGGGAGCACTGGTATAAGACCCTGCAGGGTGGCCGGAAGGAGTCAGCACGCCTGAGGGTGCCAGAGGAGCTGGGCCGATCACCACCCCTTCGCAACACCTAAGAAACCAGAGTACCACAAGACAAGCGTCAATGAAACAGAGAAACAAACAGGCTTTACCTCATGCATGGGCGGCAATGCAGTCCATGTATTTGCATCTGGATCATATTTCTCTCCAGAGCTCAGGGTCTGCTTATTTTCATCTTGGCCCCCGAATACAAACAAAAATCCTTCTGTAAAAAAAAAAAGAAGAGACACACTTGCAACCAAGCGTTCAGCCCGGGAGCAGCACAGCAAATGTGGTGTCTGCAGAACCTCCTCCCATCACAGTTTTCTCTTTGGACTCGGGACCTCTGTCACACTTCACTTGCTCCTTCATGACACAGTCAAATCTATGAGTCACTGGCCACTCTGCTTTACTCAGCAGGTCTGTGGGGGCAATCTGCATCTCTACAGCATGATGGAAAAAAGAGACATGACCCTTTCTGTCACTAGGCAGCTGCAGGACCTCCCAATTCATCTGTTCCAGCCCCAGCTCTGCAAGTCTCAAGTGACTTTTGACCCAAAGCCCATATCTGTCCCTAAGACCTGGAATACTTTTTTTTTTTTTTTTTTTTTTGGTGGAACAGGGATTGAACTCAGGCCATTGCGCTTGCCAGGGAAGCACTTATTCCACTGAGCCATCTCCCCGGCCCCGACCTGGAATGCTTGGAGCTTGGCACCTGTGTGCACTTTAATTTAAAACATAACCCGTGAGTTGACTTCCTATTTAACAAAACAGCAAGTGGCTATTCTATAAAACACCTACTAACTTGCTGGGTAAACTTTTCTTTTAATATTTAGAAGAGAAGAAATCAACAGGACAATAAGGAAAAACTGAAAGGAAAAGTGGAACCTCTATAGAGAGGTTACCAAGCAGGGCAACCAATCTGCCTGGCAGTTATCTGCCACTATGGGCAAGTTTTTATCTTTTGTCCCAGGGATGAAAAAGAAATTTAAGCCATAGGTTCTTAGAAGATGGGGCTTCTGGCAGGAAACCTGCCCCCAAGTTCTGTCTTACGATACGGGCCAGCTCAAATCAATGCTCACTGACGTAAAGCTCTTCCTTGTCTAGGAAATCTCAATCCTTGAGTCTGAGTTACAGTGATACCAATTAGCAGTGTTTTCAGGCAGTTTGCAGAAACAAGTACAAAACTTCTGTATAAGTAAGTTCTGTCACCCAAATGTTGAGTCTTCACATTCTAAGAGTTTAATTCACTAAATATTGGTGCAAATAACTAAAACTACAATGCTCATTATACTTCAAGATAACAGAAAACTTGAAGATAACTCAGGAAAAAACATCTGGTTTTTGAAAAAGATTCAAGAAGACTAGAAATAAATATTCAATTGACTGGATTAATAGGAGAGGCATCCAAATTAAAGAGAAAATTCACTGAGGAAAAATAAAAAAAAACAATCATTAAGGCAGCATGCAGCAACAAAAAGAAGGCAAGTGACACAAAGATGGGGGAAGTGGAGGATGGAGAACAAGGTCTGGCAGTGTGTGATGTGATTTTTAGGAGCAGGAGGAGTGAGAATAATGCAGCAGAGGCAATGTGTGAAGACACAATGGATAGCAATGATCCAGAATGGACTAAAACCCAAGCTCAGTAGAGCCAAAGAGCCAAAAACACTCAAATATGATACAAGTTTAAATAAAATATACACATTGTAATGAAATGGTAGAGGGAAAAAGAAAGAAAATCTTAAATATAGCCCAGAGAAAAGAAAGATTTTTTAGATTGACAACTGGCTTAAATGAGTGGAAAGACATTTTTAAATGTACTGAAAAGAAATAACCTAAATTCTATACCCAGCAAAACCATCCTTTAAAAAATGAAAGACAAAAGTAATGAGGCTTACAGACAAATTTGAGAATTTTCCATCAAAACAACGTATTTCAGAAAAAAGGAAATGATCCTATGTGGAAATTCTGGGGGTAAAGAAAAGGAAAAACAAGAAAATGGCAAATCCAAAGGAGCACTGTATGTCTCTCCAACCTTTCAGACAAACGCACGCGTCACCAATGCATACACCATGTACACATCAGTTAACTCACGCGCTGTCTTGTTTGGCACTAGAAATGAAACTCAGGGCCATGGGCTTGCCAGGCAGGCACTGTGCTGCAAGCTACATCCCCGGCCCTAATCTTCATGCATTTTAACACCATAAGACTGTGGAACATGAAAAATGAACACTACCTAGAAGAATGATTGTACTGATTAACTTTACACTTTAATAACTTGAGACAGGCTATAATTTCTAAGGCAACTTTCCCAAAGTAATGTAAATGAGACTATAACTTCCAAACTAGAAGGAAAAAATCAAATGATTAAAAAAAATCAAAATAAATTTTTATAAAAGGCATGAAAAGAAAGACAGTAGACTAAGGAAAGAGGAACTGTTCGATCATTTCAGTGTTAGTCAATACAGCTGTACACAACCCTCTCCTCACTATTTAGTTTCTAAAATACCAACCCGACCAGAAATTCTTCAAAAATTAGTGACTGAGATAGACATGAGTGAAAATTACGGGACTGCATACAAATGACAGCAGGAAACATAAGGAAGCTAATTCTGGGAAATTACAGTAGGAAAACGGAGTCTCCTCATGTTGGCTGCACTGTTCTATCCAACAACTTACTTTTGAGAGTAATTCCAATTATTCTGAGATTCATAAAATGATTCCATTTCTCTAAAATAATGTAGCTTTACCATTTTTTTTTCCTGGTAGTGGGAACTGAATCTGAGGCCTCTGCACTGAGTTACACCCCCAGTCCTTTTTTTATTTTGAGGCAGGGTCTTGCTGAGTCACTAGGTTGTTCAGGTAGGGCTTGAACTTGCAGTTGTCCTGCCTCAGCCTCCCAGAGTGCAGAGACGATAGTATGCACCCACTCTATCTGGCTCCTGCTCTGTCCCCACTTCTGAGGTTTTTAATTTTTAAAGCTTTCATGAATACCCACTCGTAATGCACAGTGATTACGTTCATCAGGACTGTGGTGGGACGCTAGACGGGACCAAAAGGGCTCTTTTCCAACCACTCTCCTGAAAGCTGGGCCCACACACACAATCAAGTTTTATCTTTAAAGGGTTCTGAGTCTCCCACAGGAACTCACAGCTACATATCCCTTGGCCTTGTGTTCAACTGAAATTAGAATGCACAGTACCTGCTGAGAGAACACCGTGGTTAATTCTCGGCATGCTCAGAGGAGCGAGCTCAATCCAAAGCTGCCGATTGGGGTCGTAGAGAGGGCACATGCATCGCATCACTGCTGTGGGTTTCCGTGAACTAAGAGAGAAATCACTGATCAGCGGTTCGTGTTTAAGATTCTGTTTACAACAGACATTAGCAGTTTCAGTGTGCTAGATAATGCGTAAGACATTACAGAAAGTTGACTGCCATTATGGTTTAGATGGTGAAAACATTCTGAACTCCTGTTGACAGGGAAACTATCAACAGGCTGTTTCCCACATGGCTTTCCAGGGCTCCGTCCAGCACTTACACTCTCTCCTCCCCACCGACAGTCACGATGCACTCGGAGTAGCCCCGTGGCTTGAAGCTCGCCAGCATGGCCTCTCCCTGCTGCGGCTGGCTGAGCGGTATATTGCTGCACTCTTTGACAATTTCTCGTACCAATGGTTCATTCAGCATCTGTTCTCGCAAGTAACTAGAGTCCAGCCCTGAGACCCACAGTGCTGACATGACGTCCTTCATGTGGACCTGCAGAGGGAGAAGGAAGAACAGGGCACAGGAGGATGCTGTGCTGGGTTCCAGAGGATTCTTTTTCTGATCTGTGAAAACTAAGGTCATAAGGACCTGTCTATCAGGCAAGTGGCCAGTGCCAGATAGGCATCACCAGCCCCTTCCTTTCTGATTCCCAGAGCCTGGGGAATAAGAGTTTAATTTTAGTGAAGCATGATGGCACATGCTATAATCCTGGCCCTCAGGAGGTGGAGGCAGGAGGATGCTGGCAATCTGAAGCCAGCCTGGGCTGCACAGTGAGTTCAGGCCTGCCCTGAAATACACAGTGAGACACTATTTCAAAAAACCAAAAAACTGTAGTTTGAAAAAAAAATTATTAGTTCAAATTTATATCTGAACATCACCACAAGGGGTGTGGGGGGGTATTGGGGGCTAAATAGAGGGAATTCTGAGCTACGTCCCCAGCTCTTTTCTAAGTTACTCTGAAACAGGGTCTCACTAAGTTACCCAGATTTACCTTAAACTTGCCACCCTCCTGCCTCAGCCTAGGGAGTAGCCACTAGGATTTTAGGTGTGAGCCACCATTCCCAGTTCAAGCAGCTTTCTCTGAAAAGGCTCCTTTTCCAATAGGTAAATAGAATATAATTTATTTCATGAACTATATCTAGATAGGTGGAGTTAAATCATACTTACAGAACATTACATATGATAAAAGCTCAGTGCAACGTAGTAAATTTTTTTCATATTATAAGAGAAATACAAGAAACTCAAGAGATTTTCATGGATTTGAAATATCACTTTAAGGTTCATTCTTCTATGCGCTGACTAATACAAGTCAACAGTCTTAATGGCATGAGGTTCCGATTAGCCAAAGGACAGAGAACTGCCTTGTTTCCCTGGCAACCAGGCCCCTCAAGTGTCCTCTCACTGAGGCAAAAGCCCTGGCAGACGCTGGCAGGAACAGTGTTTTCAGAAGTCATGGTGAGCAGGGCATCCTGGAGCCTTCTCTCCCTCTCCCAAGCCACAGAAAAGAGTGTGTCCAAGTCAGATTGACTATAAATTTAAAACAGGACCTGAGAATTATCCAACTTAAGTCAATAGTACAATTATGCAACCGGAAATCTACTCTTTGAAACTAGCCTAATATGTTCTTATATTGCAAAGAGCAATCAGAGCTTTACACAGAGCAGAGAGCCAACTCCCAGTTCCGGCTCCTTCTCCGAGCCCCTGCCCAGAGCGGACCTGAAGACTGCTGTTCCCTAGGATTCTCTCTCCCCAGAATCTCCCCTCAGGTGGAACTGAGGGCCACACTGTGCCAGAGCCCTCCTACCTTCCCCCAGGCCATCGGTCACCCCAGGGTGAGCCCCACACCCAGCTCTCTGCTGCACACCTGAGGCCACCTGCATGCAGAAGAGACACCCAGGGATGCAGGAAGCAGGATGAGCGCTGAGAGTGAGGCTGAAGAGTAGTTCTGTAGTCTCTAGCTTAAGTTTAAAGTGTGTTTCCCCATTAAAATGCAATATCCAACAGATATTATGTTCCTGTGCAGACTGGTCTGAAAGATCATCTTAGTCATAGATGGGAAGATGTCTTACAGGTACCTTTCAGGTCTCAAATCTATTATTTGGATTAAAAAATAAATGAAAAAAACCAACATAAGACCATGTTATAAATGACAGTACCTTTCTCACTTCTGTGTCATGAGCTATCCATCGAATTACTGCTTCAAACACATATCTTTCATTGCCAACATTCAACTTCTCAAGAGAAATCACTTCTTTGAGTTTCTGAGGACTCAGCTCCAGGAATTCTTCTGTGCTGCTGACATCCCGGAAGTGAGTCTCCAGGTACTCAGTGGCCAGGTAGTGGACATGGTGCAGGCAGTAGTGCAGAGCGAAGTCCCGGATGCCGATGCAGTTCTCCGCTGCAATGCAGCCCTCCAGGAACTCACAGCACAGAGCCTTGAGGTCGGTCAGCAGCAGCAGGTCTGCCGCTTGTACCACATCTTGGATTGTATCTTCATTTAGCCTAATCTGTAAGAGGACCAGAAACACTTTACATTGGAATGTAGATATTTTAAAACCTAACTCTCTCCTCTATTAGGCTAAACCACACGACATTTCTGCTCCTATAGGTCAACGGTGAGTGAATACTGACAAGATCACACAGCTCTACCTCAGGAGCATGTGGGCTCTAAGGAACCTCCTACCCACATAAACACATGAGACCCCATTAGCTCTTCCTCGGTCCTCTCTGGCTGGGCAAGTGGACAACCCCTACCCCTGGGTGGTGGTCATGCCCATAACCTGGTGGGATGCATAGGAAAGGGAAGCTCTGCCTTCCATGGGAAACCGTAGGAGGTGCCTCTAAGTATGAATGCCCAGGGCTCCAAGCACAATAATTTACCTTTCTGCTATGCTCCAGCAGTATGTCAAACTGAAGAAACAGGTTCCATCCACCCTCTTAGAAGCCTCATTCTGAATCCCCGAACACCGTACCCAATGCTATGGATACAACTGGGCCTCAAGACTACCCTTTGGTACAAATCCCTACTGTGAGGATTTTTTTCCTGCATTATGAATGTTTTTCCTTAATTTATTTTTAGTTTATTTTTTCCTCACTGAAAAATACTTATAGTTTAGTTTATTTTTGCTCATTGCCACCCCTCTTTCTACCCACATCAGTTTCCCCATGTGACGGTAAAGCAGGTTGGGGTAGGAGCCACTAAACAGTGCCAAGGTCACCCTCATTGGCAAATGCCAGAGCAAGGGTGCTTTCCTATGCTGGGGTGTGCAGAGGAGCACATTCAGAGCATAGCAGAGACACTACTTACCACACACTACACTTCTTATATGGCACACAATAAAACCTGTGATTGCCAACTGCCTTAGAGAGTTAGCAACCAAACTGGAAAGCAGTATCCAAGAAAGGAAAAATCTATTTACATGCATCTTAATTTAGCCGCAAGACAGAGGATAGCTGTAGACTACTCACATACAGGCAAGCGAAGAAACATGAAATTGCATCTCAGTAAAACTAAACTCCAATTCAGGAGTTCATTATAGCTCACCCAGCAGGCCTGTTTCAAATGTGAACTGGGGACAGTCAGACCTGCCTGACCCTGATCACGCTCTCCCTGACCCACCCCCTCTGAGGCTCACACCAATGCCTATGAACCTGAGAACCAGGCAGGAAGCTGGGTGCATGCCTGGGTGTGTGTTGCTACAGTGTCTCCTGGGCTCTAAACTCATTCATTTTTAACAGCACTGTATGTGCCCACCCACTGCCTGTGTCTGGAGGAGCACAGAGCAAAAAGATGAGAGTCACGGAGCTTAACTCTGGACAGAATGGATACGCTGAGAGAAGACAGGCAGCAGGTTCAGCATGCTTGAGAACTTGTAAGAGAAACAGCCCTCACAGAAAAGTCAAGAAAAATAGGAGTGATGAAGGACCAGGGAGAGAGCAGGGCACATGGTCGCAGCAAGAATGAAGGTTCTCACACAGCCACACAGAAGATTCGCCAGCCTCCTCCTGTGGAAAAGCCTGCCCCTCACACCCAAGGTTCCAGTGAGGAGTCCCATCCTGCGCTGTGAACCAGCGAGATGGCTGCAGGGAGGGGGCAGAAAGAAAGAAAGGCTAGCCACTCACTGCCACCTCAGGGAACAAATATACTTCTAGAAATACATTCTGTTCTGTATGGACAGAAAAGGGAAATCAGGAAGCATGGGCACGGTGGGCAGAGACGACTGTGAGTGTCTGTCATCTCTGTGAACACCCCTTCTGGGAATGATGCACAAGGAACTCATCATTTCTACAATGCCTGAGAGACAGAACATGGTCCCCAGCAGGTGGTCACTAAGCAAGACTGGCTTCAAGGTACAAAAACACACAAAAAGGAAGGGGGGATGGGCTGGTTACACTCTTCATATTTTATGCTAGAAGGCAGACCTCAGAATGGCAAAACCCAGACTCAAATTTGGATCAGTTTTACTCTGTGTGCTTCTCTTTTAGTGCAGAGCCCAGAAGAACATGTGTGGGGTGCTGCTGCAAGGAGGAGGCACAAGCCAGGCCCATAGCGACAAGATGAGCACAAGGGTGTTACTGCGCTGGTGCTGCAGCATGCGGAGCTCAGTGGCCTCTCCACTGGCCTCTTCCCGGGTCTCGTACCTGCCCACTGAAGATGTAATCCAGGATCTCTCTCATAACCATTACCGATATCCCTTCAAGTTCAATCTTATAAGTGGATCCATCATCTTTTGGAGGATTATAGTTTAACTTTGTCCTAAGAAAGGGAAAAAAATGTAAAATTTCTATGAAAGAACAGAAATAGCTATAAATACTTCTGCACTCAATTCTCTACAAAGTATATGACAGCAGCATATGCACCTCCACCTAGAAAATGCAGTTTAGCTTTATTTTAGATCAATATATTTTTTAAGCTTTCAACTATAAAATACTGGTTCCAATGTTCAAAACATTACTTCTTAAAAGGCAAAACAACTGTGTATCTATTTTCAACAGTATACCAAGGACTCCTCACATCCACTACCTAAAGCAAAGGTTAAGATATATCAACAATTGGGCTGTTCAGATAGCTCAGTGGATTAAAGCGCCTGCTTAGGCAGACCCAGGGAAAAGGGTTCAATCTCCGGGGTGCTGTGCTGGCCCCCCCCCCCAGCATGCTGAGAGGGCAATTGAGACTGGGCGTGCTAGCGCACGCCTGTAATCCCAGCACCTTGGGAGACTGAAAACAGGAGGATCACTACGAGTCTGAGCTGTGTAGTGAGATCCTGTACCAAATACATTAAAATAAATAATAATTTAAAAAATGGAAGATGATACTGAATGTTTTTTGTAAGTGCCAGCCTCTCCTGCAGTGTGCAAAGCACCTGCAGAGCCACACAGCCTACAGACGACGCACTGCCGACCACCAAGCGGCGATGGTGCCTTGTTGAGGCTGCCAGTGCATTTTGCTCGCCCCCCACCTGCCGTCTCTCTCTGCTTCTGTGGACAAATGGGTCTGTGAAGCCCCTGGCCCATTCACATTGCTCTTTTTTTCTCTAATTGTTCTAAAGGCAGCAAATCTTTACATATTCTGGATAGTTATCCTTTGGCATACTTCACACTTTTGTAAAGGAGACAAACAGTCAAAACAGTAATTTTTCTTTTCTTTTTTGTTTTTGTGGTTTTTTTTTTTTTTTTTTTTTGCTCCGAATGCCTTCAGGGCAGGTTTGGCTGGCTGGAGTTGTGGGAACTGAACTACAGCAACCTGAGGCTGACAGCTTTGTGGAAGCAGCCACTTAAAGAGCTGAGCTAGGGCCAGGCCCCCACTTTTTTGTCTTTTTGAGACAAGATCTCATTATGCAGTTCAGACTAAACTTGAGCTCACTATGTAGTCCAGGCTGGTCTCAAACTCGCAACGATCTGGCTGCCTCAGCCTCTGGAGTGCTGGGATTACAGGCCTGGCCTACCTCCCAATGATTTTGTCACGGCAGTCAACAGACTCCAGTTACTCCGGCATTCTGGTTGTTGTATGAGTTCCTAAACATTTGCACTTGCTGTCTGTACTTACATCATCATGGACAGGTAACAAACTAGTCATGGACAATGTTGGCAGCCCCACACTAGCTGATCATGTGTCTGCCAAGCACAGTCCATGCGCAAGACAGAGCCTATAATCCTCCCACCGAGACGAGAGTCACTCAAGTCTTCTGGGAAACAGTCTTGCTGCATGGCCTCTGTGGGTCACAGCTACATCCCGCCCCCTCCTTTCCCGGTCACCGCTCCTCCCTAGCATGTAACCCTAGCTTGTAGCCTCTCATTTTTGCTCTGTCTTTTCTCCAACTCTCTAGCTTAAACCTTTATATACCTTTAATTTGGCTCCATTCGTTTTTCCTTTTTTTAAAATTTGCCCTAATTTTCCTAATCCCTATCAATGAACTGTCCTCACAACAAGGGCTCAAGTACTTTCTTAGCTTTTCTTTCTCTTAATGTTTGGTTGGTGCAGGGTCTCACTATGCAGCTTAGGCTCGTGGTGATCTTCCTGCTTTCAGCCTCCCCAGCACTGGGATTACAGGTCTATGCCACTTTGCCCAGACTCTGGCCCACTCAGCCTGCCCTGGGGGCGGGGCTGGCGCAGCATGTGGTGCCAGGGATTGAACCGTGGTCCCTGTGCTTGCCTACGCTTGCCTAAGCATGCACTTTAGTCTGCTGAGCTATCTCACTGGCCCTTCTTTTTCTTTTAATTTAGAATTTTTTCATCTTGTGCATAATTTCTATCCCTGACTCATATAACTGAGAATTCAATGAACTGTTGAGGACTGGTGGTACTGAGCTACTGGGTTAATAACTGATCAATGGTTTCTAAATTTTTTTTTAATCTTTTACTTATGTATTTGTTTGGTGCAGAGTCTCACTAGGCAGCTTGAACTTGTAGTGATCCTTCTGTCTCAGCCTCCCCAGCAATGTGTGCCACCAAGCTCAGTTTGGGGGCCAGAACAACATACTGTGGGTTCAAAGGCCAGTAGGGCATGCAGTACTAGGGATCAAACCCGGGTCCTTGTACTTGCCAGGCAGGCACTTAGACTGATGAGCTATCTCCCTAGCCCCTCACCAATGGTTTCTAAAGTTAGGCTATCTATTATAAATCAGCTTCTCATTCCTAGATCTCCAGCCCATCTCCAGGAAGCTGCAGGATCACATGTAAATTTGTCTATTGTCCTTGCTTTTATTATTACGTGATATCAATTTAAAAATTTCTAGAAAATACAATAGCAGTTTGAGAATTTTATAATACTATAAAAAATAGAAATCAGAAGTATTATAAAAATGGCCTCATGTGTTCAGATAAAAATACCCAAGACAGCCACATTCTTCCCTTCTTCCCCAGTTTTATGTTTCTTGAGCAAAACATCTCCCCTCCCTCTCTGCCACTGTTTTTCTCATTTGTAACAGAAGAGGTAGGTTGGATGATCTGAGGTTTGAGATCTCTTCTGCCCCTGAACTGTGGAAGCGGCCACACAGAGACAGTTACCACACAGACGTGGTCCTGAGAGTCTGCCTCTCAGGTTCCCTGGGGCTAAGTCCAGCCGACGCCAATGGTCATTAGCAGTTATGATGACCTTTGTCCCCATTATGCAGTCTGCTTTTCCTCTATCACTGACCATCAAGCCAAGTGTTTTAAAATTTCTTTTTTCTTTTTTTTTACTGGGAAAAAAAGTATATATTTAGATTTAGCCAGCTGGACTCAGTTTAGATGATCCCAATTTTGTTGGCAACATCCAATGTATCATAATTGGGAGCCAGTCAAACATATGCCTTCTTCTCTCCATCAGGTCTGATTAGGGTATTGACCTTGGCAACACTGATGTCATTAGCTTCTTTATAGCTTGTTTGATTTGGTGCTTACTGGCTTTGACATACATAAACAGGAGTGTGCTGTTGTCCTCGATCTTTTTCACGGCTGACTCTGTGGTCAGAGGAACTTGATGATGGCACAGTGGTCAAGCTTGTTTCTCCTGGGGGCGCTCTTCCAAGGGTATTTGGGTTGCCTCCAGAGCCGCAGTGTCTTGGGATGGTGGAAGGTGGGTGAAATTTTATCTTCTTTTTGTGGCTATGAATGCCTTTCAGCACAGCCTTCTTGGCCTTCAAAGCTCTTGCTTTGGCTTCAGCTTTGGGAGGAGCAGGGGCTTCCTTCTTTGCCTTCAGCATCATCTTGGTAAAAAAACAAAATTTTCTGTTCTATTAAAGTTGAGCAGAATGTCAAATGAAAACCAAATTTGCTTGTTATTGACAACACTGAAAAAAGTCTTGGTATGAAAAAAGTTGTTGACAGTTAATAAAGAAGTAAACGTTTTGTTTGTTTCGATGCTGGGATTCAGAGCCTCCTGAATGCCAAGCACCTGCTCTACCACTGAGCTACCCCTCAGCCATGAAGTTTGATTTTCTCAAAGCTTTACACCCACAGAAGGAATCCACAACTTTTAAACAATTACAACACAGCCAAAGTAATTGGCTGGGCACAGAGTCCTTCTCAAAGTTGCTATAAAAGTTCAATGCATCTAAATGCCACTGCAAACAACTCAGATAATCAGCCTGATCCTCCCCTTCTGAGAATCATCTCAGACGTTACTGCAGGGGATCTGATGTCACAGCAATTAAACAGTCTCAGAGACTCTTCTCTTTGATGCAAAATCTTGTCTCCAATAAAGGAAGGATACCACTCACATGAATACAGGAGAATGTGATGCTCAAGCAGAAGTGAAGGCTTACTGCAATGCTGGGTGATTACTCAGAAGGTTTGGGATGACTCATGTCACCTGGAACTGTACAGCTACCATGAACAACAGGCTCCGGAGCATAAGGAGAAGAGCCTGGGCAGCCCTCTCCTGCCCAGTGTTCCTTTGGGGAATCTATTTTACACACAAACTCTGATTCTTTTGTCTTCATCGAGCTCTCAAAAACTACATCAAAAGTGGGTCTTGAGGGTAGAGGACTTTCATGGCAGTAAAACTGCTCTGTATGATACTACAGTGGTGGTGGGTCATTAAACCTTTGCCCAAATCCACAGAATGGAGAGGGAATCCTGACTGAAACTAGTCTCTCGGTGACAAAGACCTGGCAGTATGGGCTCATTGACTGTAATTAACACCTGACAGGAATGGTAATTACCAGGGAGGCTGTGCAGTGTGAGGTCAGGGTAGAGGGCAGATGCCTCTGTACCTTCCATTCAATTCTGCTGAGAACCAGGAACTGTTATGAAAAACAAAAGCTATTTTTTTTAAGGGAACTTTTTAGTACCCCCATTCAAGGTATATGACCTGCAATTTGTTTCTTTCTCTCTCTCTTTTTTTTTTTTTTTTTTTTTTTTGTATTTAGGACAGGGTCTACAGGGTCTACAGGGTCACAGTGCATAGGTCAGACTCATAGTGATCCTCCTGTTTATAGCCTCCCAAGTGCTAGGATAACGGGTGCACGCTACCGTGCCCACTCAATCACCTTCTCAGCGTGCCCTGGGGGCAGGGCCAGCATGGCAGGCCCGGAGATCCAATTCCTGGGCCTTGAGTCTACCTAAGCAGGTGCTTTAATCCACTAAGCTATCTGGCCGGCCCTTGGTTTTTTCTTTTTATGACTATCCTCCTTTCTCAGCCTTCCAGAGTGTTGGAATTTTAGGCATGCGCCACTACCTTACTTTTCTCTGCTTAGACAAAATATCTGAACCCTAAAGTTAAAGGATGTGGGGAGCAGCTGCAGCTAGATCACACATGCAGGGCTAGAGCAGGGGCAGCCCTGAGAACACAACACCTGAGGCGAGCCAGGTGAGCAAGTTATCAGGCAGAGGGATTTCACCTCATTTTAACCTGTCACATGTATGAACAAGCACACTGCCATTGCTGGGGTGCCCTTTCTCCTACCAAGAGAGAGGGTTCCACCTGACCTCAGCTTTCTACATTTTCATTCTTGCTTTCATATGCCCATGACCCTCCCCCTTGAGTTTTTCGAGAGCTGTGCCGGACTTGGGAAAAGGAGGAAAGGTTTATTTAGCTCACAGTTTGTAGAGGTTTCAATCTATAATTGGCTGACTCCAAGGCAGGGTAGCACAGCAGGCAGGCATTGCAGAGAAGTAGTTCATGGTGGACAAAAAATAACAAAGCAAACAAGGGAGAACCACAACTCTTTCTATCTCTTGTATTTTACTCAGGCTATTTTGGGCAGGTAACATTCACACCTTTAATCCTAGTGCTCTTGAGCCAAGCACTGTACCAAGAATCGACTCCAGCATCACACAATCTGGAAAAGCCTCATCTACGAATCCATGAGGCTTTCGGTGACATCTAGGGATAAGCTATAACAACTACCAGGCCCAGCTACTGTTATGAAAAAAGCAGCCTTTAATGGAAGTTCAGTGCCAATCCCACTCATTCTTCTTCCTTCTGTACTGGAGTTTGAACCCAGCGCTTCATGCATGCTAGGCAAGCACTCTACCACTGAGCTATATCCCCAGCCTGCAGTGCTGTTGCTTTGCCCACATTATTTTCTTTCATTTCCTGGTTTCTACCTGAAGAAATTATCATTTTTTACTTCCTACCATGAAGACATTTCCTCTCACAAAGATTCTGGGAGGCCTCCTGATTTGAGTGGAGGAAGAGCAATGTCCAACCTGGCTTCCAAAACCTTCTGGAGAGCATCTATGGAGAAGCAGATTTTGGGGCTCATTCACATCCCAGACCAACCACGTCAGGTTCAAGACTGTATATGTGTGACATTTCCCAGCCTGCCGACACCACCCCACTGACTGGACACCTGTCCAAGCCCCACTCTTGCCATCACACATTCAGTCCTCCATGGAGTCCAGGTCTGCTCAAGCAACATGCCAAGTGTGGCCTTGACACCATCCTCCTATGACAGCAGCTCCTTTCCTCCTGTACTTTTCCTCACAGAATTTATATCATCCAATAAAGTGCACTTGTTCAGTATCAACACTCATGAAAAGAGACACTCTGTTTGTAATAAATGTCTGGTACATGATACAGACTTACTGACTTGATAATGAGCATCTAGCCCTGCAAGCTCAGTGAGTGGTTGTTTCATTTGGCCTAGAAATGAAACGTCCACAAAAATGGCATCATCAGCCAGCTGAATGGCTGGCTATGGGCTTCTCACACTCACAGGATTGTTCACCCCAGCACAGTGGTGCTTTCTCTCTACATCGGTCCAGGGTGGCTATGCAGCCAGCAGTTCAAGAATGTAATGCCCAGGCCTTGAATGGCTCCATTCTGCCCAGTGTCCACGCTGCCATAATCTGCCTCTGCAGAGGTCTGGACAGGTGCAGGTTTCTTGTCTATGTGCGGCCCACCTACACGCATCTTAGCAGCCTCACTGCTCCCTACTCACTGGCCCCCATGCCCTGCTGTGAAACTCAGGGTTACAGAGCGGTGGAGAAATGCAGAGACCAGGAGAGATTTCAAGACACAGGGCTCATTGTCCGTTGTCATGCCAACAACCAACAGCTTAGCACAGGGGATGAAGCCGACCCCTGCACCAGAGGGCCAGAAACAGCTCCTGCCACAGGTGCAGCCACAGCCTCCCCCACACCCACTGCATGGCACAGGACGCACAGAAATGCTTTCCAGTTTCCCTTTGAAGTACTTCATCCATTCCGAAGGTGAAATACAGCATTTGTATTGGCTCTGAGAAACCATGTCCAATTACATCGGCATCTAGAAGAAATATGAGAAGAACAACTGTGTCTTTGAGAGTCACATTACGTGAATGAAAACAAAACTTCCCCAAGGAAGATCATGGTATCTGAAGGAAAGCACGGAAAGCGTGAGTTGCACTAACAGGACAGCTCATGGTCATTCTCACAGGGCCCACACACGGAGGGACAGGAGGGAGGTGGCAGAACAGAGTGTCATGGGGCTCCTGCACATGCATGCCCATAGTGCAGTGACACCAGGTGCAACACAGCCTTCCCTCTAGGAAAATGACAACCTGTACCAAGCCAACAAGAGCAAGTGAGCAAGCAAGCATTCTGCTGGACACACGGTTCCTTCAGGGTTCAGGTCTCAGGTAGTTGGGAGTTCCCACCCTTGAGGAAAAAAACCCCATAAACTCAGTGTTAACAAAATGAACTGTTAACAAAGCATTTCTAGGAGTTTGCGCTTTGATCACTCATGGGAAGAAGCCTCTGGCATTATGTTCTATAAATTCTTTTTTCTCCAGCTTGCTCAGAGCCCAAAGTTGTCCCCATTTTAGTGAATGATACTAGGTTTTACTTGGCTGCTTGAGTCTAGTTTAGGAGACCAACTAATAAACATTAGGACACCCAGCACTCAGGAGGCTGAAGCAAGAAGGTCCCTGAGAGATCAAGGCAAACATGGGATACAAGGGGAACTCAAGGCCAGCCTGAACTGCACAGTGAAACCTCATCTCAAAAACCAACAAAACAAAAACCATGGGATAATGGCTGAGTTATAAAGCATATACAGATGATAAAGCCAGTGAGTGAATATCAATGAGGAACGGAAAATTTACATGATATTAAAGTAGCCTTCCATAAATTATTACTTGTGTGGCATAGCTGTGCACATCTGCAATCCAAGTGCTGGGAAGACTGAGGCAGGAGAATCACTGCAAGTTCTCAGCCAGTCTAAGCTGCATGAGTTCAAGATCAGCCTGAACAACATAGCAAGACCTTGTCTCAAAAAAAAGAAAAATTATTAATGAATTGTGGGAGGAGAAAGCAGTGTGCTAGCCAAGTCACACCCCTTAACCACATAACTGAGCCCAACACTACCAGGGCCGGGACACTAACATGGGCCTTCGGCTTCAATGCATATGGAAGGACAACTCTCACCTATGTAGCGTGTGTTTTTGTCAACAGGGCATGGCTACAGCCATGTTCGTTATCATCAGAGACGAACCAACCTACGTGGAGGGACAGTCTACACAGCAACTCATCGGTAATTCACCAAAAGGGCCAAAGTCATGAGAGAGAAAGTGCAGGCTACAAACCAAGGAGAATGACCAGAAGGTTGTCGTCAGCATTGCAGCAGGCATTGGAGGGCAAGATGCAGATCTCTGGGAGTGGCCATGGAGGTGGAGGTGGAGGCAGGAGGCAAAGAGGGGGACAGCACAGGCACTGAAGTGGAGTGGGGTGCACTCAGTGGAGAGAAATGCCTTTGCTTTCCAAAGCCTGGGCAGCGCATGAGTCTGTCCCCCTCCAGAGGTCCTGTTCACCTCCTGGACTTCACCTGGGCAAACACACAAATGCCCCTCAGGGCTTAGGTTTCTTTTCAATTGCTTGTTTTGAAGTAATTTTAGGTAGCAAAGTTTTAAAAAATTATATAGAGTTATTGTATTTCCTTCATCTAACAATGAGATAAGAAATTCCTACTGGACCACCAGTACCTCTCACTAGGTGAGCGCTAAACCCACCCCAGCTTCCTGATGCCTCGCTGTGCTCTCGTCCACCATGCACTGCATGCTGCTGTCTCTGTTCTCCACGCTTCTCCTGGCGGCAGCCTGGAGACCTCATGCTTTGCTGCACTGGTCAGTGCTCTGCCTCACCCCTGGCCTGGGGTTGGCTGTTTCTGAGGCGGCTGCGCATCTGGAGCAGGGACAACAGGAAGGAGGCTGTTCCTATCTATCTGCCAGGGCAAAAAAGGCTCACTGCTGGCAACAACCTGGTCATTTGGTTAAAGTGACTCCTTTGGGTTTCTGCTGTAAACTTACCCCCTCCCCTTTATAGTTAATAAATACACTGCAGGAGCTACCTGGAGAACATACAAATATTATTTTCTTCTCACTCTTGCCCACTGATCTTAGCACAAGCCTATAGTTCTGTCTTTCAACAATTACCACTGTGGTATTTTGATGACAACCAACCAACCAACCAAGCAACCTCCTTTCCTCCCTCCTTCTCTCCTTCCCTTCCCCTCTCTCTTCTTCCTCCTCCTCCCTCTCCTTCTTCTTGTCCCTCTCCCTCTCTCTCTCTCATGCTGGCCCTGAACTCAGTGTCTTTCCTCAGTCTCCTGGACAACTATAATTCTTCCCTCCCTCCCTCCCTCCCTCCCTCCCTCAGTTCCTTCCTTGCTGATGCAGAACTCACCATCCTCCTGACTCAGTCACCTGGGCAACTACAATTCCACCACACTTGACCTCAATGTGATTTTCAATTTTGGTCCTTTCTACACATATTAAAGGAAATTATATTGTAAAACAAAGAACTGTCTCCTTGCTTCCATTGATTCATTTATCCATTCACAGACACAAGAATGTTTATCAATCTATACTATTGTATTTATTTTTTTGCTCAAAATGCTGCAGCTCTGACCACAAGGGCCCTTCAAGCTGCCCCGGTGCCCTCGTCAAAGCCTGTCTCCTTTTGAACCCCTCTTTACTTTCTGGCACAAGATGCTTCAAGCTCGTGGTATATTTTTCCTCCCCGGGTACTAAGTCAATCAGCTCTCCAAAGGCAGAGTGTTAACTATTAGCTGATTAAGCCTTTTTCTAGTGAGGGAGAGTGAAGAGTGATGGGGCCTGTGTGAAGCAGACGGGCCAGTCTGAGTATGAGCAGATGCTATGGGGTGAATGGTAGTTGGACCTGAGCACCATGGCAGTGCTGAGGAGGAAGGTGCAAGTGACACCTCCAATGATGCCCAGGTTTCTACCAGAAAGTCTGGTCAACCACCAACAGGCAGAGGGGACAGAGGGCAAAGCACACAGCGATACAGTGGGGATCACTGGATTTAAGGTGGCCATGCAGCAGGTGGCTGGATCTGCAGGCTCAGGAAAGGAACAAGGCAGCCAGCATCTCTGATGCAGACGACACTGCCAGGGGAGACGGCATGCTGGGCTCAGAATCTTGTGCCTAATCAGGGTATACAGGCAGACAGGGAGGAGAACCAGAAAAAAAACTAGTGGAAATGGGAAAAAGGATGTCACAGAAGCTTGAAGAGACCAAGTGCCAACAGTAAGAGTGGATAGACCAAGGAAAACAAAACACTTAAATGTTTTCACTAAACTGGGGATTAAAGAGGTCAGGGGACAGCTCAGTAGAATAAGTGCTTGCCTGTCAAGCGCCAGGGCCTGAGTTCAATCCCTGGTAGTGCCAAAAAAAGAAAGAAAGAAAGAAAGAAAGAAAGAAAGAAAGAAAGAAAGAAAGAAAGAAAGAAAGAAAGAAATTGGAGATATTTGACAGTTTTTAAAAGCATAGCTGCAATGAAGCAACGAGACCCAAGTCCAGAGCAAAATAAAGACAAAGTGAGAGGCAAGATTGTGCAAGGGCAAGGAGAGATAAGTATTTCAAGAGGTTCCGTTGTGCAGTGAAGGAAACACTGCTCCTGTCCTGACAGAGGAGGAGAATGCAGTCTCTGTGCTCAAACACCTGCACATCTCCTATATGCCAGGCCCAGAAAAGGCGGAGGCTTACTTTCATGCCAGGGAAAAGGAATCAGAAGAGAAGACAAAAACTGAAACAAGAAAGAAGAGGTTATAATAAACTGGATTAGAGAAGAGAGACGAGAAAGGGGAGTGACAGGCCTGAGTGTTGATCCTTGCTCTGCAGAAGAGTGGTACTAGGTAACCACCACACCGGATTCAACAGTACTAAAGTGACCTTCACACATTAGGTCTGAACATCCAACAATTTTAAACTCTAATACTATGGATGAAAAGTTAACAAATTACCACTTGCTGCCTGTTTTTATATGGCCTTTGAGCCTTTATATTTTTAAAAGGTTGTTAGAACAACAATGACCAAAAAAGAAAAGAAAAGAATATGTGACACATCATGTGTTACTTGCAATGCTGAAAATATTTCCAACTCTTCACAGAGAAAGTCTGTCAGGCTCTGCTCTGAACAGCAAATACACATCACTTGAAATCCAATCTAACAGAGATGCAGAACAATAACGCTGAGAAATAAGTTCTTGCAATGACAATACGGACAGTTATACAAAATAAACAGCCATGTCCTGTGAGCATCTGTGTGCGGTAATACAGTCTTCCTAGACACTGATCTCATTTCACAGAAGTGAGCCTCTATTTTCTGACTTTGGAACAATGATAGCCCTCAAAGTGGATTTTCCTCTGCCCACAAAAATCAAAGAAAACAGAATCCAAATGATTTTCACTGAGCTGTAAAAGGCTCAAGTCAAAAACTTCTGACATAGCCAGTCCTACAGATAACCCCCTACTATTATGGACTACTGGACTATATTGGATTATTTTGAATTCACGCACCTACAATATTTAAATGGCAATGGAATACTCATCTCTGACAAAAGTAAACAAAAAAGAGGGACATAAATGAAGGACTATTTTGTATCTGTATATACAAAATATACAGATATACAGCTACATTCTCTAAATTCAATGAGAAGAAAGATTTGTACTAATAGTGTTTGGACAGGATATCATGTCTGCATCTTGTACTATGAATAACCACTACAAAGACGATAATATGCAATATACTAATTATTATAACTGTCCTCCTAACCTGTTTTGAGACTGTCAATGCTATTTCTCAATAAAATTAATAAAAAATGATTTTTAAAAATTTGTTTATAGTATCACTATTTAGAAGGAAAGCACCCCCCCATTGAGATGGCTTAACAGAATGATGAAGTAAATTATATGTAAGAGTGATATGATGTAGTAACAAATAGCTGTCTGGAATTCTTTTATCATCACTGTATCCTTACAATACACAACACTGTCTCTACCCTGGGCAACTGCTACATATACCTATTGCATCTTGTTTTTCTTTCTTTTTTTTTCTTCCCTTCAATTCCCCCTCTCTTTTCCAGATCCTCTCCTTCCAAGCTCTACAAAGTCCACACAAATAACTATTTAAAATAATGATTGTGGGCCAGGGAGATGGGTCAGTAAAATAAGTGCTTGCCTGGCAAGTGCAAGGGCCTGAGTTCAATCCCCAGTTCTGCCAAAAAATAAATAAATAAATAAATAAATAAATAAAATGATGATTGTGTGCCATCAGATTGAGACTTAAAAAAAAGAGGAATAGGAAACGACTTTAAGAAAAAAAGGATGAGCCATAATTTGTATATACAGGTTATGACTATAATGATATATTTAGTACACTGTCCAGAACCAGAAATTAACTTAGGGTGACATAAGTGATTGACCTTTTGTGATTTTCCATATTTTTGAATACAATACATTTTTTTAAAATTTAAATCTACTTCTTGCAATTTCAAAAGTAAAATGGTCAATAAAATTACCTTGTAAAAGGCAGTTTCAAAATGTACATTTAAATTTTAAGATGAGGGCCGGGGAGATAGCTCAGTAGAATAAGTGCTTGCCTGGCAAGCGCAAGGGCCTGAGTTCAATCCCCGGTTCCACCAAAAACACCCTGTAGACCCTTCCCTAAAACACACAAGTTCACACACACAAAAAAAAAAAAAAAAAAAAAAAAGAAATTATAAATTTTAAGATGAGTTCAAAGAGAGAATCATGATACAGCAACTAGAGAAAAGCAAAAAATTCTTCTAGAATGAAGCAAGCCTGATTCCTTGTTTTGGTCACACCCTGACCTTTTGAAAGCACACATAAAAGAAAGACATTCATGCCACAACCTGTCACACAATTCTAGATTTTCTGCTTAGAAACTATTTTTCAGGAGGTTTCTATGACCTTCAGACCCATGCAAAAGGTCCAGAGCAAGCCCTTCTGATGGGGGGGGGGGGGTTTCCTCTTGCAAACTTTCCCTTTCATTAAAAGTTGGCCTAACCGGTCCTTTTCGCCATAAGGTCTGACAGATACTAAGGACTACACAAGCACCATAGGCTTTACTCATTTTCCATTTTCTTCTTCCCAGTGCAAAGAGCTGGGAGAATTTGTAATAAGTTCTCAAATAAAGTGGGCCTCCTGAGCAAATACAAAGGAAAGTAGAAGTTATATGAATTTATAATTGTCTTTGTATTCATCTTTTCAAAGTAGTTCAAATCAAAGCAATAACTAAATGATAAGAAACTGTGTTCCTCTTTTTTATGAAGGGGTGGGTTTTTTTGTTTGTTTTTTGTGCAGGGTCTCACTATGAAGCTCAGACTCATAGTGATCGTCCTGATTTCTGCCTCTCTAGTGCTGGGATTACAGGTGTGAGCTCGGACTCCATCACTGGCTCAGTGCACCTGGGGGGGGGGTGCAGCGTGTGGTGCCAGGGACCGAACTCTGGCCCCTGGGCTTACATAAGCAAGCGCTTAGTCCACTGTGCTATATCACCAGTCCTTATGTTTCTCTTTTTTAAAAAGGAGTGGAGCAGGGGAGAACAAAAACCAAAGCATTATACACACACACACACACACACACACACACACACACACATGTTCCTTCAGCAAGTGTGAGACAGCTCCAGGACTGGCTTCTGTTTAGCATATTCATGCTCAGTCTTCAGACCTTTTTTCCTTTTTCTTCTGGCACCTCCTGAATTTATGCAAACTTCTCCAAACAACTAGAAGCTGCAAATGCTTTCCAAAATGTTGTCCAGGGAATGAATACTCTCAGCTAATTCTCCAGTCATGTTGGAATAAAAGCACTCTCTCTGGAGCTACTATTTCTGAATACAGAATTTGCTTTCTTCTTCTCCTAGGTTTCTTGGCATCAGAAACAGATTTTGTTGGAACTGAGTGTATCTAAAGTAGGACAAAATCCAGACTCCCTCACGGGTGACCTGCCCTAGGACAGTCACCGTGTCTCTCTCCTTGGCCCTAGCATCTACTCAGCTACTCTGTAAAATGTTTTGGCAACATGAAGTTTCGTCTTACTTGCAAGTGGTATGTACTGCACCTGAGCTTCCTCATCAGTACTCACACACTGCCGTCAACTCTGGACCCCCAGCACGTTCCACTTATGGCTTTACTGCCCCAGCTCAAGAGAGACCGGCTAACAGCCTTTAAAAGCACCCAGCCCACCAGGCCACCCTGCTTGTCCTACTAGAGAAAGGACCAACAGATGCCACATACTCAGGTACACACTACATCAGAGGGGACCCATGGTGACAGGGTGTGTGTGCACATTTGGCAGAAGAAAAATGGCAAGAAGAAAGGATTATTTGAATGAGGTCTTGCAGGAAGAACATCTCTTTCTTCCTTCTTCCCTCCCTGCCTCACTTCCAATAGAGTAAGACCTGACTTACAAACTTTCACAGATACTAAAGGACCTTGTATTATGAACATTCGTGAGTGTAAACAAATCCCAGCAGTAGCTCACGGGTCTGCCAGACACTTGCAAGAATGCTGTGTGCTTACTGTACAGTGCCAAAGTGTACAGTTAGTGCCAACCAGAGCTCAGGATGTCTGGAAGCAAATGGAAGAGCAGGGTTGGTATAGAGGGGCCTGCTAGGATGCGCAAAGCAATGCCATGGAAGCAAAAGCGAAAATACTATACTGTACCACTACTTTAACATAGGTAGAAAAGTAAAACTAGTTTACTTGCAGTGTGTGTGTGTGTGTGTGTGTGTGTGTGTGTGTGTCTCTCTCTCTCTCTCTCTTCTTAGTGCTTTACATTGTATATTTGTGTCAAAGATAAATAAGGCTCCCCTTGCTGGGCTTATGAATAAATCCAACTTACCAATGTTCTCCTGGAATGGAGCTCATTCATAAGACAAAGACTTATGGTATGGGGACTGAACCCAGTGCCTTCACATTAAACTATATTCCCAGCCCCATTTTAATTTTTCATTTTAAATTTTGAGATACAGTTTAAGTCACTAAGTTGCATAGGCTGGACCTCTTTCCTCAGCCTCTCAGAGTACTGGAATCATAGGCATGTGTCACCATACCAAGCTTCAACACGTCTTTCTCACCTTCATCCTTAGTTCCTGCATCAAATAGCAACCCGCTGACTTCTTCCCCCATCCTCAAGGCTCGTTGTCACTCAGGCACCTATGACACTGTGGCCCTGTGCCAGTCTTAAGTCACTCTGGCCTCGTCCTTCCCAGCCTATCAACAGGCAGCCGCTGAAGTACAGCTCTACCACATACACAGCACAGTCTTTAATGAGCAACAGCCGAAAGTCACCCGGCACCCCAGAGAGCCATTCCCTCCTGCTTGGATGAAGCCCCAGCACAACCCCATCAGCCTGTTCCCCACGCTATCTACACATGCTGTCCGCTGTGTGAGCCCTGGCTCCTATTCCAAATATCTGCCCACCACCCCAGTGCTCCAGGGCCTTGTTCAATACAACCCTTCCTTCTATTGATGGAACATGTAGTTGTTCCCCTCAGGACACCTGAAGTACTTCTAGAAATGTCCATGCAATTAAAAGTTTTTGTTCCATACTTTAAAGAACTAAAAAGCTTTTTCAAAACTAATTCATAAAAAATTTTAAGAGTAGATTCTATACTTTACAAAATTATTCTAAATGTTCTAAATGCCCTCAACCTATACCCGCAGTGTTTGATGATGAGCAGGCTCCTATGGGTAACAAAGGGGTCTGGGAGCCATTCCGGGGTCTCCTTTTCCTCACCACAAGTTCTAAAGTCAGACACTGTGGAGCCAGCCCTCGCTTCCCTGCCAAACTCCAGGCCAGGGAACCCCACTTCCAGTCAGGACACCAACAGCAGCCTCATATACAGCCCATTTCCAAGCGCGGCTTCTGTAATCCATTTTCACTACTGAAGCTTGAGTGACATTAAAATTTTTACAAGACTGAGTGTTCCCCTTCTTAAAATCCACTGATGCCTACACATAACTCCCAAAACCTAAACTCTCACAGCTAAGACGCCAAAGAATCGTCATTTTGCTCCTTTCTCCCACCTCCCTCACCAGCCCCCACCCCCATCCCCACACACACATAGCTCACTTGGGGCCCTGGAACTGGGCAAGTGGAGCAAGGACGGCAACTTCAGCTGGCCCTGAGAGCCTCCATGGGATCAGACCTCTGCCCTTCCTTCTGAGCAGGTGGCTCCCGCTCCCTTGGCCTTCCTGCTCTCTTCCTGTCCCTGCCATCCCTCCTTCAGAGCAGTTTCAAACAGTACATAGAGCCTAGTCTCTTCCCAGCAAACCACAGTGATCACCCTTTCAGACTATTCCTGTGGCTCTGTGATCAGACTACTTCCGGTGGATGCGGAAATGCAGTCTGTCTGGTTCAGGCACTCAAGAAAGTGGAGTGGTGAGCGTGCATATCTGAGAAACTCAGCCAGATCCCATGTGCTCTACACAAAGACAAGGGTGTCTGAAATGCGACTAACAGGGCTACTGACTCAACAAAGAATGGTCAAATGAACCAAGGAATAAATTTTTGAACAGACTTTCAGAAGTGTCTACTTCAATAAATCTATTCTTTCCCCATTTCTGAAATTCTGACACAATCATGTAACACCAGAGTATGCAGTAATGAAAAATTAAGTGCATATCTAAAGTAATTTTAAAATCCTTATCTCCATATTTATTTCCTTCACTTGCCTCCCAGGGGTACAAAAATAAACACACCAAGTTAGGTCTCTACCTCCCCAGAATTAGTTCTGACAGTCTGTGGGAAACCACTGAGTGCTCCTCAATGGTAGGCAAGGGAAAGGGAACCTTGGCAGGTGTGGCACTGTTTAAGCCACTGAGATGGGGGCCGTTGTTCCCCTTCTCACCAGCTCCTCACAGGTGCGGAGACTTTTTTATTTCCTGTGTATTCACTTGTTGTATGAGTGACTAACCCTGTAATACACCCCTGATAGTCAACACTGAGCATAGGAGATCCCTTAACAATGAACTGCATCTGTGATGAAATACACAATAGCTTTGGACAGCACTAATTCTGGAATTGTATTACTGATAAAAGAGCCCACACACACATGGCTGAAGCCATGATGCTATTTCTGAAGACTGGCCCAAAAGCTATGGCAGGGAGAAATAAATTCCTGAGCCCTTTTCCTACTGATATGAAAGAACATGAAAGAGAACAACTACTACAGAAGGTAAGAAATGTGAGAATTTTACTTCCTCCCTCCCAACCACAGGGACTAGAGTTTGTAGGCTAGAGGCTGGTATCTGTTCTTCTGCAAGACAGGAGCTGTTAAGGAAGCCAGACCCAGAGGAGCCTCTGCACTGCTATGGTCGGTGTAAAACCTTACCCAGCTCCAGCCCAGGAAGAGAAGCTGAAGGCTCAGGGGGACCACGTCCATACGGAGCCAACAGAAGATGACACAGCTGTGAGTCTTGCTGGTTTCCAAGTTCGCGTGAAAGTAGAAAGTGAGGTACGGCAAGCAGGAAGAGTACAAACTTTCTCAGAGATCTCTCCCTTTAAGGACTTTCAGTGCTCTATGAAATGTCACCATCCTTAAAACCTCTGGCTGATCAGTTCCAGCAAATGCCCTCTACATGTTAAGAGAGACCCATGACAACCTCGCATCCTGACTTGAGGTTTCAACATGAAGTTTCCTCTAATGATACAAACAATTTAAGTGGTATAAGTCTGTAGACATTCTGAGCTCAATAATACCAAACAATTTGCAATTATTCAGAGGCACTGGCAGTGGGTACCTGATGAATGCTAAGTGACTATAAAATAATATACCTATTCATGTTACCATTTCATGCTAACATAAACCTAATAAGTACCAAGTGGTCTTTAAAACTGCTCCTAAAAAGATACAGGAATACTTCATAGTGGAGGGCTGGGGAGATGGCTCAGTGGAATAAGCGCTTCCCTGGCAAGCACAAGGGCCTGAGTTCAAACCCTGGTTCCACCAAAAAAAAAAAACCCCAAAAAAACCAGAAATGACAGCAAAGGCACCACAGAAATACTTCATAGTGGAAGGAACCACAAAATAACTATGAGCACTTAACTATACGCATTTAAGTTTCTCTATCCACTAGCATACTAACTCCCAAAAGGAAAATAAAAGATAGCTTACCTTTCTGGAATCCACCATGCACTGGTTGGTTTCTCAAAAATCAATCTTCCTACATTCTGTTTATAATATACACTACCTACCAAAGCCTTATTGCTTGAAGGCTTTTTTTGTTTTTCAAAAAAAAAAAAAAAAATGTTTGTTTCACCAAGATCTTATTTTCTCTAAGTATTACCTTTTCCTAACATCTCTGAGCAAATTCCTTCACTACCACAGTAAATGACAAATGCTAAACAAGCTGAGAATCTCTTATCCAAAATGTTTGGGATGAGAAGTGTTTCAGATTTCGGAATATTTTTCATACAAAAAAAAATGAGATATACTAGGATGATACATCAAGTCTAAATATAAAATTCATTTATATTTCATATACATCTCATAACCTAGCCTAAAGGTATTTCTACATCATATTTTTAGTGTGTCTATGTTTTGATTAAGATCCATTACAGAAGGTCAGTATAAAATTTTCCATTTGTGCCACTGTTGGTGCTCTTTTAGATTTCTGAGAATTGTGGATGTTTGATTTCAGAATGCTCAACCTGTTTGTTTATACTTCATCTTATTACCAAAATAATTCTGTGGCAAGCTAGGCATGCCTCCTTTATTCCTGTGAATAAACAGAAGTGGCAAACACCAGGCTATGGCTCTACTATTACGTCTTTGGGCAATGAGATCCTCAGAAGATGATTTGACCCTTGGCTCTTCCGAGCACACAGGGTAAGAACTCCAGCTAAGGGCTGAAAGTCTGGCTGAGCACGGGAACGTTCCCCTCCACAGAGCCAGAGCTGCAGCCCTTACCTGAGCCTCTGACTTCCTTTCTCTTTGGACTCATTGTGGCTTAGGAGACAGAGAACCCACAGGAAGCACTCAAATTCAAGGTTGCAGCCAGAGCTGGCCACCTGTCACGCCCCACACCCCCGCATCTCCACCCTTAACCCAGAATTCTAACTTACAAATTATTCATTTATATTATAGCTTTAGTACACAAAATGATAGCCTTCAGAAGGATGATGCAGCTCCCTAAAAGATATATTACACAGTACTCAGGAGCCAAAGAACTCCTTATTTGTCCTAATTATGTTTTCTTTATGGCTTATAAATAGATTTTAAGTCCCACTTTGATATCTTCAGAAGACCTGATTAACACTTTAAACAATGGATAAGGTGGTTTTATAATCTGGAGGCTTAGTCTGTATCATCCAACTTTAAATCCTGACAAACCAGGGTTTCTATGTGAAAAAGCACTTTACTTATACCTCTAAATTATTAAACAAAGATTACTTTAAGAATGATGAAGGGGACATATAGAGGAAAACACAAACAACAAGCCAAAAGAGTGAGGACTCATTAATTACACAAACAGTATTAATTAGAGCTAAAGTTTATCACTATTTCTCCAAATAATACTCCTCATGATAGCTCTCAATACAGCCAAACACTCAACACATCCCCTCATGTCAGACTCACTAGTCTAACAAGAATTTTATTGATTTGTCCTGTCATTTGAAACCCTCCCCAGACCTCTCTGGAATTAAAGCAGTCACTGCTACCTAGTGGTGGCAGCCAGCATCTCACAAGTATCTTTATCACAAGTATCTTCAAGCTGAAAGGGGTGATCTTGGTTAAACAGTGCTAATACCCAAAAGTACATCTCTAAGTGCTCAAAACTAAACATAGTTTAATATTACTTTTGAAAGTAATATTAGTCTTAATATCAGAGAAGAGCAGGGTTTAAAACAAGATTATAAATATAAAAAAGGAGAGGATGGAGGACAGGGACAGAGAAAGGGAGAGAGAGGGAGACAGGGTGAGAAGGAGAGAGATCTTATTTATTTATTAACTTATTTTTGTGGTACTCGAAATTGAACTCAGGACCCTGTACTTGCCAGGCAGGCGCTTATTCTACTTAGCAATCTCCCCAGCCCTAGAGAAACATTTTAAATTATTTGACTATAAGAATTTCAGGCCAGATTTAATGTATTTGTGTGTGTGTATTTAGTACAGGGGCTACAGGGTCTTACTACACAGACTGACTTGTAGTGATCTTCCTGTTTTCAGCCTGTGGGATTACAGGTATACACCACCAGGCCCAGCTTCAGATTTAATCTTTTAAGCAACTGTAGAAAAGTCTTATAAAACAAAAAGCCATTAAAAGATATCAGGCTCAACTTATTTCTCCTCAGTATAAGAGCTTGACAAGAGATAAGTACAGTCAATTTACAGAATGCATGGGATTCAGTAAGATTCAGAGCCTGGAGCTTCTAATTGAACACTAAGAACTCAATACTAAGGAAGTCTGCAGGCTACAATTGCTATTCAAAATCCTTATGACAAGGACTCAGGAGCCGCAATAGATACAAAAAAACTGCAGACTCAAAGTACAACACAAAGAAGAGAAGACTGAAAATATCATGAGGAAAGCAAAATAAGCAAGTGCTACTCTGAAATCACCCTGCATCCCAGTAGACTTTCCTCACCACTGGCGAACACAGTGCACACTGGGGCCACAACAATGGGTTCTCCACACTAACAGGGAAGCAAAAATTCTGGTAAAGGGGAAGCTCAGTTCTTCAATCAAATTAATCAAGAAGGGAGAATTGGGGACTGATAGCATGCTCCAACACAGCAGATAATACTAATGGACTTTAGTGCCCCTGTGACATTAAGCTACAAGACAAATTTCAGGCATCCATAAAATGAATGGTGAGATTTCCATGTTACTGTGAAATATGGACCAACAGAGATCATATCAGCCTCCTTATAGTTTTATCAGCATCATCCATGAGTCCATTATTTCTTTTTAAATTTTTTTGATTAGTACATGTAATGCATAAAGATTACATGTAGCGTGGAGAGTTGGCACACTCACGTAACACATCTTCATTTTTTGAGTCAAATTTTAGATTTAAATGACAAAACTGTGTCATCAGTAATTAGGCCTTGGAACACACCCAGATTAGCACCATGAAATGCTTGTTACAACAACATGCTATAGGACCAGATTTACACAACAGAACACCCAACAAAGTTCTGTCTGCCAGGGAAAGGGAAATGTTTCAACATCACTGTGTGATAAAAATTTAAATGGACAATAAAGCCATAAAACTGGAAAGAGACTTCCCACAACGCATGCACATGAAGCAAAACAATAATAGCAGACAGCTACATAATTTAGACTTCAAGGAAATTTGTGCTTCAAGTAGCACAACCAACCTTACTGCACAGAGGAGAGGAGGTTCCAGAAAAGTTGTTCAAGGTGGTTTAGGCCAGTAATGGTGAATTAGAGATCGAATGCCCAAACTACAACCCAAGAGCACTTATTTATCGCAAAGAGCCAACACTGCAATTAAACCTGAACACTGACTGAGTTTTTCATTTAGAAAAGAACTCATATATTAACTCTTGTCTAAAAAGAAAGACAATAAATGTGTCATAGGTTCACCACTACTGGTCTAGGCTGAATTTGAGGCCTGCTGTCTCATTCCACCATTACTGGACCAGTTTTCTCTTAAAAAAACAAAAAGGACAAAGCAAAACCCACCAATACTGTTAGTGACCTACCATAAGATCAAAATTTGGGGAATCTTTCTTTAGTATCTAGGCCTGAAACTAAACAAACTAGTATTGCCTAGAAAACCCTACATGCCCAAAGTGAATGGGGGACCAGGAACCTATACGAAGTCATTAAAATGTCACTGCAGAAACACAGAGACTCAATTTCAAATTCTTTTCACATACATCACTCCCCAAAAGCCACAGCTCACAGGAGAGGAGGTCCAAACTCATCAATGGGACTGGGCCAGCACGAGAAGAGCCTTAGACACAAAGTGCAGCAAGTCCTGCAATACTATAAAGAACAGAAATTTCCTGTATGCCTCAGGGAGACTTTTCCTGAAGGACTCAGGGTTGCTGAGACTGAAAAGACTGTGGGTCATTTTATCTATCAGCTCAATCTTGTTTTAAAGGGCCTTAGCTAAGTGTAGTTTTCCCAACAAACCAAAAATAAAAATACCATGCAGGTAACAGAATAAGAAGCTGGAAAGGGCCTCTGGAAACAGCAGCATCCCACTTCTTGAGCCAGAAAGACTCTGGGAGGTCCTGCCTGCCCTCCAGGAACATCTGCAGTCTGAGGTTGCAGGGCACACACTCTACACAGCCCAAACTATCAGATGCCTCTGAGCTTATGAGGAGAGTTTTGTTGTAGAAATGAAGTTTCTCCCCTTTTCCCCTTCTTATAGAAAGTCTAATATTGCATCTTGCCAATCATTGCTGTTAGGAGTAAAAACAAATGATAGACCCCCCAAAAAGCTGTGGAAAAAGATTAGAGTAATTAGGGTAGGAAGCATGTCAAATGAATATTTTAATTCTAGTGTGATCAAGTTGGACTGGCTCCTTTTGTGTAGCATACAGGAAATAATTCATACAAGGCTCCTAACTATACAACTCTGGACCACTGTGACAGTTACTACACCTAGGCTAACTAAGGACATTAAGCAAAACCCAGGTTTCTATAAACTTCAGAGATAACCGAATTTTTAAATACTGAATTTATCTCTGAATCCTATCTAAATGCTTTTTCAAAAGAAAAAAAAAAAACAAACCATGTTCTAGGACATTCAAATTCATTTCCTTTCTAAAATGCCACTGGAATAAAACAAATACATTGTAAAGATCCCCACTATTGTTATTTAGAATTATTACACAGTTTGTTTCTAGGTTAGTAATAAAGAACCCAAACTTATTTAAAACAGACCTAAAACTGATAACTTTAAAGAACCACAAGAAAATTCTACCACTTCAATAGCCAAATCAATTTAATATGATCTATCAATGAAAAATATTAATGAATCCATGTATAATGGTAAAATATTAAAAACTGCTGCCCTGGGGCCAGGGAGATAGCTCAGTAGAATAAGTGCTTGCCTGGCAAGCTCAGGGTCCTGGGTTCAATCCCAGGTACTGCAAAAAAACCCAAAACACAAAAAACAAAAAAACCCTGCTGCCCTACCAACTTCACAAAATGGTTGAAAATGAAAATGAGACAGTACGTGAAAGTACTTCATATACATTGAAATTATAACATACAGTGTCAAGGACATAGCTCAGTGGCATAAGTGCCTGCCTGGCAAGCACAAGGTCCCGAGTTTGATCCCCAGTACCACAAAATAATAATAATAATAATAATAATAATAATAATAATAACATATACAGCCATCAAGCAGTAGGTTTACACACCAGAGTCGTACAAGTTATGCTGTAACTTGGTTTGGCAAGAGCAAGAAGTGAGGCACCATACATTTAGTGCCTAACTCTACCCCTATCTTGTTCAACCATTAAGATCTAGTGACCTGGTAACACTGATCACAGAATGGCCCTGCAGCTCCCATTTTCCTTAGAAAGTAACCAATCCAGACCATGGGAGGTCTTCGTAGCCAGCTGGTGCTACTGCTTGTGTAGCCTTTTATGCAGTCTAGTGTCCAGTACTATGATGGCATTCAAAACACTATTACTTCTTCACAGGCTGCTCAAAGATGAAAAGAGATGAAGACACATTTTACCCTTCAGCAGACTGTCAGAGCAGAGGGCAAACTAAGTCATCTTCCAAAACTCATAGTTAATACAAGTAAAAGCTCGCCACAGGAAGTAGTCTTCAGCTGGGTCTAAGGATACATAGAACTGCTTGGCTAACATGGGAACGGAAGGGGGCCAAGCCGCCAGGGTCCACGTGCTGCGGTGGAAGACAGGCAGGCAGGTAGCCAGCCAATTCAACACGTGCCACCAGGTGTGAGGGGCCCAGGAGAGAACACAAGTCCCTGACCTCCCTGAGCTTATGCTGCGGTTAGGAAAGACCCACAAGTTAAATGAGTAAAACACAGGGTATATTATAGAGGTAAGTGCTATGGAGGAAAATGAAGGGAGATGTCAAGTACATTATTTTATGGTTTGCAACTTTAAGCCAACTAGATGCCATTTAAAGAACTGTAACAATAACAGATCGAAAGATTTTCTAAGCATTTCTCCAAACAAGCATTTCATGGGGTACAGCAAAGTCCCTAGCTGCTGATCCAACTTGATACTGGTTGCCCTGATCTTTGAACTGCCAGTTAAGCGCAGTCACACTGGACATCTACGTTCTGTACCACCTCCCTACCACCACCACTAAGCACGCAAGTGCAGTTACAAGAAGGATCCAGAAGTCAGAAGCTTCAAGGGTACCTGAACTGCTTCTGAGTTAGCCCAAATGTCCCTTAATGCAAAGGTTAAGAGGTAGTATGTGTGCTGAGTTCTGCTGGGTCAAAGCACTAAGAATACAGTACACATCATTTTGCTTTTTCTCTCCTGTCAATTCTAATGACATTCTCTACCATTAGCCTATATTTAACCAGCTTACTGGGCACTTTCTCCAGCTCTTAGCATTTTTGTCCCATTTTATTAAAAGAGCAACCCGGGTTGCTGGAAAGTTGCTTGAAGAAAAGACTGCAGCCTCCTACAACATCTGATACGCTTTATAAGCACTGTTTGATCGCCTTTTAACTAACCTGGTTAGTTGAGCAGCAAATCAGGTTAAGCTTTGTTTTACTTAAGTCTTAAGATGCCTTTTCGGGCGCTAGAATCTCCCGGTCGGAGGGTTGTAACTGCATCAGGAGAACTGCAGTGGGTCTTTTAAAATTCCACAAGAGCTTAATTTAACGTGTGCCTGTGACCCACAACCTTTCTTTCCCTCAGTTCTCACTAAGGAATGGAAAGTCACACTAGGCAAGGAGAAGGTCCTCGGCCTGGGGGTCGCGGTACCTATTCCAAGGAGCAGCTCCGACAGGCCCACACGCCCGCACACGCCGCCGCCGCCGCGGAGCTGTTTGTGCTGCTGCTCCCCGGGGAGGGGCGTCGGGGCGGCCACCCGCGAGCACCGGCGAACGCGGGCAGCCCCGCCCTGCTCGCCTGTCCCGGGTCCCGGGCCCTCCGGGCTCCGAGGCCTGAGCCGCCCGGTGGGGTGGGAACCCGGGGAGGGAACGGAGGGGCCGCGGGCTGGGCCCGGGCGGACCGCGAGGTGGCGAGCCGGCCCACGAGCGGTCGAAGGCGCAGGGCCCCGGGCCGTCGGCCGGAGGGACGCGTCGGCGGGGCCTGGGCGCGGGGGCTCAGGGACGGACGCGCCGGGCCGCGGCCCCTCTCACCTGATGTACGGGCTGGCCGCCGCCAGGATGTTCTTCTGCACCGGGATCTCCTCTCCGTCGAGGACCAGGTGCGCGTCGCAGAAGCGGGACTCCTCGCGGAAAGAGCTGAGCGCTCGCAGCAGGCGCGCGGCGTGCTGAGGGTCGGACACTGCGCTGCCCTCGGCCATCGCGGCGCCCGCTTCTCAGCAGCCGCTCGCGCTCGGGAGGCGGCCAGGCCCGACCCCTCGAACCGCCCGCGTCCCCGGCGCGCGCTCTCTCGACACACTCGGCGCGCACGCGCACCCGCCCTCCCGGCCGGGCTCGCAAGACTCAGAAACGCAGCCGGAGCCCCAGAACGCGCTTGCGCCAATCGCGGCGCGCGCGGCTGGTGTCTTTAAGGAGTCGTGGCATTGCGTCATCTCCCCGCGACGCCCCCGCGCGCCCCTGGCAGCGACCAATCAGAAGCCTTCTTCCCCCTTCTCTTGACAGCTGCTGCCGCGAAGGTTGTGAGTGGGGCTGGGACTCGCGGTCCAGCTCGCGGCGTCTGGAGCCGCGAGTTTGAATACTGCCCTGCTCTTCTACTTACAGATAGTTTGGCCTTGGGTAAGGTGCCCATTCCCAGTTTTCGTCTCCAAAAAGAAGACTAGGACTTCTTGAGTATGGGGCGCTCTTGAGCTGTGAGCGAGGAATCTGTGGGCGTAGCTTTCCCAGGTGAGAGCGCAGAGCGTGTTGGTGTTGCGCAGTAAGCTGGAGAAACACCCGGGACGCCTGGAGCTTGGCGGCGCCCCCGGCCTGTGGTAAGGTGGGTCTTGCTCCAGTGAGCATCTGGAGCCATGGAAAGTTTCAAGAAGCCACCCCGGTGCGATGACTGGGGTGGGGTGCTAAAGGCAGTTAGATGCTTAGACATTGTAGCGTTTGAGAGAAGGAAATATTGAAGGTTTGAATGAAAGGGTGCTGAGAGAGGTGGACAGTAGTGGATTACAATAGGACTGCATGGATGAAAATGTGGAAGGGGTGAGAGGTAGAAAGGCCAAATGTTCAGACGGGACCAGCCTCTCAACTCCCTGGAGATCAAGACAGTGACAGGAAACACCTCTGAGCGGGCTCAGCCTATCGGGCCAACGTCATACTGTGTGAAGTTTCTCCCGAGATTACTGAAAGCACAGGGGACTGGAGAATGTGGCTACCGTTTTGTGCAAACGTTAGGAACTTAGGAAGCCACCAAAGTATTAGCAGTCTTATGAGGACCAGAAGACTGGTCATCCTTCCAAACAGACAGAATGCAGTTTTTCACTGGATCAGCTTAGCCTTAGTTAGCCAACTCGAAAGGTTCTGACAACGTCTTGTTAAGGGTTTGGAGTCCTGTAGGAATCAGAATATATTAATGCTTTCAGGGCAGAAGACTAGGTTGGGGAAGGAAGTTACTAGTGGAAGATCCACAGATCTACGCAGCTCAGTGTATGGATTCAGTGATTAAAAATGTCTAAGACTTACTTCAAAACAAAGGGATGGGAAAAGAAAGTGGGATTAAAGAATCAAAAATGACCATGACTTACTAATTTTTGAAGCCAGGTAATCAGTTGGAGCTTTGTAGTACTAGTCTTTATGTTTTTGTGTGTATTAAAGACTGTTTTAATAAAAAGCAAAACAAAAATAAAAACCAGCACAAGCTTACCTTCTCCATACACACCCAGTGTCCTGGGTGTAGTCAACTTTCCTGTCTTTAAGTAGTTATTGTACTCTGAACATCGCTCTGGCAGGTAACTTAGTGTAATGAATTTATTATCTGCATCACCTGCTAACTTGCGTGTTCACTGTGTCTGGCATGATGTCCATGTGTCAGACACAGTGCTTAGCATGTAGTAGTGGGTGGATGGATTTAACAAAAAAA
>NW_004524587.1:456717-463131 GCF_000260255.1 Octodon degus
CCTGGCCCCATATTTTCTATTCTTAATGTGTTTCTCTTTTCTCACTTGACCTGTTGGTTGCTGGGGTCCCAGTGGTGGATATGACTGGAAGAATTTTCTATGCAGTGTAGATATTTGGTTAGTACTTACTGATTAATTGCTTAGAATGCTGGTCTATTCTCCAAATAGCAGAAGTTCCAAAACAAAGCACTCCAATAACAGAACCACAGTTAGGTAATCAGTTATCCCAAAACGGGGGGGGGGGTGCCTTTGTTGAGGCAACTGGAAGTGAGCAGTTAGGCAAGCTCTTCCCTGAGGAGGTGAACTCCGCTGTTTTGATGGAAAGAGGAACAGGATGATACAGAGACTCATAGACAGTGGCAGTCGGGAGAAAGGTGTTTACCGGCTGGACTGGCTCCTCTGTGCACCAGGAGCCAATCACCAGGAGAAGACCTTGCATACCCCTCCAATACCGCTCCCAGTATTCCTCACCACTCCATCTGCCTGGTGAACTCTTAGTCATCCTTCAAAACCCAACCCTAACTTGTCCGGGCAGGACACAGTGGGTCAGCTATCTCTGTTTCCTCTGCTTAGCCATGGTCATGCACACACACTGTAGTGTAAGTGTTTGCACCTCTGTCCCCCTGCTGGACTGTGAGCTTCTCCAAGCCATGAGTTGTGTTGCACCTGACCTGCGTTCCCAGGGATTTGCACAGTGCTTGGTGCTCAGCACCCCACCCCATGTCTTATATAATTCGAGATAGAAGTCGGATAAATGAAAAGTGGGGGGCTGGTGAGATGGCTCAGTGGTCTAAAGCACCTACTTAAAACAAGCTAAGCTAAACAAAGCACAGGGACCGCGGTTCAATCCCCCAGCACCACATGCCAGCCAGCCCCGCCCCCTGGTGGGCTGAGCTGGCCACACACACACACAATAAATAAATAAATAAATAAATAAATAGTTTAAAAAAATTTAAAAAAAAAAAAAAGTGGAAGGTGGCCTGATGGACTCCAGACACGAGGTTACCATGAACTGAAGAACAGGTGCCCCTCAACGCCAGCTGATTGCTACATGATATAAGGACCCAGGAGTGCCACTCTAAGAGGCTCTGATAGTTCAGATCTATATGTTGAAGGTCCCAGTTAGCAACTCATTCCATCTTGGGGATGGCAGCATGGATCCGTAGGCAGGATCTGGCTCAGTTCATTCTCAGAGTAATCGGAAAAGCCTCTTAGTTTACTCAATAGGGAGTTGGCCCTCCAGAGGGTGCCAGATTGCCAATAAAAAGCACTGAGTTCACTTGCTCCAGAAAAGCTCCTCCTGGGACTGGGGGAGGGAAGGGCCCAAGTGTAGGAGGAAGGAGATGGAACTCACCCTCCTCCCACTGGCACGGGAGAGGCTCCTGATAGAGCCTTGGACTGCTCGAAGCCTCTCGATACTGCTCGCAGTGAGCCGCCCTTATTACTTATACCACCAAAACGGGACATATGAGTGGTTTCCTGATACCTTCTGTAGGTAGCAGCAGCTGTTGTTTCGCAACATGTCATCTAAGAGATCCCGTGTGGTACTGCCCTGGCAGCTTCAGCCTCTGGTGACTTCACTGAGCTCTTCTGCTTTACAACCCCTAGAAAGAGGATTTCGGTTCCCCTACTCCCCCTCTCACTTCCCTCTTTCTTCTTCCACTTCTGCAGCTTCCACTTCTGCTTCTGCGTCTGCTACTTCTCCTCCTTTTTGGTCTACAGACTAAAAATGATGTTTACTCATTCATCCAGCACGTTCTACAGCACTGCCGTCCGGTGCAGACACATGACAATGAAAGCCAACAGTTCTCTTGTAATCTTCCATGGAGGCTCCTTACCCTGCACTTTTCCTCATTGATATGGATCTTATATCATTTTTACAATCAGCAAAAAAAAAAAAAAAGCACTTTCCATTTGCATAAATTTTTTTAAAAAGCTTTCTTTTGCTTTGAAAAATAAGCCCACTAGAGGGATCCCCTTGGGAGTTGGGTTTCTATTTCTTCATAATATTTAGAGTCTAGAAACCTACTGTCATGTGAAGAAGAAAATAGCAGTTTGGAAACACTTTGGAAGATGTGGAATCCAGTGTTGCACTCTTGGAGAGTAGAGCGAAGCACAGGCGGGCAGAGGGCCCGGTCACAGTCAGACCCAGGCGCTGATCCCGAGGTGCACACTGAGGTGGGAACCGCTGCCTTCCGGCCCCGTGTGTTTTTCCATTACACCAGCTTGACTCTCCATAAACATCAGTTTGGAAGAGGCTTTCTCTTCTGATTCATTGTCAGGTAGTCTTCAGATGTCTGGTGAAGTAAATCTGTCCTTTGTCCAAGTCTATACATAGCTCTTTCCGAAAAATCTAAGCTCTCCCGGATTGCTGAGTCAGAGAACATCACAGTATTTATAACGCTTGAGAGTTGATTCTATATTTCACAGTACCCAGAGAAGTGTCTCAGGAACGAGGAAATGAAGCAGATTATAATGAAGTCTCTGTCCAAATCCATGCTGTCTCCCCACCCCAGGATCCAGCATGGTGCCTGACACACAGTGTAGGTGCTCAATAAATGCTGAGTGAATACACGCTGGAAGAATAAAGGTTTTTCTATCCATGAGGGGTAGCCCAAAGTGTTTCCCCTGATGCCTCCCTGAACTCCAAACTGGTTTTTCCAACAGTCTGCATGACATCTCAGTGGATATCTTAATAGACATCTGAAACTTTTTGCCCTTTAAATATAACCCCCCCAAAAAATCACAGTCTCTCAGGCCCCACATCCAGTTCATCAGCCAAGCCTGCAGCTGGCGGGCAGGACTTCCTGAGCTGGCCACCTCCCATCCCCCACTGGCACCCCTTGACATAGCCACCTCCAACCCTCTGACCTTCCCTCTTGTCCCAGATCAAGCCAGTTTCCCTCAGATCCTTGCAGTGATTTTCCATCAGACTTAGGAAAATTAACACCCTTACCGTAGTTTACACCTGTGACCGGCCTTGTTTTCTTTGCGCACTCACTTCCTACCACATCCTCCTATCAGTACATCACATAAACTGGCCTTCTTGCTCTTCCTTGACTAGGCCTAGCACGTTCCCACCCCAGGACCTCTGCACTTGCTAACTTCACAACATGGCAGTCTTTTTCCTCATATTCTCATTGCTTGCTCTTTTGCTCTACTTTAATTATAATTCAAAAGCCAACTCCTCTGAAAGGCTTTCACTCACCCTCCCATGTTGCCTCCCCTTAGCCGGCTTCGCCTTTCTTCATCACATTTAATCACTACCTACAATTGTATATGTTCATTTGTATATTGTGTGTGTCTTCTGATTCCAGTACATGGTTTCATAAGGCCTGACAGGCTTTATTTATCCCTATTGCAGACTGAAACATGCCTGAAATATACCACATGCTGAATAAATATTTACTTATTGAGTGAATGGTTTCCTGGACTCTGTCTCTTGCTGCCTAACCTGACACTGTCGACTTGGAGAAGGACTGAGTTATCAGAAGAGCCCCTGAAAGTGCCTGAAATGAAACTTCCAAACCTTGACAAGTTACACGTCTGTGACTCTGGCCGCAGGTTGCCCCGGTAGCCTCTCAGACTAGGCCCAGTGCCAGAGCCTTTGTTTGTCCTGCCCAGGGCCGCTTTGTGCTTCTTGCCATAGAACTGAGCTTGGCTACTGTATGTTATTTATTTCCTTATAAGCACCACATAAAAGGCGCTCGACCTGCCTCCGTCCACAAGAATTCCAGCCAACGTTCTGTATTTGGCAGCACTTAGGTCATATAAGAAACTTGTCCTGGACCTTAGATCTGCTTAACTGTCTGTGGAGACACTGGAAGTCTTGGCGTCTGGAGTTTCCTGACTGCCCGCCTCCTCCCAGCCTTGGAGTTCCTTCCCCAGCATGTTCCATTTCTCTCTCTGAAGCTGAGCTAAACAGCAGCTCCTGGCACAGCAATTGTGAGGATAAAAGGAGCCGGCTCTGGTGAAGCGCTGACAGCCATCCGCTACAGGGCAGCTGCTCAATAAATACTGAGTGGTGTTGTTTTTGTTGTCATTACCTCCACCACCTCTGGCCTTGTTTTTCCTGTGCTGCTTGCCTAGCCCGGCATGTAAATATTCCTTCTATCCTCCTTTCAAGGCCCTACCAGCTGCACTCTCCAGGCCCAGGCCGACTCCCTCCTTGGGGTCCCTGACATTAACACTAAGAATTAGGTGACTTTCTTCTCTCTTTGTGTTTCTTTTTTTTTTTTCCTGTGGGGCCCAGCCTGCCGTGGGGGCGGGGCTGGTGCAGCATGTGGTGCCAGGGATCGGAACCATGGTCCTGCACTTGCCTAAGCAGGCGCTTTAGACCGCTGAGCTGCCTCACCGGCCATTCTTGTCTCTTTCCTAGCTCTGTCTGACTCCATTAGCTTCTCCACTCCAGCTCTTGAAGCATCACATTCCGCCTGTTTTCTTTCAGGCCCCGTGCATTGCTTCCCCACTGAAGTCCGATGCAGGGAGACTTTCTGGGATGGGAAGGGGGCCGAGGAATGAAGGGGGAGGGGAAGCGGGAGGGAAAGGAAAAGGACTAACGGGCAGTATGTGTGTGTATGGATCCACTCCCCTGTGGACGCATTCGTTATATAATGGAATAAAACCAAAAAAAATGCTAAATATACTATATACTTTGAATATACTAAAAAAAAAAAATCCATTTGTCTATTTTCTGAAATCAGACCTCTTCCTTCACTGGAAAATTTTGGAGCTAATATTTTAGTACATAATCGTATTCGGAAATGTCCCTGTTGTGGTGTAACATCCAGTGCCCTGACATCCATTGTGTGGCGTGATGGGTCCCCACACTTGGGCACCCGTGCAGTCACCAGCCAGTGCAGGCGAAGGAATTGCCAGTCACTCCTCGGTCTCCCTTCCATTCCACCCAAAGGAAACCCCGTTCCAATTTCTGTCACTGTTGATTAGTTCCTCCAACTGTTCTGCTTGCCTTATTTCTCTCGGTATAATGTCTTAGAAATTCTTCAGTTAGTTGCTTGTAGCAGTAGCTGTCTCCTCATTGTGTGAGCACGCCGCTATTTAGCCACTTCTCTGCTGATGGACTCTCGCACTGTGGCCAGTTTAGGGGCTATTTAACAAAGCCATCATGGACGCTGGTTGGATAGGTGCACGTTTCCTTTGGGGATGTGTCCAAGAGTCCCATTGCTTGACCAGAGGGCAGGCACATGTTCAGGCACAGGAGGCTGCCTTCCACGGTGGTGGCACCAGGCTACGGTCCCCCCAGGGATGTGGGAGGGTCCCAGGTATTCCACATCCTCCTGTAATTGTCAGCATCAGTGTTAATTGCAGAATTCTGATGGATGTGTAGTGATAGCTCACTGCTAGTCTATTTGTATTTCTCTCATAAATAATGGACTCCTTTTGATATACTTTCACTACCTGGTAATTTTTGCACTTAGTTCATTATTCAGATTTCTCTTCTTCCTCTTCCCGATACTGTGGGTGGAGCACCAAGGGCTCCTGCATGCTGGCAAGCGCTCTACCACTGAGCTAGGTCCCCGACCCTGTTTACTTTTACTCACTTATTTACTTGTTTCAGGCACGGCCTCCCTGTGTGGTTCAGGCTAGCCTTAAAGTGTCTCTAGCCCAGGCTGGCCCCACACTTGTGGAGCATCCCGCTTCAGCCTCCTTCCCAACTTGTGGGACTATAGGTGTGTGCCACCATGCCTCACAGGTCACACTAAATTCCCTTAGCTTGCCATCCTCCTGCGTCAGCCTCCCCAGCAGCCAGGACTGCAGACACGTGCCATCCTGCCCAGCACACCTCCTGATTTTTAAATTGGACTTTAAAATTAATTTTAGGAGCTCTTTATTACAAACAATAATGACAAATTTCTTCCAGTTTATTGCTTGCCTATTTTTTCCTGTCAGTGATTTTGATGAACAGGCATTCTTAATTTTAGTGAAGTTCAAATGATTGATCTTTTGGGGTTGAGACTTTCATATTCTGATGAAGCTTTTCCGCTCCTCACGCCCTCTGTGCTTCCTTCTAGAAGCTTTTGGTTTTCCCTTTCCCACTCAGGTTTTTGATCTACCTCAGAAATACTCATTTTTCTTAAAATTCAGTTGTCATCTTCCAGCTCAAAATTCAATTCTTCAGTGACTCAGAGACGTGAGTGTGCCATGCATTCACACCTCATTCATTTCACAAAGACGTAAGAACCTTCCCTATGCAGGCCCTTGTGGGACACAAGGCCAAACTAGGTCAACCCTGAATTCAGGGGGCTAACTGGCTCCTAGAGAAGGAGTATCTAGGAAGCAGGCATCTGGCTGGAAGAAGTAACGTGGCCAGCTTGTCCACATGTGCTGCCCAGGGACCCTGCTCCTTGAACACAGCGGGTGTGTCACATTTCCTGTATATCAGTGACCCTGTCT
>NW_004524587.1:464571-469114 GCF_000260255.1 Octodon degus
AGCTTTCTTGTGGTGCTTATTCCCAGTAAGGTCCTGGACAGTGGTCTACCAGAGGTCCTGGGAAGAAGATCTTGGCAGTTTCTGGGAGGTTGGCCCCTCCAGTGCCATGGCTAGGCATCTGGGAAGCAGGGGCCACAGGTCATCGCCTGAATTTCTTGGGTCACATGGCCTGGGTAGGCGGGAATTCGACAAATCAATGTCAAGTTCTTTATCTGTGTATCTGCTTCACACCAGGCACTGGGCTAGGCTTTGGGAGGGAGAGAGAAGGAAGCAGATTCCAGTCCTATCTGCAGGAGCTTCTATGCCAACCGAGGAGGCAACCTGCAAACACAAACACCTGGTAACTGATTTAGATCAGTGGGGTACGGGGAAGGGAGTATGGCAGAAAGTCATACTGGGGTCCACCCCTTTTCAAAGTATCACTGGTACTTAAAGCCTGCTGGGGGAGTCTTTGGTATTAAAATAAGCATGGCCAGTTGAATCTTAGAAACAACCCATGTGCTCATCAACTGGGCACGGATAAAAATGATAATGGATAAAAATGATGTGGCACTGAGTAATGGAGTATTACTCAGCTATAAAGAAAGACAAACTTGAGACTTTTATAGATAAATGGATGCAACTAGAGACCATACTCACAAGTGCGATAAATGAGACCTGCACGTGTGAGCATCATATTGTCTCCTATATAAGAACCTAAAAGAGTAAATAAAATGTAAATCGGTACACTAGATACTGTGAAAGGGAAACTGCTCAAAAGGAAATGACAACTGCGATGAGGAAAAGGAGAAAAGGAAGAGAAAAATACACATGTACACATAAGACAGCTGAGATAATTACACTACTAATTTCTATTGACTTATTGAAAAGAACAGTTCATATTTTTAATTTTTGGACAATTATACCATTATCTCTGGTAATCTGAACAACTACTTTGAAGACGGCAATATGCAATATAACAACCATTGTTGAATTCCTAGCATCTTGTTTTTGAAGTTCTGTATCATTTATAATGTTTTCTTGTTATTTTTTATTCTTTTTAAAATAAAAAAATAAAACAAGCATGGCATGACATGGGAGGCACTGGAACATGTGTGCATCTCACAGATTTTCTCTTGCTGTCTTCTGACAGCTCCCCTCTCCTCTATCAATAGGGTTTGGATGGATGATACTGGCAAACACTGCGCTTGGCAAGAGGCCGAAGGAGTGTCAGCTCAGGCTCTCACCACCACTTGTTACCTCTGTGAATGTGACCAAATGGCTTGAGCTCTCTGGACCACAGTCACCCACCAGTTTTGAAGGGCTAATGTTTTGTGTAAAGTATCTGTCATGTACATGGTAGTGCTTAGAGTGAGGAAATGAAGGTTTAGAGGCTGTGGAGAGATGGTTGGGTGCGTGGATGGATGGATGGATGGATGGATGGATGGACAGATGGGTGGGTGGGTGGGTGGGTGGGTGAGTGGATAGATGGATGGATGGGTGGCTGGGTGGGTGGATGGACAGATAGATGGGTGGGTGGATGGATGAGTGCATGGATGAGTGAATGGATAGATGGGTGGGTGGATGGATGGATGGATGGATGGATGGATGGTTGGATAGATGGGTGGTTGGATGGATAGGTGGCTAGATGGATATGGATAGGTGGGTAAATGGATGGATGGATGGATGGATGGATGGATGGATGGATGGGGCAGGGAATAGAACATTCTGTCACTGTATAGTGAAAGGCATATGTTCCTTTGTCATTAATACTTTGCAACTTCATATCCTTTTGCACCCTTGAAACACTTTCATAGCATATGAAAACCAAAGAAACCATCGCTATCCCCATTTCACTCATGAGGAGCCTTAAGCAATGCACAGGGCCTGGCAAAAGTCAACATTGGTCAACCTCAGGTTTGAACCCATGCCTGGTTCAGCATCTTTAACACAGTGGCTCAGGGCAGGGACAGGGAGGAGGGACACAGCTTTCAAGGTCCTGCCAGTTAACTTCAGCCACAGATCCATCAGTCACTAAAGCACAGTCCTCGGTGCTGGGCTGATGCAGATGCACTTCATGTCCCTGTTGAGACCCTGATGCTACGGAAGCTGTGGATTCTGCCCGCCTGCAGAAAATGCACACACATGGCCAAGCAATGGCCATGACTCATCCACATGGCTGACACTGACAAAGGTTCTACAATCTGAGGCACAGGATCTCAGGATAAATCCTGAGGGGATTTCACTGACCTTCTCAGATCAAAAAGCTACAACTCTTATTGCACAGGTCCTGCTTTACCTTGGTCTTAACCATCCAGTAGAAAAGTATGAAGACGAAATATAGGAAGTAAAGCCATGCTGTTATGTTGAGCTATAGGGGACTCAGGTCAATAATTTCTGACATTGCCAGTTAAACAGAAGACCCAATACTATTATGGGCTACTGGACTCTTTTAGAATATTTTGCTGAGTTTACACACCTACAATATTCAATAACGGAACTTAGAAAAAATGGGGTATACCGATGAATGTCCATTTTGTATCTGTGTATTCAAACTGGTTAGGATAGATATATAGTTGCATTCTCTTAATGAATAGAATGATTTGTTCTAATGGTGTTTGTAAATAGGATCTCAAGTCTGCATCTTGTACAGCAATTAACCACTAAGAAGAATATATGCTGTGTGTTATTTGTTGAAACTGTACTTCCGATTTGATTTGAAACTGTCTCATTGCTGTTTATCAATAAAATTTTGAGAAAAAAAGAATGCACACAGGCACGAACTCACATGTGATTTCTGGACGTCCACGGGAACTCTGCAGCCCCAGATCTCCTCTACAGTGAACATCCTGAGTGAAACCAACTGCAGAAACCACATATTCACAACCTCCATGCAGACTCGCAGGGACACTGTAGCCCCAAATAACAAACGCAGCAACTTCAGCTGGTCGGGGGCCTTATCGTCCCAACTCTGCAATCAGTTTAAGAACTTAGCTTTCAATACATACTCAGCGCCAAACGATCCCTTTTCCTCTAAGACTTTCGCAAGTCCTGGTGGAGATGAGAGTTGAGGTGATGTACACTGTAGAGATCAACATCGCAGTGTGGCAGTGACACAGGGTGGAGCCCGGTGAGCTGGAGAGTCCCTGTGTGCCGAGCACCGACTGGCTTCACAGCAGCCAAAGCCTTCATTGCCATGAAAGCCAAGGTTGGCCATGGTGGAGCTGGGGCCTTGCTCAGCGGCGGAGTGCTAGCCTGCCATGCATCAGGCCCTTGGCTTAAGCTGCAACATGGAGAAAAAGAAAAGAAGAAGTGAAGGCTGGGGAGATAGCTCAGTGACACAGTGCCCACCTGGCAAGCACGAGGTCCTGAGTTTGATTCCCAGTATAAAAATAAAGGAAAGGAAAAGGTCGGCCATTGGTCGCAGATACAGAGGCTCCAACCTGAGACCCTGGATGAGACCATTCAGTTCATACACATTCAACACACATATTAAGCACCTACTGTGTGCCAGACACTGGTCAATGTTCCTGTGGTATACCTGAGACTAAAATGGAGACTTTGCCCCATAGAACTTTCATGCTATTAAAGAATATAGATAGTCATAAATGCAATAAATTGTATGGTGTACTAGAAAACAAAAAACTGGTGGGAGGAGTACAAAAAGAGTGTGTGTGATGGAGGACAAAATTGTAGTGTGAAATTAGGGTCAGGGGATTCTCACTGAAGGGAAATCTGAGCGAGATCTGAAGGAAGACAGGCCACACTGAAAAGACGTCAGGAAGCTGCCAGTAGCTGAACACACGGCACGCACTCAGCCCCTCAGCAAACACGCACTGAGCACATTAAGAGCGAGCTGCTCGGGGTCATCTGAACAACGGTCCCAAGGATGCCCAGGTTCTCTGTGATGGCACCTGTGGATGGGACCTGATTCAGCGACAGGGACTTTGCCGAGGGGATCAGGTGAAGGACCTGGAGGCTGGGCAGCTATGTTGGCTCATCCAGGGAAACCCTTGGGAGTCCCAAGTACCCTGGGAGAGAGGCAGAGTGAGATTTGACCCTGGAAGGGAAGAAAGCACTAAGACAATGGATGACGTGGGAGAAAGCATTACTACTCCAAGACACAAGCCAAGGAAGAGGAAGCTGGGAAAGCCAAGGAAATCACGTCTCCCCAGAGCCTCTGCAGAGAGGTAGCCTGGCAGACACCCTGGGTTTCGCCCCTATAAGATTCCTTTTGGATTCGTGACCCCCAGGACAGGAAGAGAGTCACTTTGTGTTGTCTCAAGGCATTGCCAAGTGTAGGGTAATTTGTCAGGGCAGCAACAGGAAACTCTCATTCATGCTGAGTGTGTGCTGTTTGGCACTGTGACTGTCAGCAGTGTGAGCTGTTATTATTGTTGCTATCACAAGAAAGCTCAGTCCTGCCCTTACCTGAGAGGATGCACAAACACAAACACTGACACTGTGGACATCACTGTCCCTCCTATGTGAATTCCAGTGGCTGGGGAGAGAACCTTGCTGGGTCCCACATGACAGACTGAGGACAAAAGTGGGAGATATATAT
>NW_004524587.1:469319-471696 GCF_000260255.1 Octodon degus
AAAAAAAAAAAAACGTGGGATGTGAAGGTGACCTTCAGCACTCAGGTGCCTCTCACCAGTCCTCAGGCTTCCCCTAGTGTCCCCGCTTCAGGAATGAGGCTGGATCTACAGGAATGCCAGACACCATCACCACGCCTGGAAAATGGTGGATGTACTTACATAAGCAAAATACTGGGTAGCCAGCCAGGCTGGCGGCATAATCCCAGTACTCTGGGAGGCTGAGGCAGGAGAGTTACAAGTTCAAGACCAGCCTAGGCAATGTAGTGACTTAACCAGAGTATGTCTCACAATAAAAAGAGAAAAAGAAACTGGAGATATACCTTAGGGGGAAGGCTTTGAGTTTAACCCCCAATATCACACACACACACACACACACACACACACTCACACACACGCTGAACTGACCATAGATACATGCAGGACATACCTGAACATCACCAGGACTCTGTGATGAAGTTAGGAGCTGTTTAAATCTCCACTGAAGAAAGAGCCCTGGGAACCTCCCCTGATGGAGGCTGGCATCTTGGATTTCTGGTTTTGAACCAAATCCTTGCCAGATCCAGCAGAAAGCTGCCTTACAACTACTTCTTGCTGGATGAAGGAGATGTCTTCCAGGGAATGGGAGAGGGGAAGAAGCTCCATGGTTTTTGTTCATGAAAGATTCATCAACACCAGAGGTGGCTTTTGTGCTGGGAGGAATGGATATCCTATACTACCTCACAATATATCCAAAGATTAGGATAATCAGTTCTGATCCTCAGAATGGATCACAGACCTAAAGCTAAGTGCCAAACTATAACATTCTGAGAAGAAAACATAGGAATAATGCTTCTTCTTTTTTCCCCCCAGTGCGGGGGATTAAACCAAGTTTAATTCCTGTACTATAAGCAAATGCTTTATCTCTAAGCTACAACCTAGCCCACGAGTGGCTCTTCAAGACAATGGATTAATTAATGGTTTCTTAGGTCCAACATCAAGAGCACACATTACAAAAGGAAAATCAGATGAAATGCATTTCATCTAAATTGAAAATAAAGCCACACATTTGTAATTCAGAGGGCACCAGTGAGAAAGTCAAAAGACTACCTATAGAATGAGACAAAACTTAAAATCATGTATTGATGAGTGACTTAAAATATACTAAGAATTACTGAACTCAACAATAAAGACAAATACCCCAGTGTAAAAAAAAAGGTAAGGGATCGGTTGTGGTCTGGGATTTTTGCAAGGGAAACAATACAGGACACATTTTATAATAGTATTTTACAATGAATCACCCAAAAAACATATACAAGAGGTACAAGAAATCTGTCCCCACACATAAACACTAAAGACTCCAGCTGAGGGCCTGGATCCTAATGTCCTGCCTGAGTCCAGCTGGAAATCTAGAGCTGATAGTGAGGCCTCCCCCGGTCCAGCTGGAGGCCTCGAGCCCACAACAAAGCCTCATGCAGCCCCACTTCATGGATCTGTGCTGGGAAGGCGCAAAGGTCAGCGGTGGAAGCTAGAAAGTCTGCGCCAGGGGGATGAAGGATCTGCCCTCGAAGGCTGAGGGAACTGAACTGGAGCCAGCAGCGATGCTCAAGGTAAGCACACTAAGCTGCTGCTTCTTACCCCGCAGGACGCTGGAATAAAAGCCAGGCACTAATAGATGCTGAGGAGGACCGGCTCACATCGAGACTCTCATCTACTGCTATTGTCAGCGTACCACGGCATAGCGGCTCTGAACAACAACTGGGCTGAATTTGGCTGTTTCTTACAATATTAGACACAAAGTTATCGTGTGACCCAGCTGTTTCATGGCTGCATATGTACACAAGAGAAATGAAAACATATGTCCCCATAAAACACCTGGACACGAACGTTCACAACATTATTCACACCAGCCAAAACCAGGAAGCAACGCAAATGTTTCCAGCAGATGAGTGGATAAGCAACACAGGGTGCATTCATCCAGCGAATATTATTCAGCCATAAAAAGGAACGAAGTAATGACTCACGGGACAACAGATCAATCTTGAAAACATCCTGCTAGCAAGCCAGTCCCAAAAACCACTGCATCTTCTATCCTTCCCACACAGGCAGACCTGTAGAGCTAGGAAGTAGATTTGTGATTTTCCTGTGAACCTGGGCAAGGAGTGCATGGATTGGGGAGTGACACCAATGGGTACAGGGGGGTAGGGTTAAAGGTTAAAAAAATAAAACAAAAAAGAATAGGTACAGGGTTTCCTTTTGATATCAATATTCCACAATTACACATGAAAACTATCGAGTTAAGCACTTCCAATGGGTACATTTTCATAGATAAATTAGATTTTGAAAAATTTATTATTTAAAAACAAAAAACAGGATTGGGGAGATGGCTCGGTGGAATAAG
>NW_004524587.1:472366-473487 GCF_000260255.1 Octodon degus
TAAGTTCAAATCCCAATTCCACCAGAGAGAGAGAGAGAGACAGAGAGAGAGAGACAGAGAGAGAGAGAGAGAGAGAGAGAGAGAGAGAGAGAGAGAGATTGATTATGTACAGGTACAAATTCCCTGTGGTAAATAGGAACGCTACGTACAACAGATATGAACTCATTTCAAAAAATAAATTTGTGAACAAATTTTAAAACACCCCCAGATTTGCTTTTCTGCTCTTCGGTGCAGAAAACTCAAGCTGTAAATCCAGCCAAACAAACAGACAAAAAAAAAAAAGGTGTGGGGGACGGGGAGGTGGCTCAGTGGAATAAGCGCTTCCCTGGCAAACACAAGGGTCTGAGTTCAATCCCTGGTTCTGAAAAAAAAAAGAAAAAAAAAAACAAAAAACAAAAAACAAAAAAAAAAACAAAACAACCTCCTACAGGGAGTGGTGATGAAGGCTAGAATTCTCTACACAAAGTGACTCAGCAGGCACTATTATAATAGTAAGGCTGGATACAGCCTAAATGTCCAACGATGCACCATGCCCCAATGAGGGAATGATATTCACCCTTTAAAAGAATTTAATGACCTGGGAAGACGCTTGCATCATATGTTAAGTGAAATAAAAAGGGGGGCACGTTACAAACTGGTGGGTAGGTTGTAAAGTCACTGATACGTGGACTATGCACCGGAAAAAGCTTCAGGAAAACACTCCAGAATGGCATGATGGGAGTCTTTCTCATATCTTTAACTAGACCTCCCTACTCTGTCCGTGGCCTTTCTTGGGAAAGCCACGGTGTACCTGCTTTGTTCTGTCACCCACATCTGCCTCCTGCCCTTGTCCCAAGCTGCACCCTCCGCCTGCAGCCAGCAGCCTCTTGCAGGTGCTCTGCCCGGCTGTCCACCCATCCGGGAAGCTGCTCCTCACAGCCAGGAAGTGGGAAGCCTTGCCCATCCCTTGTCAGCACGTACATGCTCGTGGGTGCAAGAAAATACCCTGGGGCTGGGGAGATAACTCAGTAGAGTAAGTGCTTGCCTGACAAGCACAGGATCCTGAGTTCAATCCCCAGTACTGCAAAAAAAAAAAAAAAAAAAAAAACCTGGGCCTCTTGGCTGGCCTCAACCCTGAAGGA
>NW_004524587.1:473587-476610 GCF_000260255.1 Octodon degus
AAGCCTTGCCCATCCCTTGTCAGCACGTACATGCTCGTGGGTGCAAGAAAATACCCTGGGGCTGGGGAGATAACTCAGTAGAGTAAGTGCTTGCCTGACAAATGCAAGGTCCTGAGTTCAATCCCAGGTAAAAAAAAAAAAAAAAAAAAGGAAATACCCTGGGCCTCTTGGCTGGCCTCAACCCTGAAGGACGCTGCTTGACGTGGGCCTGTGTGACTCTGGACGTGGCCTCAGAGCTGCAACGTCCAAAGAAGTTTCAAAGGAGAGAAGTGGGAAGGCCACTTGTCTCCTCACTGTCGCACGATGAATATGCTGACATTTCAATTTCTAAGTCCTAATTCGCCACAGCAATGACTTCTCCTGACCACTTACAAATCACCCAGACCATCATTAAGAAGTGAGCAACTCTACTTCTGTCCAATCATCATCAGCTTTTGCAAAGGCACTAACTCTGCCTCCGGAAGCTTGGCCCGGAGGAAGTAAATCAGAAAAAATACTGCAGGTAGAGCTCACACGCGTTCAGGCTGCTCGAGAGTGGGTTTGCCCAAGGACGCACGCGGGGTCGTCATGAGTGGGAATCATAGCAGAGACAGCTTTAGTGGAAAAAGTTTGGGGGTCAGCAAGCACCCGAGGGCCAAAATGTACGTCTTAGTGGCCTCACCAAAGTAATAAACAAAACCAGAGTGATTTTTTCTGCCGAACTTCCTGGTCACCTTTCACGCCCACACGAAGCATCACGGGGAATGCCGTGAGGATAGCTCGGTCGGACTTGTAGTTCCAACAAGGAGGTTTGAGCTGACTCCCCTGGGTTGTGTAGGTGTGAAACACAGTACGACTGGAGATGCAGGCAAATAGGATGCCCAGACAACAACCTTCAATGTTTTTGAAACCGAGACAACAGGGTAAGGTGCGCCAGCCTTCCTGGTCCGTCTGGTATGCCACCTGTCATCTTCAATAAGGTAAGCAAGCCACAGGCATAGTTTTCCTCCCCACAGAACTGCACCCTTTTTCATGATTCGGTCTGGGTACGGTTTGGCAATCAGAATTGAGCAGATTGGGGGTGGGAAGGCCTTTCTGCATCCCATATTCTCTCACATAAAGTAGAAGAAGGAGGTGAGTGACTGCCATGTTTGCCAACTTTCCTCCATTCCTGACACCAAAATGCAGACTTCCCAGGGGTTCCTGAGGCCACGAGGTGGATATTTCCCCACGGTCCAGCTGACCATGAGGTGGGAAGTTCCGAGAGTCCCACAGGAGGTTCTGAGGAGGTTCCCTCACCCTGCACTTCCACCGTGCGCGTTCTTGTGGAATGAGACAGTGAGGGGGAGTGGAAATGCTGACGACCGCGGAAGAGGCCTTGGGGACTGATGAGAGGACAGAGAGTGGAGAGATCAGAGCCAGCAGGAGACAGGAACCCAAGAGGGGAATGCTGCACTGTCATCGAGTTCCCTGAGGACCACCTTCCGCTGGTATGTTGTGGAGTTGAATCTGTTTTCCTGGGGAACTCATTCCTTCAACAATATTTTTTGAGAACTGGGTAACTAAGTAAAACAAGGAACTGTTATCAGTGCCGGGGATAAAGTAGTGACCAAAACGTTCCCAATTTACCACGAGGTGGATGAGCGTACCAACTGGATGACTCTCCAAGGAGCACCACTGTGTGGGGAAAGCCCGGCCTGGAAGGTTAGCACAATTGCACTTAGGTAACATTTCTAAAATGACAAAGTTTGTGAGTGATGGTGAGTGTGGGTTAGGTAGTTAGAGAAAGGTGGGTATAATGATTTGAAAGCAACTTGCGGGGTCCTTGGGCTGTGTCTCCTACTGTGGTGGTGAATACTGCGGAAGCTCCCGATTTTATACAGGTGAGAAAAATGCTGAGATCTCAACACATGCACACACAAAAGAGCACAAGCAAAACTGGGGAATCTAAAAAACCCAGCGGATGGCGTCAATATCAACATTCCCATTGGGATCCTGGGCTATATAGTTTTATATAATGTTACCACTAGGGGAAGCTGGGTAGAGTTGCCTTGGGATTCCCCTACACCACTTCTTAGACCAACACGTGCCTGCACCATTTTCTCAAAGAGAATTTCAACTGGTAAACAACTCTCTGGCCTAGTGGATCCCATATTGGAGTGGAAGCCTCATATGGTATGGTGGTTACAGACAAAAGCCAAGACCACCCTGGGTTCATCTGCCCCTCCGGGGGGTTATGTACCCCCACCAGAGATTTCTCCCATCCTGGAGACACAGTTTTAACTTTCCATTGGTGACTGCATGGGATTCAGACTAGGGAAGCCGCAGGTGCTGCAGAGCACGAAGCCCCACTCTCCGGACCCCACAGTGTAGGTCTCAGACGTTATCCAGGCCGCAGGCACTGCTACAGTAGACCAGAAAGGTGACACACAGATGCCATGGGTTCCCGGTGGCCAGGTAGAAGCCCAGCTGGTTTGCTGCCAGTTTCTGTCATCCCCACAGTCACCTGCAGGCAACTCTCTGGGGTCTCCTTCCCTTCTGCCCTGGCGCCTGGTCTGTCCTGGTGGAGCACACAGTTTGCAGAATCTCTCTTTGCCTCAGCACAGACATGGCTCTCTGTTGTGCTCTTCAGAAGCAAGCGACAACTCTTCCTGCAGGCCTAGCCATAAACTCAATCCAGGGCTGGCCCTCTGCCATGGCCACTGTGGTCAACGCCCAGCGTCACCACCCTGGAGCCCCGCACCTGTCAGCCTCAGTGATCTCACTGGCTGGGAGCCATCCAGGTCTGCAGTATTGTTTTATTGCCTTAGAAGAGCTCCAGAGGATGAAGCCATGTAAAAATAAATAAGATCTGAACAGACTTTAAAGTTTTTATTCTTTTATATTACGCCATGTCTTGCACGGTATGGCCACACAGCAGAAGCCTTCCACGATGCATGGCTCGCCGACAGGGCACTGCTGAGAAAGCTGGGGCTCTACACCCAGGACCCAGTCTGTCAGAAAGGGAGGCAGAGGAGAGGAGGAGGAGGAGGAGGAGGAGGAGG
>NW_004524587.1:476956-498854 GCF_000260255.1 Octodon degus
GAGGAGGAAGAGGAGGAGGAGGAGAGAAGCAACAATCAGTAGGTATCTGTCCTTCCTCCCGCATGCTTGGGCTGCTTGCTCTAAGGACTACAATATGTGATAGACTACAATTTCTGATTCATGGTCAAGGAAAGACTTTCTTAGAAGTGTTAGACTGAAAAAATAAACATTTGATCTTCAAACAAGGTTTCCATGGTGTTTTGTGTTAGTTTTTTGTTTTTTGAGACAGAGCCTTGCTTTTGTAGTTCAGCCTGGACCTGAACTCACGAGGTAGCTCAGGCTGGCCTCGGACTTGCAGCAGTCCTCCTGGCTCAGCCTCCAGAGAGCTGTTACAGGTGCGTGCCACTGTGCCTGGCTCTATGGCTCAAATGAAACGGAAGAAGGTGTGCTGGTGAGCTTTGTCTCCGTGCTCTGACATGGCACCCACAAAGACAGCAGATAAGAATGAAATTTGGGACCCTCCACTGGTGGCGGGCTTAGTCCTGAGCAGTCCGCCAGGGGAACCCCAACCCGCCAGCCCCAGCGGGCCGGTGGGGCCCCTGGCTGTCTGAAGCCGGGTCCTGCGGCACCTCGGACGCAGCCTGATTACTTGAAGGCCAGTCTGACTCTGGGATGAACAGCCCATGGAGGTCCAGGTGCATGTCCACGGCAACCGAGGCGCGAGCCAGCTCCGTGAAGCTCTTGGCATCCAGAATCAGGAGGAAAGGCAGCTTTTGGGGGTCAGTGGAGACAATGGCTGATAAGATAACTCCTTTGGGAGGAAAAGAAACACTTGCTAGGGTGGAACCTAGAACCCTGCACCTGCCAGGCAAGTGCTCTACCAAGTGCACTCTGGCCCTATAAAGAGAGACAGCTGGTAAGAGCACAGCCTGAAACATCCTCTGCTGGAGGGACACCTCCCTCACCCTCTGCAGGGGAGCGGACACCTCTTGCACACACAGCGCGAGTGGGCTTGTGCGCTGTCTCCCTCTCTGAGTGCCCCCCTGGTAAAACAAAGGCAACAGAGCTCCCTGCCAGTGAGTGCAGGGGAAGCGTGTGCCCAGCCAAATGGGGGAGCAGCTTCCACAGGAATCTGTGCCAGCCACCCCCCACCATGGAGGTCACAGTGACAGGGTCCCCATCCCTGTGTGCCAGGCCATGTGCAGCGGGAAGACAAGGCCAGTTGGGAAACCTCTCCCTCTACAGCGGCGGCAGGCAGCCCAGCCCTGCCTGCAGATGTGTGCCACCGTCATGGCTCAGCCAGGTAAGGCCCCACACATGGTTCTTGTCACCCTCCTTAGCATCCCCAGGGCAAAGGCAGCGTCAGGGTGACAAGGGGCAGTGTGGCCATGGTGCTGGGCCACAGACACACTGCATTCCAGCGGCCCCACAGGAGCCACTTGGATCCCTGGATCCAGCACTGTGGGGAAACTTAAAGCCAACATGCCACATCCATGAGGAATTTGGTGTCACTTGGGAGGGGATGTGAGCCTCAGTAACAAGCTGGACACCGAGGATCTGAGGAGTTCCTGAGGCCCATAGCCCTCGGGAGCCGGCGACCCTCTCCCTGTCAGATGGTCATGCTGTCTGACTCCCCAAGAAGAGGACAGCAGGTATCCTCTGGCTCCAAAGCAGCCTCCTGCTGCCGTGCATGCCCAGACAGTTCCTCCCGAGGGGCGGCAAGCAAGACTCGCCTCCTTGGGGTCTTACCATCATCCTCCTCCTGGGCGTCTGGTGCGGGCACGAACAGGGGCTCCGCCGGCCAGCAGCCCGCCTCTCGCCACGTTAAGGACGACTTGGTGAGGACGTCGTATTTCAGAATCTGCGGAATGAGGGGCCTGCTTGGTACAGCTCCCTGGGAGCAGGAAGCACGAGGCCCTCCCACGGCAGGCTTCGTGCTCACATCTAGACTTCTGACATTTTGGAACTTTCCTCTTCCCTCTTTAGACCACTAGAGCTCTGGCCATCCTGCAGCTGACAGAATACCATGAAGTCCAGAAAAACCCTGAATTTGTTTGTTATTTAGCACTACAGTGAGACTGTGTTTGTTGTTTTGTTTTTAATGTATTTAGTATAGGATCTACAGGGTCTATAGGGTCTCAGCACACCAATCAGACTCACAGTGATTTTCTTGTTTTCAGCCTCCCAAGAGCTGGGATTACAGGCATTCGCCACCTTGCCCAGTCTCAGTCCCCATCTCAGGGCACCTTGGGGTTGGGGCCAGCACAGCAAGCCAGAGATCAAACCCTGGTCACTGTGCAATGCTTAAGCAGGCGGTTTAGTCCGCTGAGCCATCTGGTTGGCCCTATTTTTTTTTTTTTTCAGGGGAGGTTTATTTGGGGTTTTTTTGGTGCCAAGGACCGAACCCAGGGCTTCTAGCTTGCCAGGCAACCATTCTACCACTGAGCCAACCCCCCAGCCCCTTTATACTTTTTAAATTCATTTTAATGAGGAAAAAAAAAGATAAAATAGCAATGAAACAGTTTCGAAACAGGTTAGTAGGATGGTTACTGTTTTTTTAAAAAACGAATGTGTTAAATGCCAACAATTATAATACAATTTCTTTCTTCCTTCTTTCCTTCCTTTCTTTTTCTCTTTTTTCTTTCTTTGAACCAGGAATTGCACCAGGACTTGTTCGTGCCAGGCAGGCACTTGCACAGCTGAGCTATCTTCCTAACCCTTCTTTTTTGTTGTAAAGGTAGAAATTCAGGGGAGTGTAGTGACCAAGGCCTCTAATCCCAGTATTAGAGAGTAGAAGAGGAGACTGAGGCAGAAATACATTTCAGCCCAGTTTGGGCAATTTTAGGGAGACTGTCTCAAAATAAAAAAGGGCTGGGGATGTAATTCGCCTTGAAGCCCTGGATGCAATCCCCAGGGCTGCAGAACAAACAGCAAAGCGAAAGTCCCAGGCCACTCCTAAACTCCCGCAGGCCTATCCCATTTAAGTGCAGGATTAGTGGGGCGTGGCTCAGGGTGTGTGTGTGTGTGTGTGTGTGTGTGTGTGTGTGTGTGTCTGGGAACCTAAAACCTTGGCTTTGTTCATTTCTGCACTGTTTACAATATTTCAAAATGCCAAATTATTGAAGCATGACGTTCCTGAGGAGAAGTGATTTCTATGTAGCATTTTGTACAATACTATGGGGCATACTACATATTGGCAGATAGTTACTTAAAAATCAAAAATCCTGTAAATTCCAGCTACGTTCCCTCTGCTTAAGAGGAGAAACAAGTTCCTCAAGGCAGGAGCTGGGGTCCCATGCTGACTTCCACATCCTCACTGCCACCGCACTGTAGCACATAGTAGGTGCTCAGTAAAGACACAAGGAATAAAGCAGTCAGCACCTGAACTCTACCCGTGACCTCTCTCGGCGACCCAGTCCTATAGGTGCTGCTCCCGCTCTCAAGGGCCCATCACTCTGGAATCCTTGTCCTGCGATGATGTCCCTCCTGACCCTCTCCTTTCTGATCTCATCCTGTCTCACGGTCCGAAGACTCAGCTCCGTGAATGGGAAGATCTCGGCTCGTGTGGGCACCCCGTACCTTGGTGGGGATTGGGCTCCACTGAACTCCAGCGGCGAAGACATATCTGTACGGCTTCCCATTGTGAGTGTAATTGATCCGAGGGAGCTCCAGGCCTGGAGAGAACCCGGATGAGACAGCCCCATAAGGTCGGAGAATCTCCCGTCGCGCCGGACTGGCCTCCTTCACACAGAAGCAGGTCCCGAGACCCTGACCTTGAATCTGGCCCCGGCTCAGAGCTAAGGTAGGCAAAGGCCAAGAGGGATGCCCTGACTGTGACCCTGGTTCTAGTAGAAGGTTCGAGAGCAGGGCAGCAGAGACCTGGGGTTTTCATGCATAAGCATCTTTAATTACCCAAGATAGAAATCAAAGACTTGCGTGATTAAAATCAGAGGCCACTGCAATTTTTAGCGATCTCTTTTTTAAAAAAAAGTACGTGTGTGTGCACACGTGCATCTGAGTGGGAAGAGGAGCTTTGGAGACCAGGGAGAAGAGTGTCAATGGGGACTATAAATAGAGCTCGTTCCTTCTGTTTGAATAATATGTAAAACTAATGTTTGCAAAGGATTCTAATAGCAAGTTCCAGGTGGTTCAAGGAGAGTCCCCAGAACCATGCTCAACACAGAGGAGCACAAAGACCTTCCCCAGAGAGGCCCTTGGATGGGTCTTTTCTTTTCTTTTCTTTTGATACTGGGGGTTGAATCAAGCCCCTTGCACTGAGCTACATCCCCAGCCCAATTTTTATTTTGAAATAGTATCTCACTAAATTACTAAATTGCCTACTCTGGGCTCAAATTTGCAATCCTGCCTCAGCTTCCTAGAGTGCTGGCACTTCAGGGCTGCACCACTGTGCCTGGTGTTGTTTTGTTTTTAAGGGGGTCTCCCTGTACTGCCCTTGAACTCATGGGATCTGTAGGCCCCAATGTGATGGGAAATGGGTTCGGTTTTTAGCTGTTTAGGGATCAAACTCAGGGCCTCATGCATGCTAGACAAGGGCCCTAGCCCTGGGCTACACACCCAACCTCCGCCCTGCTTGTGGGTTTTAAGCCCAGAGCCCAGCTCTGTTGGCTGCTTCGCTCGCCTGTTCCCTTTCAGGGTGGGGATGCTTGTGGCATTGAGGGGGCGGAAGCTGAGGACGCTGCTAGGGCACTCCAGTGGCCACAGGACAGCCCCCATCAAAAACTCTGGCCCCATGCAGCCCAGCCAGGTTGAAAAGCCCCATCCCCTCGGGCATGGCTCCTGCCCTTGATCTGTGCCTAGCCTGGCTCTACCTCTCTCCAGTCAGTGTCTTCTGGAAAATAGGTCTACAGCACCCATTTTTGGACACTGGGAACTGCAGAGATAGCACTAGGAACATGCGGGGCCTGCACAGTGAGTCCCAGCCCTTTGCAGATGACCCCTGTGAAAATCATCTGTTCCAAGGATCAGAGATCTTCGACGCTATCTGAAAGAGAAAGGTCTCAAAATGCTTTTCCTTGAGGATCCCAAGGGCCTTTCTTCTGTGTTCCTTGTCTTGCAGTGAGGGAGGTAGTATATAAAGATGCCTCTGGAGTAGGTATTAAAATCACCCTTCCCACATGCAGCAAGAAACATGGATTGTACCTTCAAACAGCAGCTCAGGCTGGCAGTAGACGTGGTCGTCCCTTTCCTTCAGGGCAGTTGCAGTTGTAGATGTGAGTTTGATTAGATTTGAGCCCACTTCTGCATTCTGAAAAGAATCAGTGGGGAGGGAGGTGTCACTCCGAGCAAGCCTTCACTTTAGTTTGTATATGTAAAAAAGGCTTTTAGCATACATCATCTATTTAGCTATTTAGCGTACATCATCCTGCCTGACCTCACATCAACTAGGAGAGGCAGCTATTTTATTACTTGTATTCTGGTTTTTTTGTTTTTCTTTAATGAAGATGGGTGACTTAAAGTGACTCCCCCAGGCTCGCACAGCTGGTGGACGGCAGAACCAGGACTCGTAACCCTGAGGCTCTCCGCTCCTACTCTGGGCTCCTATGTCTCTCCAAGGGAAAACGAAGGTGCTTGTAAGGCAAGTTCTCACTTTTAAAATCTGGGCTGATTCACCTGTAAAAGGCTGCATCAGTCATTAAAAGGGTGTTTTATACAGAGTTTACAATAACCGGAGAAATGCTTATGACATAACATGGAGTAAAAGCATCAGAACAAATTACATATGCTGTCTGAGCTCAACCAGACACAGAAAATTACATCAGAAAGTCAGCGGGAGAAATACACCGTCTCTTAGCAATCGCACAGGACTATGAGGAGTTTCGCTTCTTTTTCTACAGTTCCAGTATTTTCTCCTGTGAAAGATGTGTCACTGCTGAGATGCAAACAAACATGTGATAAACATTATTGGAGAGGGGGCCGGGGGAGATGGCTCAGTAGGATAAGCGCTTGACTGGCAAATGCAAGGATCTGAGTTCAATCCCCGGTTCCGCAAAAAAAAAAAAAATTATTGGAGAAAAACAAAACACCTTTCAAAGACAGCCCTTGGTCTCATGGGGCAATTTAACCTCGTTCTGCACAGTGCCTGACTCTCTTCACTATGATCCAAGAGAGGGATTTAGCACGAGAAAGCATGTAGTGAGCACTTTTTAGTCTGTGTTTCCACACGTACTCGCCACGGGACAGATTTGAGCAAGTTAAGTAGCCGGAAGAACTGGACAACGGTAGCTGCTTCTGGTGATGGTGGCGTCTTGGCTCTTACACAGCTGTTGTCTCCCCTTGTCCTCGGGGGTACATCCAGTGCATCCCCCACTGCAGATCATACTGAGCCCTACGTGTACGCACTTGCTACGGCCATAGTCCACCTGACAAGCGCAACAGCTCCTGGAGGACTGACGGGCAGGTAGCATATACAGCCTGGACACACTGACCACATCCCGGCAAGGACAAAGTAGGAAGGCTTGAAATATCATCCTGCTACTCAGAATAGCACTCCATGAAAAACTGATCCATTGTCCATGGCAGTGTTTTTCATTTCATATTTTTGGATCACAATTGATCATAGATAACTGGACTATGGAAGGCAAAACTATAGCTGAGGGGATGCTACTGCACATCTAGTCTTATTACCGTTATAGTGATAATTTCTCTTATTATACTACTGCCACTCCTGGGGGACACCAGAGAACACCGAGGAATAGCTTCTCTATGTACCAAATTTTCCAAAATGGCTTTTTAGAAAACATCTTTTATCTATTTGTTACAGGGTCTCACTATACAGCTCAAACTAGTAGTGATCCTCCTGACTCAGCCTCCCCAGCGCTGAGATTACAGGTGTGTACCATCATACCTGGTTCGGTGGTCAGCATGGCATGGGGCCAGCACAGCACACGGTACTGGGGATCAAACCTGGTTCCTTGCACTTTCCAGGCAGGTGCTTAGACCACTGAACTATCTCCTTGGCCTCAAAATGACTTGTATGATTAAAAGCAAACTATTTTAATCTGTGTGTGTGTGTGTGTGTGTGTGTGTGTGTGTGTGCATGTGTATTTAGTACAGGGTCTATAGTGTACAGGGTCTACAGGGTCTTACTACGTAGACTGGACTCGTAGTGATTCTCCTGTTTTCAGCCTCCCAAGTGCTGGGATCACAGGCCCGCACCACCACACCTAGGCTCAATCACTGTCTCAGTGCACCCTGGGGGCGGGGCCGACATGGCTTCTGGGGGTGAGGGTAGGGGGTGGGATGGAACCCCAGCCGCTGAGCTCTGCCTAAGCAGATACTTTAGTCCGCTGAGCTATGTGGCTGGCCCAACACAAACTATTTTAATCATAGCAGATTTCTTTTTGCTGAGAAGGAGGGCAAGTATACTGCTTCTTGGTGACAGAACTGCAGGGCTCCTCAGACATTTGTGTAGCTTAATCCTTCGGTTTGTGGAAGAGGAAACAGTCTCGGAGAAGAAGAGCAACTCCCCCAAAGTCACTAGAGAGAAACACAGCCTAGGTCCCGGCCTGTGCAGCAGGACTCTTCCGCCCCTTAGAGTACTGTGGGGAGAGGACGCAGCAAGTGCAAAGGCCCTGCGGCTGGCTCTCTGCTCAAACATTCCCTTCCCTGCAACTCGGTCTGCATCTGCAGTGTCTCTGAGGCATTTGTCCCAAACTGTACCTATCTCCTTCTGTCATGCTTGTCCTTTCCCGAAGGCAGGGATGAGATTTTGCTCAGTGCACGGCCCATGGTCAGGAGGTAGCTGCCAAGCAGCGAGTGAATGCATAACTCAGCGGGCATTTCCTTGTACCAGCAAGCGGCGAGTGGCCTGCCTTATGGGCCGACTGTAAGAACCGAATGAGATGAGGTGGGTGAACTACGGAGCCGGGGACCCCGCACATCCTTGGTGTCTGATAAATGTGAACGCACCAGCAGCTCGCCAGCCAGCCACGTGACAGCGCCAGGCCCCTGGGCATGTCTCAGCTTTGACTCTCAGGGAGTCTCTCTTAGAACTCCAGTCTGAAACTGGTCAGACTGGTTGAGGGATAAAATGAATTTTTCCACACGCACAGCAGTACCAGCATGACTCGGCTGCTTTCAGCTAGTGCTCCCAGCCCTCCCCGAGGGCCTGCTTGGAGACCCCCACCTTTGATGGCTGAGGATCTCTCCGGGAGCAATCTGCCCAGCCCCACGTCCGGCTTCAGGGCTCTACAACTCCCTAGGTGACCTTGAGCTGACCCTGGACAGCGCCGAGCTGCTTCCCACCTTGTGACATGGGGGAGCAGAGGACACAAGGTTGCTGGAACCTGACCCGAGTGTTAGCGTTAGGATTAAGTTAAATTACAGCTGTGAAAAGCCCTGGTTCTGGGCCAGACGCGTTGCACTAGCAACTTGGATACAGACCGCCGTGCATTTGAATTCCGACAGGCTACTTTCTCTCTCACCTACAGATACTGGGGTAGAAATAACTCAGAAGGCTGTGGTGTGAATTAGCAAAGCACAGAACAACACCTATGACATGCAGGACCCGGGCAGGAGGACACATAGACGCCGCTGACCCAGTGTGCAAACACGTTGCGCAGAAGAGGTTGCCTTCTCTCTTCTGTCTGGACACATCGACCTTCCTAATGCTGCGGCACCACAGGCTACATATTAAAATTTAATTAATTAATTTACTTTTTTACTGGCACTGGACATTCAACCCAGGATCTTCACACTGAGCTCCATTTTCTCGTGTTTTCATTGAGTCAGGGTCTCACTAAGTTATGCAGGCTGGCCTCCAACTTGCAGTCCTTCTCCTGCCTCAGCTTCCCAGAGTTATGGACCTGTAACCACCACACTATGTTTAAATTTAATTAATTTAAGTAAAGTTAAAATGTCAGCTCCTATGTTACACTGGCCACATCTCCAGGGTGAGCAGGTACAGTGTTCTAGGACACAGCGGGTTGGTCTGGATGGAGGGAGGTGGCTGAGTCTGTAATTCTGGGATCCGGGGAACTCACGGATGGACATGGTGACACGGTGAGATCCAACATCTTTGTCCTGCTCCCGCTTCTCACATCCCAGGCCCGGTCCCTAACTGATGGAAACACAGCTAGTATCCCCAGGTCCACTGCACTCAGGGGCACAGTTGGCTCTTTAGGACAGAGACAGGCATGGAGCGGCCTGGAACCCCAGGCATCCATGGTGTGGGAGGCAGGCAGGACCCTTGGCTGCTTCTTACCCATGCAGAAAGAGAAAAAACAGGTATTTCACTTGGGCCTGGCACATGGCACATGTGCACACTGCGGCTCCTCTTATTGTATCAGGCCTTCAGTTCTGCACATACAATTGACCAAGCCCAAATCTCTTGGGCTAGGAGTCCAAGCCATTGTTTCCAGGAGCACAGTGCCCCTCCCGTGACGGCCTTGTGGGCTTGCTGGTGGGGCTGGTGGTGCCTGGAGCACACCTCCAAGAGCCCTGTTGTCTGCACGCACTGTATGCCCACCTATGTACCTCCTCCAGCCGAGCCCTGCCCCAGACACTGCAGCCCCACACTCCCAGGCTGGGGTGCCCTATGCCCTGCCTTCCTCTGACCTGAGGGGGCCCCACCAGAAGTAGGACTTGGAAAGTGCCATTCGGGTGGGGCGCATGCGAAAGGCTAAAGGAAGAGGTTGTGCACTCTCAGAGATCTTGCTTCATGGTTCAACCATTCACCCTTCATTTGTTCATTCATTTATTCCCAATATCAAATTTCTTCATAAGTATCCTTCAAGCCAGGCTGACCTGCTCCCTGTGTTCTTGGAGCCTTGCACTGGCAGATGGAGGGGACTGTGCAGATTTGCCTACGTGGAACTACGTGTCTGAGAGTCCAAGGTGCAAGGCGCCACTCCTGGGGAGCAAGGAAGCTGGACCTCATGGAGAAAGAACTAGAAGGCCGTGGCTGGACATTAGGATCATGTGGAGATTGAGCCCCTCTAATTTCCTTCTTTGCTGTTGTTGTTTTTCTGAAACAAGCTCTGGGCTATGTAGCGCAGGCTACCCTCAAGCTTGAGGCAATCCTCCTGCCTCAGCCTCCTGAGTGCTGAGATTACAAATGTGCACCACCACATCTAGCTCCCCCTAGTGGTTCTGCTGCCACTATACTGCTCAGGGGCTGGTGGTCTGGTCAAGCTTGCCAGTCATTCCAATGAATAGCAGGAGGGATGATGAGCTGGGTCAGAGTAGCAGGTAGTGGGGACAGCTATGCGTAAAAGTCCCAGACAGAACGACCTCCGCACCTCTCAAGGTCACCTTAGACCAGCCGGGGCCATGCCAGTGCAGGTGGGCCTGTGTGTGACGACCTCCTGCTTGACTTTTACACTTCCCAGTGCAGGCCTCCAAAGGACTTGAAAGGACATTTTTTAAAGGGACAATAAATAGCAATTAAACAGCGTGGCCGAGCTACCCATCCCAGAGTTTGCTCTTCTTTGCACATTTCAAAGCAGCACACGGCTGCACGGCGGCTTTTAAAAACATCCGTGCTCACCTTCTAAGCCTGGTGCGAGGAAGCGAAGCACTTTCCGGAGGGATAAAAGGTTGTAAAATGCACGGTGTGTGGGCGGCAGGAGGGAGGGCTCTCCTCTCCACTTACCCTGCCTGGGTTGAGGTCGGCCTGGGATCCGCCCAGGATTTGCGACACCCGTGTCCTTCCTGGACCAGGAGACAGCGCCCCACCCCCACCCCGCCCCACCCTGATCTGCAACGTTTCCCGGGGCAGGGGCACAGGCCCAGGGGTCCGGGATGATTGGATGGGCGTGGCCTTGCCCTGGGGCCCTGGTCACGTGACTGGGCCAAGCACAGTGTCTCCGCTCCGTGCCACAGTGCATTTAATACCAAATACTTTTAAAATCTTTTTGTCTTTTATAAATGGGGTGTTAGGAGTGGACTCCAGGTCTCTCCCATGCTAGGCGAAGGTTGTACCCCGGAGCTGCCTACCGCCCTCTAAGAGACTAGGCCTGGGGCAGCCCTGGCCGACCTCCTTGGGTTTTCTTTCTGCCGTGAGCGTTCCTTGGCTGCTGTGGTTCCTGCTGTTTTCCTTCACGCCCCTTGTGAGAGAGGCACCGCAACCTGCCCGACGTGGGGAAGCGGGCGACTGCTGCTGTGGTTCCTGCTGTTCCCTTTCCCACAATTCAAGAGTGAGCTGAGTAGAACACACCAAAAAAGTTTCATACGTGTCCAGTCAAGGCAATATGAGACATGGTAGGAACCACACGCTTGGGGAAATGCTGGAGACCGGAGAGAACCCCACGCGGAAACAGACTACCTGGGGCTCCAGTCCGGCTCCCTGCTTAGCAGGCGAGAAATCAGCTCAGCTCCTACACTTCCCGGCCAGCACGGAAAGCTCCGTGTCCCTCGGCTGCAGAGCTTAGGGAAACATTCACGAGACCCACCGGCTGGGGCTCTGTCCAGGGTTTGATTTAGGGAGAGAGCAGAGTTCCGACCCCGTGGGAAGGGCCCGCTGCTGTGTGACCTCCGGCACCTCCCCTCCCCTCCCCTCTCGGAGCCTTGGATTTGTAACCAAGAAGGGAACATGGGGACCTCTCCCCCACGGGTGACGTCAGGAGGGTAGAATGTTGGGCGAAGCATCTGGCACGCAGTGCGCATTTACTAAATGTGAGCCATCAAAATGTAATTAAATCAAGTGGGCTTCATTTAAGTTAATGAAGTCATGAAGTCAGTGAGTCCCTGAGCCAGAAACCTCTCTCCTGCCTCTCTGAACCCAGAGCCAGGACAGAGTCACCTAATTAAAGATGAGTCCCAGCCTGGGGCTCCTGGGTGGCAGAGCAACAGAACTGCTGGACATCAGGGAACAGGGTTGGCAGATGGCGACAATCCCTGCCAGAGATTGGGCGAGAGTTCAAAATGACGCTGTCAAGCAATATTTAATGCCAGGGAGAGATGCTTCGCTATGTAACAGGTGGAAAAAAGCAGTAGGTAAAAGTTAGAAAAACTGCTGGGCACAAGAAGCTGGCTGCAGAGACTGTCCCCTACTGGGTCCCACTGACATTGTTGAGGCAGGTGCTAGGGAGGGACAGCAGATAGCAGTGGGACTGGGGGAGGGCCCCAAGGAGGTGGTGGCCGAAGGGTCTGAGGGTTCTTCTTGGGGTGACGGAAAAGGTCTACAAGTGATTGTTGGTGGTGGACGCAAATCTCTAGGACTGCATCAAAAGCCACGGAATGAAGCGCTTTGGACGGGAGCGTTGTGTGGCATGTGAATGGAGTCTTGGCACAGCTGCTAGAATTACTCAAGATCACAATTCAGAGACAGACACAGAGGAGGGCAGTGCAAACATCTGCACAACGATTGCTGCGGGGCTTTGTCCTTTCTGTGAGACAGGGTCTCACTGCGCAGTGCAGGCTGGCCTCGAGCTCTCCCTGCAGCCCAGGCTGGTCTGGAACTCACAGTGATCCTCCTGCCTCAGCCTCCCAAGTATTCGGGTCACAGGCGTGCACCACCCCACCTGGTGATGATTTCCCTTTTAATTTACCTGTACTTAAAAAATTTTTTTTGAGACATGTTCTTTCCATGTAGGTCAGGTTAGCTTTGAACTCACTATGTAGCCCAGGTTGGCTTCAAACTGGCAGGGATCTCCCTGCCTCAGCCTTGCAAATTTTGGGATTATGTGCACCACCATGGGCAACTCAGTTTACCAATACTTTCTAAAGTTTCTGCATGAAAATAGATCATGAAAGACATTTTTTGTCTCTCTTTACAATTGGTTCACTCTGGATTTTGGGGCCAACCACTGAACTGGCCACCCTCGGAGGCCCTTACCTTGTCCACGTGGAGCGGCACAGCGAATCTCTGGAGGGTGGGCACCGATGTGAGCCTGGAGTTCTCCTCGAAGTCCTGGTTCAGGTTAGCCAGGTAGAAGAGGTCGTAGAGGCTGCTGTCCTTGTAAGCGATGACGTCAAACACAATACAGCCGTCTTCCTCATAGGCATTGACATGGTGGAAGACCACCATGGCATCCGTGTAGAACTTGGTGGGTACCGGCCTTCTGGTCCTCTGGTCGATGATGTGAATGTGAGTCTGAAAGAAGAAGCCGCTGGATAGTCAGCTTTCCCTCTGTCCTGTGCAGTGGCATGCGGGGACACTAGCTTGAGACCATATGGTATCTCGGTCCCCTCAAAAAACAGCAGGACAGGCAAAGTGCTTGGCCTGTTGTTGGGATTTTATCTTTAACACACCTATAATCGCAGCACTCAGAAGGCTGAGCTAAGAGGGTCCCTGTGAATCTGAACCTAGTGAGCTCGAGGCCAGCCTGAATTACATAGTGAGACGCTGTTTCAAAAGCCAAAGCACAAAGATAAAATGAAAGAAAATGCCTGGAAAGAAGTTTGCTCCCAGGACCTTGAGGGACTCTGAGGGGACTCTTGCCCTGATCCCACTGATTGTGACTTAGGTGGGCAGTGACATGCTGACTTCTGGCAATGACCAAGGTGGGGAGAACCTGCCAAGTAGAGACTCCATGGGAGACCAGAGCCCCTAAACCCCTGCCCTTGGGGCCCCTCCCCACCCCCACTGCATGGTACATCTAGTCTTCTGCTCTTGTCACAGCACCTCCCCGTCCTGGCTGGTGGCCGTAGGTGACCCCAGCTCTAGCCAGGTACCGTGTCAGCTCATGAGATCTCCAGTTGTGTGCCTCTGAGTGTCACCGACTGGTGTCACTCAGGGTGGTAGTGAGCCTGAGCTGCACCCCAGTTGTCCAGTCCTAAGGAGTTGCTCCTCCTTGGGGCAGCGCACACCCGAGCTGCCTCCTTGAGGGAGGGAAGGAGACAGAAAGGGAGGAAGGGAAGGAGGGAGGGGCCTGGCTCCTCTAGTCCAGTGGCCCTGCTTCCTTAGAACCAAGCGGCAGTCTTGGGAGTTTCCCAGGGGAAGGGTGTTGATAGCACAGGGCTCAGCGCAGCCCAGGGAGGAGGGAGTGATGGGGGTTTTCTTCTCTCTCTCATTTAATATAGGTTCTCTAGGGTCTCGCTATGTAGATCGGATTTGTAGTGATTCTCCTGTTTTCAGCCCCCAAGTGCTGGGATTACAGGTGTGCACCACCACGCCCAATCTCAATCACCATTTTAGTGTGCTTCAGATTCATAGGGACCCACTTACCTCAGCCTCCTGAGTGCTGGGATTATAGGTATGTTAAAGATAAAATCCCAACAACAAACTAACCACTAGCCACTGCACGGTCCCTAAGCAGGCACTTTAGTCTGCTGAGCTCTCTGACCGGCCCTCAGAGCTCTCTTCTAGACACACACTGAGCCTTCCGGGGCTGTCACCATGCCCCTTCCACACTCACTGGTCCCTTTCAGGGATTCTCTGAGCATTGGGGATTCTTGAGGAGCACAGATGAGAGGCCTGGGGACCCCCAAACTCCCACCAGAGAGAGCCCCTGAGTTCATCCAGGGAGCTGACTTAGGATGCAGTCAATGCCAGCGGGCTTCCAGTCCTGCTCAGCTCACTGCACATACACAGGAAGGGCTGTTGCACACAGGGCGAGGGAGACTGTTCCCCTGACGTGTGTGCTCGTGGGGGTGAAGCCCACCATAAAAATTGTATCTACTATATGTTAGGGGGCTGGGGGCTCCTGGGAAAAGAGAAGCAGGGTGAGCTATGGGTATGGGGGGTTCCTGATAGGCACCAAGGAAGGCCAGGGAGACCCAGACCAAAGGAGAAAGAAAGCCAACCCACTGCTGAGGGCAGGAAATGCAGAGGCCCCGAGGCAGAGACCCCTCTGGCTGGTTCAATCTGGGATGTATGGAGTCAGCTGGATAAGAGCGGTTAGGACAAGGCTGTGGGGAGACAGCGGCAGTGTGTGTGGCCTTCATCACACTCAAAAGACGATGGGACGGTTCTGAGCATGGAGGGCTCTCAACAAGCCCCCTCACTCCCCGAGAGAGAACAGGAACCGCCTTCATGAGGTTCAGCGCAGGCATGCTCAGGAAGGACGTGGACAGTTGCCCTGGGCGCTATTAGAGTAGGTGCCCCTGAGAATTTCTTGCTGTTTTCCAAAGGTAAAGTAGCAACCGCAAGTGCGCAGCGTGTACGTGTGTGGTATGGTCAGAAGGCATGGCAAATGCTGAAATTTTCAAAATTTATCACAGTTGGACAAATCGCCATGTATCCCCCTCAGAACGCTCCCCGTCACTGCTAGCTTGATGCGCACTCATTCCGTCATTTGTGTCACTTTCTGAAGCAGTTCTGTAGGTACTTATTTTTTTTTCCCCCGGGGGGAACAAGGAAGGAAACCAAGACCTTGTGCTTGCTTGCCAGGCAAGCACCTCTTCCACTGAGCCATCTCTTCAGCCCCTCTGAAGCCGTTCTGGAAGTTCTCTTTCTCAAGGATCTTTTCAAGGTGTGGCCAAGAATATGGTGAAGCCGCTGCCAAGTGCCAGCCAGTGGGCAGCCGGCAGCACCCAAACATGCTGGCGTGGCCTCATCCCCCTCGCTTATGGGATCTGGGGCTGGGGGACTCCTAGCTCTTCCCCACAGCCAAGATGACCAAGACAGGGAAGCACTCTGAATGGACTGAGACACTGAGGTGGCCATGACAGCACAACGGCAGATGAGAGAGAACTCGCAGGCCTGCTTCAGAAGGAGGCAGGAATGGTGGGATGAGTGTGGTTGAATTGAGGGGGAATGTTTTGGGGGAGGTTAATGGTAATGTGTCTCTTTTTGTAATACAGTTTAAAATTTTTAACCGTTCAAGGTAATTTTCCATAGTGTTTTGTATGCCCATGTACACAGTACAGATTCGCATATGCACATAATGCATACACAGATACATATACCTTGAACACTTGGAGGTGCCTCAAGCAAAAGGCCTGTTTCTACTCTTTGTCATCATGAGTCTCAGGTACCCCCAGCACCCCACTGTGGCAGAGATGTCAGTGGATGGTGCTGGCCTTGAGGGACCCAGGCGCCCCTCAGGGTGAAGACTGGTTCCCTTTGCTTCTGGGCCAGTGGGGACTGCTTGGGGCACTTGGCTGCTCGAGGTCCCACCCTGCTCCCAGAACAGGCTGTATCCAATGACTTACTGAAGTGAGGGTCTAAAGGCCTGGCCCTGGTCTTAACTTGGGAACTCTCTAATGGACCACTGAAGCTGCAGAACTCTCTGGAAGGTTGGTGGCTGTGCCTGGAGGGACTGTGACTCCGCACTCTTTCCTCCCATGCATGTTCCTTCCCTAAGCAAATCTGCCTGTCAGCTGCTCCTGGGGCAGGGCTGGCATCCCAGGCAGCCTTACCTTGTCCTCCCTGTGGAAAGCCATGCAGGAGGCCCAGCTCACCCCCCGCATGTACGCGGTTGCCATCTTGAGGATGTCCAACCTGAACGGCTGCTCCAGAAACACGACGTAGTTCTCGGTGACCCCAAAGCTGTGGTAGTAGCTGGGGGAGAGGAGTGAGTGGGAGGGGATGGAGCAGAACACCTCTGTGTGCCTCAGGGGGCTCTTCCCCTTCCTCTTGGCCTCTGGAGGAAAGACGTAGACTCAGAATCATGCACAAATTGGAGGCCCGAAAGCCACCGTTACCACCTACACGCCTGCCGCAACACTAAGATGAAAATTGGAGAAGGAGCTGGAAGGCAGCCAGATACGGGGGCCCAGAGCTTCCTGCTCAGGCCACCCCATGGCTAGCTGAGTTCTCCAGGGTGGGAACCACTGCTGTAGGCCAAGGGTCCCCATCAGCAGTCAGGGATGCAGTGAGGCCTCCACCTGTTCTTGCAGAAAAAGTCTTCTCTGGAACAAGGCCTGCCCTCACTCCTCTGCGCATCCTTTGGTGCTGCTTTTGCACTTGTCAGAAGACCCCCCATGCACACGTGCATGTGCGCACGCGCACACACACACACACACACACACCCCTCAAACATGCTTATGCCATCAAACTTGCAATATTCTGATGCAGCTCTGGAAGTTCTCTTGCACAAGTATCTTTTGTAGTGCCGTCCTGGCTGCCTCAATGTCCAGAATACTTTCAAAATGTTTCCCTTTAACAGTCATTTTGGCTTCTGAGGAAGAGCCAGAAGTCAAATGGTGCCAGATGCAGGGAATACAGCAGAGGAGGACAGACTGTTGTGTTCTCGTGAGCCTGCCTTTCCCTTGGGCGGCACTTGAGAGCAGCACTTGCTGTAGTTTTTGTTACACTTTGTGAAGAGGCTCGCAAGCGAGGACTCACAGAGCTGCTTCCTACAGTGGCAAGAATGGCGGCGTAAGCATGCTCCAGCTGGGAGCCGCTCAACTGCAGTGTCTTTCACTGAAATACATTTTAAAATTTACACTTTTGGCGCATATTCACAGTACCCCTTGGATTCTGTGGCAGTTGAGCTCAGCTGCAGAGCGTCCGTTTCACAGGTGGAAGCTGACACTTGGCGGAAGCTCTCTCGCCTTGGTCAAAGTCCAGGGTTAAGCCAAGAAGGCGGGGCCCCTTAGTCCTGGGTGGGTTCCTGCTCTGTGACTAAGCCACCTGACCCTCAGAGAGTGCACATGGAGAAGACGATGAAGCACCACACTAGTGGGGCATAAGGCCTGCTCCCCCTGCCCTGACAGTACACTAAGCACCTGAGGTGGTGCCCGGCACCAGGAAGATCCCGGCACTGATGGCTTTCCCTTCCTCTGTGAGGGTGAGTCAGCCCTGGCCGAAGGCCTCCCTGCCCAGACCTGGGGCGGGTTCTTAATGAGTTCCCTGCAAGTGTCCCCACCTCTGTGGCCACCTGTTCAGGGTGTAGGGTGGGAGGGATGCTGCATAGCTGTGGGCTGGTTCTCGCTTCACACAGAAGGTAGAGTTCAATGCAGAGAGATGAAGGGTGCCCTGGCCTGGGAGGCACTTGATGGGGACTGAAGCCCAGAGCCCTAGTTCTGGGCAGCACTCAGAGAGTGGCCGCTCGTGTGACCTTAGAGGACCTTGGAAGCAATGTGATGGCAGGCACATCACATGATCCCCTGAGCCTCAGCCCTCCTCCGGAATAGGCGGTGACAAACACAAATGCCTAGAAGATCCCCCACATGACATTCTGGGATTCTGGGCTTGACATTGTCTGCATGGTTGGCCTTGTTAATGAGAGTTTCACTTAACAAGCACACTTCTGTCAGGTTCCTTCTGACCTCGGGGGCTGTGGCTCCCAGCACAGCCTGGCAATCCACTCAGAAGTTTCTACAGAACTGTGGGCTGCAGGGACCAGCAGGATCACAGGTAGAAACTGGTTCTTCTAAGCCAGACAGGTGAGGCACCTCCGCATCCTGCACAGCTGCCCTCAGAGGCCCGGTCTCCTAGGTGTGGCTCCCAGGAGGGTCCTGGACAAACATGGGCCGGGAGCCTCGCCCTCATCCCCCTCAGGAGCATGCAATCATCTGGCCTGGGCTTTGCTCCAGGATCCAGCCCTAGGTGGAGAAGATCCAGAAGGCCCGCAGAACAGGGTGGGGACCTGGAGCAGAGCCCAGCAGGGCTGAGCCCATAAACAACCCCAAGAGCCTGGCTACAGGGCTGGGAGAAGATGGGTGGCGGAGCACTGACATACAAATACTTGCAGAAGACTTGAAAAATGGATGGACAATAGATAAATTAATGAAATAGTGTACTAGAGCCTAGGGGAAAAAAAGGTTAGAAATGGATAGGTAAATGAATAGGTATATGGATGGGTGGCAGATGGATGGATGGTAGGTGGGGGGATGGAGGGGTGAGCAGATAGATGAACAGACGAGTGGATGGATGAATGTATGGGTAGATAGATAGGTAGATGGATGGGTGGATGGTGAATGGATAGATGATAGATAGTGGATGATGGATGGATGGATGGTGGTGGGAGGATGGAGGGGTGAGCGGATAGATGGACAGATGAGTGGATGGGTGAATGTACAGGTAGGTAGATAGGTGGATGGACGGATGGGTGGATGCATGGATGGATGGATGGTAGGTGAAAGGATAGATAGTGGATGATGGATGGATGGACGGAAGGACAGCTAGATGGGTAGGTAGATGTGTGAATGGATAGATATTGGGTAGGTGGATGGATAGGTGGATGGGTGGATAGTAGACGGGTAGATGGATAGATAGATAAATAATGAATTACTGATGTGGAGTATAAAGAAAAAGTGGGTTCTTCATTAAAATAACGAAGAACACCTCCTTATCTAAAGAGAATCCCAGAAACTCCCCTTCCTCCTAAAGAAAAAACTGAGTCTTTTGCCATCTGAATGAATGATCAATAGGGCAAAGTATCACAATGATTGCTGTGCCACCAGCAAAACCCAGACCTCTTCAACAACAGCCACTTAGGGTGTTCGCTCCCCTGGACTCTCAGGGATGACGTACCTGGTGCTCTGGCAGGGATTTTAAATATCACATATTTTGTCCTGCCCTTGTCTACAATGGATGTACCCATGTTGAGAACATTTCCAGCCGCATCATAATGAGGATGTGCTGTTGCCAGATTTATCGCCACGTATTTCCGGTAATCCACCTGCAAAACACGACAGCCATGGCCTTTATAAAGGGGAGAGGCAAAGTCCCACAAAGACCTGACTGATTCTAGGTTCAGAGACAAGGTGAGTACTTTTGCACATCTGATTGGAAAACGAGTTTGCATTTAGAGAGGATGTGCAGTCTCACCTGCCTGAGCCTGGTATCTGGCCGGGCTCCTGAGGCTCAGGAGAGGGCATGGCTCTGATTCCTGTTCTGCAGCCTGACCCTGCTGAGACCCTCACCACCACAGGCTCCTAGCACTGACCTGGGCAGAGAGCTCGTAGCCTTCCAGCTAACCCTGGCCACCTCTTGGGGGAGTTATTTAAAGTCACCCCATTTACAATCCACAGAGGCATAGTGGTCCAGGCCTGTCCCCAGGCAGTACTCTGGGAGTGGAGGTCCCCAGATCATTTAGGCAAGGTGATTCTCCACTAACAATCTGAGTAGCAGGGTGAGCAGAGGCCAGCTGTCCACTTTGCCCACCACCAGACAGCACGACTTCCAGCCAGGAGTCAGGTCTGGCTCTGCAGGCTCCAGGGCTTCCTCTCCTGTGGGAAGCACACATCGGTTGGACCTATGCTGAGAGGGAGTAAGACATAATTTTTCAGCTAAGAAAAGCAGATCTTTAATAGATTGTTAAAAGGCCTTGTGAGGACACTGGGGCTCCGAGAAGCCAGTCGGAGGAAACTGAAACCAGATCTATTGATTTCCACGGAAGGGTTGACCTGATTCTGCCCAGGGAAGGCACCTGCTAGGACACTTGTTTTGTCCTTTCTCTCTGCCTCAGGCCTTCCTCTGCTGCTGGAGGCAGGCAGGGCTACTGGCATCTAGCCCTCCTGAGCTCCCTGGGCACCAAACGCTAATCATGGTTCTGAGTTGAACTGTGCCTACCGAGAAGACATGTTGAAGCCCTAACCCTGGGTACCTGTGAGGTGACCTTACTGGATTGGGCAGCGGGGTGTTTGCAGCTGGGAGTAGAGATGAGGTCACAGCACACTGGGGTGCCCCAATGACCCGTGTGTTTAGGAAGGGTGCGCAAGGTGAACACAAGGACCCATAAGAAGAACACCAGATGTCACCAGGTGGGGAACACCAAGCATGCCTGTCCACCACTAGGAACTTAAAGATGCAGGCAACCTCCTCAGGGTCTCCAAAGAAAGCCTGGCCTTGCAAGCAGCTTGATTGTAGACCTCTGGCTTCTAAAGTTGTGACAGAATAGATTTCTCTTTTTCCAGCACTGGGCATTGAAACCAAGAACCTTTTACCGAGCTACAGCTCAGCCCTGGTTGATTTTTTATTTTGAGACAGTCTTGCAAATTTGTTCAGTCTAATGTCCAACTTGAGATCCTCCTGCCTCTGCCTCCCAGAGAGCTGAGACTGGGGGTGTGCACCACCACACTTGACTAAAAGAACAACCATATTAAGACATCTAATATGTGGCACGGTCACGCATCCCTCAGGGATAGGGACCCCTAGCGAGCCCTTGCACAAACTGTGATGGATCTTGTGTCCCTGGACAGTATCTCGGGGACTGTGGTTCACGGGTTCAGATTTTGAGGGAAAGTGGTTACATGGTACATGGCTACACTTGGTGTCGACAGACACAGGACCCCAGGACAGCCACAGAGTGGGAACTGTGCAACCCCCGCCAGCACGGAGCTTAGAGCTGAGGACCAAGTGCAGCTGGGGCAGCCCAGGGTGATGGCGCAGGGACAGCCCCTCCCGGGAGCTCCTCGGCAGGAGCAGCAGATGCTGAGCGAGGCGCCGTACCTTCTCCAGGGTCTCCAGCGTCTGAGGGTTGATCCTCCTCATGTAATTGGTCTCTGTGGTCGCGTAGAAGTCTTTCCCGCACCTCATGATGTTGATCAGGCAGTTGTCTGTGAAGTCGGGGATGGTGTGGGACAGGTAGGAGAAAGCTCTGGAGAGGACAGCAAACCAACAGAGGCAGCAGCCGTGACTGCCTAGCCGGGAAGGGCTGCCCAAGATGGCTTTAGTTTGTCTGGGGCTTAAAACTCCTGATTCCTCCATGGGAGACAAAGTCCTGCGTCTTGGTGAGTCACTTGAAGAATCCAAGGGCTCAGATATCAGGCTCCCCAAAGGTGCCACCTTGTGGTGTCAGCCTAGAAGTGGGTCGTGGGCACAGCATGGCTGCCAGCTGAGAAATCAGATCTGTACCCATAATCCTCCACAGCCTAGCAAAGCAGTCAGGCCCTGCTTTGGCCGGAGTGCGAATCTACAATTGGTTATCTCCAGATTGTCTAGGAAAATAGCTTAAAAAAGGGAACAGCTAGGTGTGGTGGCACATGCCTGTAATCCCAGCACTCTGAGAGGCTGAGGCAGGAGGGCCACAAGTTTGAGCCCAGCCTGGGAAACTTAGCAACTTAACAAGTTTCTGTTTCAAAATAGAAAATAAAAAATAGGTTGAGGATGTAGCTCAGTACAGAGGCACTCGTTTCAATCCGAAGGAGGAGGAGGAGGAGGAGG
>NW_004524587.1:498954-502873 GCF_000260255.1 Octodon degus
GGGGGGAGGGGGAGAGGAAGAAGAACAATAAAGAAGAAGAAACCATGCGAATGTGAGAACTCTCCCTATTCATTTGATCAGAAACTGGAGCAATTGGCGAATACTACCAGAGCAGGTACTGAGCAGTGCTCCCCCTATTGACAAACAGTGTAACTGCAAGGATGCGTCACCACCTCGGTCTAAAATGCATACGGATTACCCTTAAGCACCCTTTCAGATTTCCTCGTGCCGCCTATACATGCAAAAATAAATTTATACTTCCTCCCGCTTTTTGACGTAAAACATAGCACACGGCATGCTCTTTTCAATCTTACAATCTCTTCCTTCCTCGCTTAACCATATATCTTGGACATATTTCCAGACAGCGTGGAGAGCATCCTTGCTTCTTCTTAACGTCAGCGTGGCTTTTTCTTGCATAGTTCTATGGCTAGTTGGCTTTTTTGCTTTTGGATGTTTAGTTAGTTTTCAATTTGTTGTGTGAGCTAAGGACGTAGCCACGAATAACCTGCACATTTTCACTCCAGACACAATGGAGTCTATCTTAGACAGAAGGAAATGTACCTTTATAATTTTGACAGATCATTCCAAACAATGCTCCACCTGCTGCGTGGCAGGACGTCTAATAATGTGCTGAGTGATCGTTGTCTCCCTCACTACCCACGACCAAGAGTGACTCAGAGTCTACGGTCAAAGGCCAGCCACGCGGGGCTTCTAGCCACCCTAAAGGGAATTGTCAAAGGAACAAATGCCGGTTGTTTTGACCACCAAGGACGTAACAAGCATGAAACTTGATCAGATTCAAACTGGGCAGTTACTTGGAGAAGATGTTTTTGCAGGGGTCGGGGTAGGCCATTGTTCCAAACTCTGACACCACGATCCTGTTCGCCTCGATGTTGGCATTGTAGGTGTCACTTTTCAGGTATTTGCTCCTGTAATAGACCTCACCTGAAAGAGAAGAATCAGGTTAGTCTCAGGCCGACCCCTTTACAAAGCTTTAAAATTGATGTGTGCCATTCTAGGCGCTTTGCTGGGGGAAAAGAGTACCCCAGGATAGGCTTCTGCAACGTGAGTGCCTGACACAGCCAGCACATGGTGTGTGCTTTCACACACACACACATACACACACACACACACATACACACACACACACCTTCTCACTTGAGAGTTACCAATATAATAAGGGAAGTAGGCTTGACTCAGCTCTATTTCTACATGAGGAAACCGAGGCACAAGCACATTCAACCGCCTCGCCTAGCCTTTTCCAGATGTTCGTCATCCCTCCCCGTGTTGGGTCCCTCCGTCCACGCTGGCATTCCTTCCGCCATATTGCTATCCTTCTTGCCATGTGGGCATTTCTTCCTCCACCTTCATGTCGCTCCCTCCATGTTAGCAGCCCTTCGGGGAAGGCACAGGCCTGGAGGATGGGTCCAGAAGGCTGCATTTTCCCATGCTTCCATTCAGTGTGAGGCGTCCTGCCTCATCCTGCGTTGACAACATCAGCCCCCTGGAGTGACACGCTTCTTCGCTATCCCGTACAGCCCGGGACCACCTAAGCCTGGTCCTGTGTGTCAGTAGAGGGTCAGAACTCTGATGCTGCTTTCACCAACTGTGGGAGCAGCTTTTAGCATTAGAGTAAAGCAGGGATTCTTGGCCAGGCCTGGGAGGCCAACCCAAGAGAACACAAGATGGGTCTGGACCAGGGATAGCGAGCGTTTTGGAGCTTTCAGTGATCCCAACAGCCCACAGCAGCACACGCATTCTGGACTTCCTACCACAGTTCTAGACTCAGTTTCCTGTGACTGCTGAAACAAGTGGTCATAAACTTCATGGCATAAAAAGACAAACGGTGGTTTCCTTATAGTTTTGGAAGACATAGTGAAGTGGCGCCTACAGGCCTAATTCCTCCAGAGGCTCGGGGAGCCAACCCTTGTTTTCTTGAGTTCCAGGAGCTCCTGTGTCCCTTGCCTTGTGGTTCTGTCACTCTGGGATCTGTTTCATCCACACTTCTCTTTTGACTCAGAGCCACCTTCTTCTTCTGAGAGCGCTGGTACCCCGGAGGCCCACCCAGGTCCCCATGGGTGTCCCTGCCTTCAGATCATCCCTCCCAGTCTTCTGTGCCATGTAGGGTGGTGCACACCACACCCAGGGGTCCCTCTGAGCAGAGCAGCAGGAATGGGAGAGGGGCAGGGAGACGGGCATGGCCCATCATGCTCCGGCACATAGCGCGCGCCAGGGCCAGTAAGTTCCCCTCTGGGCTCTCTGTGGAGGCCACCGCCACACAAAGTGCTGGCTCTGGAGCTCTGGACCCCTGGAATGGGCATTTGGCCCAAAGGGCTGAATTCTTTTCAGTTGAAACATAAACTCAGGCCTCGCTTTTCCTCAGCCAGCGGAGCAGGAGCGCAGAGCCCCCGGGGCCGCAGGGAGCAATGTCACTGGAATCTCTGGAGGCTGATGCAGGACTGAGAGTTTGTGATTAAAGACAGAGCCACTGTGTTCCCCTCCTCCCAGCACCCAATTAGCCACATTCCTTCCTAAGGGACACAGTAAACCGACTGCTCTGGCAGGCATCCACAGCAGGGTCAAGTGTGACGTCTTGCTGGGCAGAGGGAACACACACACACACACACACACACACACACACACACACACACACATTCTAGTGGGCCAACTTCCCCATTAATACAAAATTAGCATCACTAAGGAGGCTCTTGGAATCATTCTCTCCACGACCACTTTAAAACAGACCTTTTATTTTGAAATTTTAGACTTAGACACAGGATGCTCCTATGCCACCCAGCTTTGCTCTCCACTCTGCCGCTAATCTATCCTACTTGTCGTTATTATGAGACATTACGGAGTTAGGCTGGCCTTGAATTTACAACTCTCCTGCCTCAGCCTTCCCCTAGCTGGAATTGTAGGTCTATGCCACCACACCTGGCTACCTGGGTACTTTTTAAACATTACAGAAGGCTGCGCCCGGGCCCACAGCCTTTGTGATTGCCATGGTCGGGGGCTGGGGACTGCAGTGAATGACACGTCTGGAGCTGGGAGCAGGAGCTCAGGGGAAGTGTGGCACCTTTGAGGCCATGAGTCCCTCCAGCTCCCTCCAGCTCCCTGGATCTTGGGGTTCGCAGCAGTAAAGGGCATCCTACAGGTTCCCATGGGGCAAGACCACTGACTGCTATGTGCAAGCTGAGCCCCAGGGTTCCCGTGCATTCCCTCTGCTGAGGTAGGCAGGGCGGAACTTCACACTCTTGGTTTCTATTTCTATTGTTAGATAATAGGGAGCCACAGAGCAGGCTACTGGAGTGGTGTGGCAGGCTGTGCTGAGGGGACTGTGTCGGCGAGATGGGGAGAGACAGCAGGAGGGGCACCAGGCGGAAGTGCATGGCGGTGAGGACTTGGGTTCTGACCAGGGGCAGCATGGGGTTGTGAGCGCTGTGCATTTGGGCTGGTTGCTTGGCCTCTCTGGGTCTTGGTCTCTCCTCTGTACCTAGCCGTGTCTTCTTCATGAGGGCTGAGCTGTGTGTGTGTCGTGGGGACACTTATGGAGCACAAGCAAACTCTGCAGCAAATATCGGTGAGTGTAGCTGGGAAGCATTGTCCCCTACCCACACACTGTCTGACTGATTCCATGGCCCTGGATCCAAGGAGTTTCTGAGCGTGTCCTCCCCTGTTTCAAAAGGGGGGAGTGTGGTGGCTGTCAGGGCAGCCCACACACACCTAGTCCCTGCCCACGCTCAGAGGCAAGAGAGTGGAAGCGGGGCTGGTGAGATGGCTCAGTGTCTAAAGCACCTACTTGGAACAAGCTTGGCAAAGCACAGGGACCGCGGTTCAATCCCCAGCACCACATGCCAGCCAGCCCCGCCCCCTGGTGGGCTGAGCTGGCCACACACACACACACACACACACACATAAA
>NW_004524587.1:504218-507184 GCF_000260255.1 Octodon degus
AAAAATTTTTAAAAATAAAAAAAGAGAGTGGAAGGGCAGGGGACAGGGCAGAAATTCCCCCTTTCCATCTCTCCTGCCAATCCCAGATTACGCGTGTGATACCTTGTCCTATGCACATGAGTTTGAACACCGGCCGGAATGTTTTAGAGCCGCCCGCTTCTGGTCTCATTTGGATGCACACCTGAGTCCAAAGCCTGTGACAGCCCACATGCTCTCACCTGCCTCAAGAGGAACACTCACTGCTTTGCAAGATGACCTCGAAAGGGAATCAGCCACTTTCCCAGAGTTTGTTGAGGGCTGAATGCTGCCCCCATCCCTGAGATGGCCACAACCTAATTCCAGGGACCCAGAAATCTAGTCCCTAACATAGCCAAGTTAAAGATTTGGTGATGGAGATTATCTGGGGTCACGTGTGCATGTCCTTGTAAGAGGGAAGCAGGAGGCCAGGCATAGTGGAACATGCCTGTAATCCCAATCTTTGGGAGGCTGAGGCAGGAGGATTACCATGAGTTCAAAACCAGCCTGGCCTACATAGTGAGTGGAGGCCGGCCTGAACTACATAGTGAGATCATCTCTCAAAAAGAAAAAAAAAAGAGAGGGAGGCAGGGAAGTCAGAACGATAGAAAGAGTTGTGACAGTGGAGGGACGGATAGAAGGGAAAGGGACACAGTCAGACTGAGGGTGCTAGACTGCTGGCTTCAAGGACCGCGATGGAGCCACAAGCCACTGAGTGGTGGAGAAGGCCGGCCACAGCCTCTCCTCTTGCACCTCGTCCCCCGAGGAACCAGCCCCGCCGTGGCCCAGCGCAGACTCTGGCCTCTAGGCCTGAAGGGACCAGCGTATGCTGTTTCTGTCTTGCATCAGCAGACACACAACTCACCGTCCCTGATGGTGAAGCTGTGCAGCAGAGCCAGGCCGTCAAACCAGTGGTTGTACCTGCTGTCGCCCACCGTGTGCATCCCAGGCCCATTGCGGAGCAGGGTGCCCTGCAGCCAGGGCGGAATCTTGCCTGGTCGAAGAAAGAATGTTTAGGGCCAGCTTCTATGTCCCAACCGAACAGCCCGAAGGACAGGCTCTGCCCGACCCTCCTCATAGCATCTGTCTGTGTGTTTCAGCCACTTCTAGAAAGGGCATGACTGCCAGGCACTGTGGCACGCAGCTGCTGTACCAGCTACTTGGAAGGCCGAGGCAGGAGGGTCACAAATTAAAGGCCACCCTGGACAATAGAACCTCCACCGGGTGGAGAGCCTCACACAGACACAAGAAAGAACGTTCTAGAACCATGCTGTCCAATGTGGCCACCCCCAGCCGCACGGGGCAACTGACCAGCCAAGGTAGCTGGTCTGAGCTACAGTGTGCTGTCAGGATAAAACACACTGGGTTTCAGAGACTATGAAAAAAAGGAAAATATCACTTCATGTTGCCTTAAAGAAAAGCTACTATTAAAATTTATCGAAAATACAAATTTAAAAGTTTATTTTGACTATTTGTTTTTTTTTTTTTTTTGAATGTGTCTACTAGAATATGTACAGGCACCCACATGGCCTGCTACAGGCAGCAAATGCTGTCTTAGGGTGGTCTGCAGCCATGGGTGGCAACCCACCCCAATACAGCCCAGACCTCTGTAGGACCCCAAGTCAGAGAGCAGTGTGGGGGATGTACTGAATCCCAGTCTCCAGAACTGGGCTGTGGATGTAGCTCAGGGTGAAGAGTCTGGGTTCAATCCCCTGTACTGCAAATCAATCAATCAATCAATCAATCAATCAAAACTAAGACGGTGCCACGGCAGACCCTGCTGGTGTCCCACTCGAGGGCTCTGGTTATATCTCCCTGGAAGCTGATTTCTGCCTTAAGGCACCACCAGACATGAAGCTGGAACCTTGACTGGGCCTGGCCCAGCGTCAACCCAGGAGAGTCATCTGACTGGGGACTTGTCCAGCAGCTCGGGCTCAGGCTCAGGCCTGTGCCAGTGGGCTGCCTGGCCTTGCACATGTCACTGCACCCTCCTGATTCAGCCTCCTGTCTCACATTCAGAAGAACTTGGAGGGCTTGTGCAGACGGGTATAGCTGCCGGCACCCTACTGTCTGGTCTGGGGGCTGGGGGCAGGGATTGGTGCTGTCCCCGGATGCTTAGGGGCCCCCTTTGGGAGCTGCTGCTCTAGAGGGTTACTGGTGTCCATCAGCCCCTCAGGGTCTAGGATCTGTATTTTCTAAACTTTCCAAGGATTCCCACAAGGTTACTGACCATGGGGATAAAGGGAGGGCAGATGGAGCTGAAAAAGTTCTGGATCACAGAGCAAAAGGGTGGGCATCCTGGGATAGTTTAAAAAGTAATAAAGTAGCCAGGCATGGGAGTGCACCCTTGTAATCCCAGCACTCAGGAGGCTGAGGCAGGAGGATTGCTGAAGGTTTGAGGGCATCCTGGGCTACATAGCGAGTTCCAGGCCAGCCTGAACTTGCCTTGAAAAAATTCAAAATTAATTAATTAATTGTAAATACACATTTGCCTGGGGGAATAGATTTACATATTTCAAATAACATCTATTTATATTTCCCAAATATAAAATAGTCATGAGTGTGTGAGTGTGTGTGTGTGTATGTGTGTGTGTGTGTGTGTGTGTTAGAAGAACTTAAGTTAAACAGGACCCAAATATTAATAGTGCTCAAAACGGGAAGCTGGGGCAGGACAAGCACAAGCTTCAGTCTTGCCTAGACAATTTAATGACGTAAGGAGAACCTATCTCAAAATATAAGATAAAAAAGGACTACGAATATAGCTCTGCGTGAAGGCCCTAGATTCAATCCCCACTGAGAAAAGAGAAAAGAATAGTGCTTAAGAGATGGAAATATAGCCTTTTATTTTCTTACGTACCCTAATTTATACTCCCAGACTTCATCTCCATAAGACACACCTACACACATATAGAGAAAGAGTTACAGACTGAGTCACTGGGGATTGAACTCAC
>NW_004524587.1:507573-510659 GCF_000260255.1 Octodon degus
ACTGTCATCCTCTGCTGGTGGGAAAACCCCCAGCCCACCTAGGAAGGTCAGCACTCAAGCTGTTTTCAGATGCAAAAGAGGGACTGCCCTCCTGGGTACACACCAGCCCCAGGAACGTGGCCCCCAAAAGGGACGGAGGAGAGAAGGGGGCAGCAGAGGAAGGGAGCAGGCCAGGGACTGCAGGTTGCTGTCCCCGGGCTCTGTGGTGGCCTCTCACATGCACATGGGGCTCAGCACTGTGGGGTGAACACACCCGTCTGGCTCAGCTGCCTTTCGCACCTGTGTCCCCTCACTTCTGGGGCTGCAGCACCCAGCCCTGCCCCTGGGGATCCTGAGAATACCCCCACTCTTGTCAAAAGCTCACCCGAGTCCACACAGACAATATATCTGGGCTCCATGTTGTTCTATCCCTGTGTGCTGTTTTCCACTTTTTCCAAAAATAATTTACAAAAAGAAAAAAGGAAATGTCCATCTAGACACAAGAGGCACCTGTCACTTCTGAAGAACGCTCACCTGTCACTTGGGCCCCTACAGGCTCCAGCTGCTCCTTCTTGTTCCTGCCGAATAGAATGTCCATGGGGCTGGCGGGTGAGACCGACCCCAGCAGGGACGGACCACTCTCCTTCACGTGTCCCTGTCCTTTCTGCCCTCTGGCTGCTGGCTGGCCTTATTTATACACTGCTTGGTCAAAGGTCAATTTCCGAAGCATGTGTCCCGGCTGATCTGCAATCCTCTTAGTGTGTCCTCCACTCTCCTGACCGCTTTCACTTTTGGCTTAGCCTGGCCAAGCAAAGCTCATTTCCCAGCAGCAGAGAGAACCGGATGCTTTGAGCTTAGCTAGCCCAAGTCCGCGGGTCACACTGAGGCCTGCTGCCTGGGGAGCGGGGCCCTCCACAGAGATGCTGAAGGTTCCTCGGTTTTGATTCTCCCTCCTGCAAATCACTCATAAAGAGCAATTGAGTGCATTATCTTCTTTTCGGAAAGACAACAAAAGAGTGTTAGAGCCCATTCAAAAAACAAAGACAGGCGTTCGGTCTCTTTTTGCTGGTTTTTTTGGTTACTGGGGAGGAGGTAGGGTGGAGCCAGGGCCTCAGCACTGGGCTACTTTCCAGCCCCTTTATTTTACTTTATTTTATTTGATGTTGTGAGTACATCTGAACAGTTCGCCCACTGCCGAGGGCTGTGAAGCTGGAGACCCTCCTGCCTCAGCTTTCTGGAGCTCACGAACTGCAGGCAGCACCGCAGACTGGGCGAGGCCTGGTGGGGTTGGGGGCGCCCAAAAGTTTGAGAAGGATATTTTGGGGGGGAGGCTGGCTCAGGATGCCTTAAGAGCAGTCTGGTAAGGCATGGGGAGCTGGGGATTGAACCGAGGTCCCCTGCGCCTGACTGGGTTTGCCCCAGCAGGCGCTTAAACAACTGAGCTAACCCGCAAGCCCCCTAAAAAATAAAGACAGGGATCCAGACTTTTCTCCAGAATGGAAGAATTGTAAAAAGCAACTTCCGTTCAACTTCCTGGTCTAGCAAGAGGGTGAAATGATGACTGTGCATACCAGACAGCTCAGGGGTGCCCCAATATTCATGTGTCTTGATGTCACCCTAAATCTACTTTGCTATGAGCATTGGGTAAAGAGCTGAGGAATGCCACTTAGCAAGGCAGGGGCAGGCGGGTTCTAACTCCCAGCTCAGCCTGGGCAATGTAGCTCCCCAGAGAGTGCTGGTCTCCCCAGAGAGAATGAAACAGAATAGTTTTTAAGAAGGCAAGAGAAGGAGAGGGCTGGGGATGTAGCTCAGTGGGAAGGCTTGGGCTTCAATCTCCAGTACTAAAGGGGAGGAAAAAACCATAAGAAGAATCAGTCATTCCATCTGTGGTTAGACTAAGAATAGGCTACCACTATTTGCTGCATTAAACATTGTACATGTATGCGTTCTCGTAATGCGTACTACTTTTCTGTTTTACAAAACTAATTTGAAGAACAAAAAAAGGCAAAGCAAAGTCTGTGCTGCTGGCTCTGTGGAGGTGGGGGGCCCGCCAGGCCCAGCACTTCAGAACTTCTTCAGTCTCGACCCGTGGGGCCACTGCCCTGGCTGCCTCCCTGTCGCCTGTTGAGTTTCAGTGGCACTGTCTGCAGATGGCCTGACCTAGATCCTCTGGACCCACAGCCAGTCCTTGGCACCTTAGAGACAATGTCCAGGGCCTGCATGGCAGCAGGAGCTGGAGAGGCCTGGCCCTGGCCCAGGGGCTGGAGGCCGCGGAGTCCGGTGGGTGCTGGGTTTGAGTTCTGGCCTCTTCTTTCTGTGAATCTGGGCCACAATGCCTCATCTGAGCCTCTTTTTCCTTAACTGGAAAAGGGATAAAAATCACAGCAGACTCTGGAGGCAATGGTAAGCCACAGGTCCAGCCAAAGCACCTGGCCCGAACAGTCACTGAGCGGTGTCATTTCCCAGCCCCACATACCCAGGAAGTCAAATAATAACTGCCCTGTGTCCTCCCCGCTACCCCAAGCACATGTACCCAGGCAGGGCCGCTCACTCCCAGCTCTCAGAGTTGGAATGCATCTGGCACAAACCAAGGGCTCAGGAAGATGACAACGCACACACACAAGTGAGAACAGGACCGTGTCCCTTCTTGTCTCTCTCTGCAAGTTCAGAAAAGCGAAGGCCTCCGTCCTTCAAGCACTTTCTATGAGTCAGGTTCTCTGTGGAGCCCTGGCAGGTCCCTGCTTGCTCCAGCCTGATGCAACCCTCCACGTGGGTTTTCCTAGCACCATGGAGGAAAGGAGGGAGTCAGAGGACCTAACCAGCTCACCTGGGTCACACAGCAACTAAGAGATGGAATTAGGAAGAAAAGCTGGCAGCCCAGCGTCAGCAGGTGCAGCCCCAGTGCATGATGGGTGTTGGCTGGATTTGCACTGAGGAAGCAGTGGGCAGATCTGTTGCTGGGGTGGGTGCCAAGAAGGCTGGCACGGGCTGATGGTGCACTGTTCATACTGCTGGGGATGGGCTGTGTCATCCAGGTTCCGAGCTCCAGGGGCAATCGCACAGTGAGATAAAGGGCCACTTATGTTTTTCTTTTTAATTAAAAAAAT
>NW_004524587.1:511739-513956 GCF_000260255.1 Octodon degus
TGCCGAGCTATCTGCCTGGCCGTTGCCTCCTTTTCTTAGGAGGGCCCCATGATCAGACTGAATCAGGACCACCCTAGGGACCTCATCTGAACTGAATCTCCCTTCAAAAAATTCTGTTCCTAGTCATCTTCCGCGGTCTGGGGTTAGGGTTTCAGTGTATGCAACGTGAAGGAACAAAGTGCAGTCCATAATGATGTCACTTGGAGGGGAGGAGACGGTGCCACAGAAAGCCTCCCTGCATCTGTCTGGCCCTTCTAGTCGTCCTGAGGCTGGGGCCCTGGTCCCTCGGACACTCCCATAGCTCACTCCCCGAGGGAGCCCATTCCACCTTCCTGGCTGCCACCCCGAGTGTGGCGTCCTGTGCTTGGGCTGTCGCATTTGGCTAGAGATGACGCCTTCCTTCCAGGTCTCGCTGTCTCAGGTACTTGTCACACTGGAGAAAAGTCCCTCCCCCCACACCCAAACTGGTTTTCTCTCAAGCCTCATTGGCTGGACTGTGAGCATTAAGGACCAATCCGGAGCGAAAAAGACAGGGCTACACCAATCACAGGTGTCTGTGGGGGAGCAGTTGCCACCCTTGTCGGGATTTCAGGGTTGAGGCAACAGGCAGGAATAGTAGTGGACAGGCAGTGTCACTGTGGGTGGAGCGACGCCCACCCGCGTGTTGATTCAACACCCAACATCTTTCCTTCATTAAACACAGACCACCCGAGCACCCTCTACGCTGGAAAGCGGTGCTGTGCCTTCTCAGACCTGACTCCCACTCTGCGCCTAGTTCTGGGGACATGACGTGACAGTGGGACACGTCCTGCCTCCTGGGCTCCCACGACCGTCTTTTTGTTGGGGACCCTAGCTGGGCGTGGAGTCCTGCCTGCGGGATCCTTAAGTGCCTTCTGGGGGAGCTTTTGTCTTCCCTCTCTGCACAGAGCTGACGCCCCGGGGTCCCAGCACCCCCTCCATCCCGCATAGCAACACCCCGCCTCTCTGTTGGGGATGGGGCAGAGAGGCTTCCTGAGCGCCTCATTTCCACAGCGCATTTGCTGCCCTGAAACAGCTGGAAAATCCCCAGGCACAGGATAGCCGGGGCAACGAGGACGCAGAAAGGCACAGAACATTCTCTGGGGGCACCCTAGCTGGTCAGGTGAGGTGGCAACTGCCTGGAACCCCCACCATTTGGGAGGCTGAGGAAAGAGGATTGCAAATTCAAGGCCAGCCTGGGAAACTTAGGGAGACCCTGTCTCAGAATAAAACAAAAGGGCTGCAGATGTAGCTCAGTGTCAGAGAGCTTGTCTAAGACACAAGAGGTCCTGGATTCGATGCCCAGTACCAGAAAAAATAAACACTGTACAGGTTTTGTGTGTAACAGTAACTCCTCTGCAGCGTGTGGGACCCATACTCTGGGGTTGGCCTGGCGGTTCTTCGCCTTCAGTTCTTGGGCCTCCTCTCAGGGGGCTGTATGCTGGCTGGTGGCTGGCACCTGGACTTGGGCACCCTGTCTCAGGGCCTCGGGACCTGTCCCGACCCGCCCAGGGGTCTCCAGTGGGGCAAAGGCTCCTTGCTCACTCCAGGGAAGCCAGGAGTGGGGGTGGGGGTGGGGAGGGAGTGTGGATGGGGGAGGAAGGCTTCCCCAGGGGACAGCACACAGCCACACCGGGACAGCAGGAAGCTCTTGGATAGGAAGAGACAAGAGACTGCCCTTCCAGGGCAAGGACGCATGACAATGGGCCACACTAGGGGCCCTGCGGGAGGCTGGCCTGAGGGGTGGGCTAGGGGGTAGACATGATTTCACCCCTGGCCTGTGCCAGAGTCCTGGATGTTTGCACTCCTGAGCAAGCACCTGGGTCCTCCTCACAGTAATCCTGAGCTCAGTTCTCTAGCCCCATTTTGCAGATAAGGAAATCAAGGCCCACAGGCATTAGATTGCCCTGCTGCTTCTCCCTCCAGTAGGCTTTGAGTCATGGCCTGGCCACCACTGTTCTTTTCTTCTACCTCTGTAATGGGGCAGAAGGTAATTCAGGAACCAGATTATACAGGGTTTGTAAAAAATATAGGCAGCTAGGTGTAGGGGTACATGCCTGCAATTCCTGCACTCTGGGAGGCTGAAGCAAGAGGTTCACGAGTTTGAGCTCAGCCTGGGCAACTTAATGAGATAAAATTAAAAGAGCCAGAGATGCAGCTCAGGGCAAAGGCCAGAGAGAGAAGAGAAGGGGCAGGGAG
>NW_004524587.1:515691-516645 GCF_000260255.1 Octodon degus
CCTCTCTTTTAAGTATAATGGAGAACATGACAAAGAACAACTAAAGAATTTCATGATGACAAAGCCAACCCTACACAGAGTACTAAAAGAGGTTCTAGAGAGGGATCAAAATGACCACAGCTCCACGAATGAGAATGGAAAGAACCCACCAGATAGGGCAAACAATTAAACACAGGAGAATAAGAGGTATACAATAGCAGTCTTTCAGTTATTCTTTTGTATACAGCAGCAAAATACTTCCATCAGCATACTCTGCAATGGACTTTTCCTGCACCCTGTGGGTCATAATTCTTTCCAGGTCTACAGGGTGGACGTCAAGGAAATAGCAGTAGCTCAGTCCCACAAGTGACACCTGGCCACCAGTAAGCATCATGGACACTGTCCATGTTCATGACACACTAGAACTTTGTGCGATATCCCCAAACTGTTAGAAGGGCTGGTCATATATTTGCGATTCCAGTATACGTTATGTTTTATTCTTAGTAATTCTTTACTATCATGAAAACATTTTCTTAATTCAATTGTTTTGAAATATTTAATTTTTAATTAATATTTAATTTTCTGAATTTTGCTTAATCTTAATTTTTGTTTTAAGATTTATACTGTATCTTTGACTTACAATTTACTTATAAGACATGATATATTTTCTCCTAGTATTAGAAACTTTAAAAAGTTTATTTCCATTTTCCATTGACTTTATATTACTTCCTTGTCTCTTATACACACACACATACACACACACACACACACACACACACACACACGAAAAAATATGTATATAACCAAACCTAAGATTGATACTGTTTTGTAGAAATTTTCAATGACATTTTAAATGGGTTCATCTAATATATTTTACATAGTCCTGCATAACTACCATTTTGAGAGCTCTTTATTTTTTATCCAGGACCATAGAGCAACTTCTCTTGCCTTCTGGATTATGCTCTTTGTTAATTC
>NW_004524587.1:517010-543419 GCF_000260255.1 Octodon degus
ATTTTTTTATTTATATGTTTTAATGATTTTTTCTTTACAATTAGTTTTGGACAATTTCATTTTTGTGTATCTTGGTATGATATAACTCAAATTTCTTGTGCAAAAGGTTCATTTTTCTTGGAAATGTGGTGCTATAATTTCATCTAAATTCAGAAATTTTAAATCTTTAAATATTTATTGCCTACCCCTTTCTACTTTGAGATTTTTTTTTTTTTTTAATTTTAGGGAAGGGTCTACAGGGTGTTCAGAGTCTCACTACTGGATCGGACTCGTGGTGATTCTCCTGCTTACAGCCTCCCAAGTGCTGGGATTACAGGCACGTGCCACCATGCCCAGTCTCAATTGCTGTCTCAGTGCAAATACATTTGAAAAGAAAAGAAAAAAAAATATATAGATAGATAGATAGATAGATAGATAGATAGATAGATAGATATAAATTAATCCCAGTGAAATGAAAGCCAACTCCTGACTCACACAGGCCACATTGCCAGGGGTCTGGGACTCCCATATTGGACACTGAACATTTCTAGAAACTTCTATTGACAGTGCTCGGCCAGCACGAGAGCTGAGAAGATGACATTTCACATGTCTAAGGGGACAGAGGTAGTTAGGACAGGATGCCCAGGCTTCAACGGCAGAGAGGCCTGGGCTCACAGGGGGAGTGTGTGAATGAGCCCGCACGTTCATTTGTCCTCCCATCCATCTGCTCCACAAACAAGGTGGCCTCTGTAAGGTGGGGGCAGGTCTGTGTCACTGGGGACAGCCCTGTGACAACAGAGGAAAGAGTGGGAAGGTGGGAAGTAAGTCCTCCTCCAAGGTGGGACGTGCACCGTGAGGACAGGAAGCATCATAGCGGGCTTCCTGGGAGAGCAGGTGCTGGAGCCTTGAGAACTGAGAGCTCCTGGGCATCGGCGGCATGGAAGTGGGAGGGAGGTGCTACTGACGGGCAGCACCAGCACGGCCGCCCGGGCAGCTCTGGGTTCTGCGGAGAGGAGGAGTGCTGTGTGGGGCTGAGGCGGGAGAGGTCAGCGGGAGCAGAGGGGAGTTGTCAGTAGGTGTGGGGAGCAGAGGGCTGTGTTGCACAGAGGCCAGGCCTTCAGGTCTGGTGTCCTGCGAGGCGTTGTCCCTTATCACACGCTATGCATGTCGGCAATGCCACCTCAGTCGCCATCCATAGATGGCAGTGGAGGATCTGCAGGGTGTGGGAGGCTGGCTATGCAGTCACCTGGTCTGCTGGGTGCCCAGGACCCCCTGGAAGGAAGCCTGGGCCTCCTCCTCCTGGGAAGAGGAAGAGGGTCAGCTCTGGGAAGGTAGGCAGCTGGCGCGCAGCAGCCAGGGCTGCTCTGGGAACCCGTGCTGTCTCTGTTCCTTGGGGGGAAGCCACTGTTGTCCCCGTCTTATGGAAGAGGTTACTGAAGCTAGGCGAAGTCATCCCCTGGGCCAGAGGTCGCACCAGGGGTGGTGGGGTGGAAGGTGCAAGCGTAGGGTCCTCCGGCCTGGGAAATTCAGACCAGGACTAGGGGAGGTGGCTGCCCTTTTCTGACGTCAATCAACGATGAAGTTCAGAAATAAAATCTGAAATCAAAAAGAAAGGCTGTGTGTGCGTGCGTGCGTGTGTGCGTGCGTGCATGCACACCCACTCTAAAAACACCAATGGCCTTATTTTACAACTCTGTATCTCTTATTGCAAAGTTAATGTTTCCCTTTTGGAGATCATGCTATCATATCTAAATTACTTTGCAATTTTCCAATTAAGTTAGTCTCTAAAATGATGCCTTTAATTAACCAGGGTGATAAACTGACCAGATAACAAGGACATCTCCGATAGCAGGGTTCAAGGGGACAGGCAAAGTCCCCACAGAGGTGGCAGCTGCCTCCCTAAAGTGAGAACAGCTGAGGTGGCCAGACAGTGTCCTCAGGCTCCCCAGGCAAAACACCACCGAGCAAAGGAGCGGCACTATGTCGTCAGGGTGTGAGAGGGCCCATTGCGCTGCAAGCCCGCTGGGTATCGAGGACAGGAGGACAGTGGATCAAAGCTTCTGGTCTCAGTGAGCTCAAAGTCTAATGGGAGAGCTGCCTTGACAAATCCTACAGAAAGTGCTAGAATTTACCAACTAGCACTGCTTAGGAGGAAGAGTTGACCAGTTTGGAACCAGCAGGTATTCCTGGTAGCAAAGGGCATGACTTCTAACGCCGGAGATGGAAAACTTCCACCGCTCAAGATGTACTTCAAGCTCAGTTGGTGATGCCAGACAAAAATTCAATTTAAGAAAGAACTTTCCTTGGGCTGGGGAGATAGCTCGGCGGTCTAAGCGCCTGCCTGGCAAGCACAAGGACCCGGGTTTGATCCCTAGTACTGCATGCCGTGCAGACCCTGCACGGAGCCTACCACCAAAACCAGGCACAGTGGCGCATGCCTGTAATCCCAGCAATGTGGAGGCTGAGACAGGAGGATCACTACAAGTCCAAGTTGCCATAGAGAAAAACTGTACCAAAAAGTAAAAATTTTAAAAATAAAAAATAAAAACCAACTTTCTACTTACAGCCTGAGCAACAGTCCTGACAGCTCTGCCTCCTAAATAAAGGGTAAGACGTTCTTTTCTTTCAGTCGTGCCCTCTCTGGGGCAACCTCCGAATGCGCCACCCCCCTCTTCCATGCTGCCACCTGCCCGGCTGACACTCACATGACACTCACACCACTTAAAACCGAGTTTAACCGGGCACAGTGTGTAGCAGGTGCTCAACACTCATACAGTGAATGAAAGGAGCTCGATCGCCTGGCGCGTGGCCTCCCTGAGCTACCATGGTCATCCTAGTGCCCCAGGGCTGCCCTGGCAACGTGCCACCAGCCAGGTGGTTTCGAGCAGTGGTTTATTCTCAGTAGGGCCAAAAGTCCAAAGTCAAGGTGTCGGCAGGACCATACTCTTTGGGGAACCCCAGAAAGGAGCCTTCCCGGCTCTGCAACCCTTGGCACTCCAGGGCTTGTCCACCCAGTCTCTACACACTGCTGTTGCCTCTGTGTCCCGATTTCTCTCTCCCTAAGGTCACCCGCCGCTGGATTGGGCCCGTTCTATGCCCTTATGGCTTCATGGGGGCTTAATCACAGCTGTCAAGCCCCTATTTCCACAAAAGGTCGTGTTCAAAGGTACTGGGAAGTCAGACTTCAGCAAGGCTTCCTGGGAGACTCATTTGCCCCGCAATAGTTGTTACTGAAATGATTTCAAACATGGGAAGTGAAAAGCCTAGAAGGGAATACATTTTTACAGCCAATTCTCATAGTTTCTCTTGTATTCACCTCTTTTTTTTTAAGTTTGCTGTTACCTTTAAATGGTGTTAAGCCAGAAGATTAAACAATCAGTTCCTGTGAGACCTGAAAGTCTTCGAGAACAGGCTGATGTGTGAGCTACCCTGGAAACGGAACACAAGCGTACGAGCCAGTGTGGAAGAGAAGTCACCTCAGCAGAGGGAACAGCAGGGTGGAGACTGCCGGGGAGGCAGCTCAGCAGCACAGGCATATGCCTGGCAGTGCGCAAGTGCAAAGCCCTGAGTTTGATTCCTTTTTTTTTCTGTTTTTGGGGAAGGGTCTACAGGGTGTTCAGGGTCTCACTACTAGCTCAGACTTGTAGTGGTCCTCCTGTTTGCAGCCTCCCAAAAGCTGGGATTACAGGCACACACCACCACACCCAGTCTCAATTGCTATCTCAGCACACCCCAGGGGTGGGGCTGGCATGACCCGCCTGGGGATCGAACCCCTGGCCCCTGCGCCTGCTTGCAGGCACTTTAAACCAATGAGCTATGTGGCCAGCCCCTGAGAGTGTGGAGGTGGACAGAATGGGAAAAATACCTGCTGGCTACCCTGACAGAAGCTTGGAGATACCTCAGTGGCATAAGCTCTTGCCTGGCAAGCGCAAGGTCCAGAGCTCAATCACCCTTACCAAAAAAAGAGTAAATGACATCATATCATCACGACCCAAAGGTGTCCACGCTCCACACTTTCAGCAGCACAGGTCACACGAGCTCAGTCTTGGAGGCAGCCTACGTATCCATCAACAGGCAAATGGATAAAGCAAACGTGCTCTTATAAACCATAGAGGATGACTCGACTGTAAAGAAGGGTAAACTTGAGTCCTTTGCAAGAAAATGAGTATGAGTGACCAGAACATTAGAGAAGTAAACCAGACCCAGAGGTTTAAAGAGCCCACGTTCCTTCTACTTGAGAACAATACAACATAAATAAACAAAGAAAGAGGAAGCAGGAAGTCATTTAAGTCATTTGTAGGTAAACAGTTGCAACCTGAGGCCACAATGTTAAGTGAAATAAATGAGAAGCGCAGCTGAAGTATCACACAATTCCTCCTGTAGGAGAGGCCCAAAGCCTAAGTAATTTTTAAAAATAGGAAAATACAGGCAAAGGAAGCAGGGAGATGGAGGCTTTGTCAGTGGGTAGTAGATCTAGAGTTGAGGAACATGGGGAAAGGGAGAGGGAGGGGAATAAAAAGGACGAAGTTACTTTCAGTCTCTGCGCCCACCCCCAAGATGCGTGTAAACCTTAGGAACTGCAGACTTGTGCTAATCATATTTTTAAATGTGAGGAAGGGGGTCCAGGAGTGACAGAGCTCTCAGGGACGGAGACCTGGAGTGATGGTACCTTAGGCAGCTCTGGGTACTCAGGCGGGGCCAGGCGCTGGCATGCTGACCTCTCCCTGAGATGCACTTTCTGCAATGTCCCCTGCCCCCAGCCGCCTCCTCATCCCAGTCTGCGAGTCCTTCGAGGTCCGCGTTACCAGCCACCTCAAAACCCGACACCCTGAGCACACCTGAGCAACCCTGGCTCCCCTGCAGACAGGTATGCTCTACATCAAGAGAATGAGCGAGGGACTGAGCATGGCCCAAAGCCTAAGTAATTTTTTTTTAAAATTATTTATTTATTTGTGTGTGTGTGTGTGTGTGTGTGTGTGGCCAGCTCAGCCCACCAGGGGTCGGGGCTGGCTGGCATGTGGTGCTGGGGGATTGAACCGCGGTCCCTATGCTTTGCTAAGCTTGTTCTAAGTAGGTGCTTTAGACCACTGAGCCAACTCACCAGCCCAGCCTAAGTAATTTTTAAAAATAGGAAAATACAGGCAAAGGAAGCAGGGAGATGGAGGCTTGGGACTGAGTCACCAGGGACTGAGCGTGCCAGCTACTCCTGAGACTTGGTCCCTCAGTGTGAGATCGAAAACAGTCAGGAAGGCGCCTAGAGCTGCTCTGGAGCTACAGCTAGAGGCTTCAGGTGGGGTCCGCAACAGGACAGATGGGAGGACGACTAAGGCCCTTGCCTGGCGCGTGGCATCCACACCAGGAATCGCGGCGCCGCTCTGCCCCGCGGCCCAGGTGGCCCAGCTCTGGATGGCCTGTGTGAGCCTGGGCCCCCCAAGAAGCAGACCCCAGGTGAGGGCGGAGCCGCTAAAGAGCCATCTGGAGGGTGAAGCTAGGCGAAGCCAGCGGAGAGTGGGGAGACCAGCAAGGCGCGCGGTTCCTGGGAGCGAGAGCACTGACGTGCTGGGCGGCATCACCTCGTGACAACTGACGCGCACGGGATGCTGCTTGCGGTGCATTGCAAATGGTGGCCGCCAGAAGCCGGTGAGCACAGCTTGTCCGGCCCATAGCGTGGAGGACGAGCTCACCTGCAGAAGCCCTCAGGGGCGGCACTGGTGTTGGCTACAGGGTGCTCAAGAAGACACCCGCAGCAGGGGCGACTGTGCAACAAAAGGAGGAGAATTGCAGATCCCACGCAGCAGCGCGGGAGGCTGGGAGCCGCAGGCGGTGTCCACCGGGTGAAGAGGTCCAGGCGCTGCCCAGGATGCTCCGCGAGACCGGGTGAGCGGAGGAGCAGGCGCGGCGAGAGCCAATCAGCGCCGGGCGGGGCCTGTCCTCCAGGGCCCAGGGGTGGAAGGAGCCGCAAGGAAATAGAACTATGTTAGGGCCACGGGGGGATGCGTGAGAATTCTCATTTAAAAACCTTATCAGTGGGCTGGCGAGATAGCTCAGTGGACTAAGCACCTGTTTAGGCAAGCGCAGGACCGGGGTTCGACCTCTGGCACCGCATGCTGCATTGGCTCTGCCCCTGGGCGCACTGAGCAGGCCACCGCGTCTGGCTTGGTGATGCACGCCTGTAATCCCAGCGCTGGGGAGGCTGCAAACAGGAGGATCACTACAAGTCCAAGCTGCGTAGTAAGACCCTGTACCAAATACATAAAAATAAATAAATAATAAAAACGTTATCCATGCCCGTCTGCAGTCTATAAAGATTACACTCATTATGGGGAGCTAATGCCCTACTGAGACCGAACCCGGCATCCTTTGCCTTCCACACGGCTGAGCCCCATGGCGGCTCAGTGGCTGGGCCCGAGGGTTGGAAACACATTCACCTTGCGCTGCTTCTGTCCCTCCCACTCTCCAGGTGAGCCTCATGGGCACAGAGGTTAAGGGACAACAGAAACTGACATCACCAAGGCAAGTTCGGCACTCAAGGCCCTGTGGCAAAGGCCTCAGAATGCAAAAACGGAATTAGGCTGCCGGTCTACCTCATTATCCAGCGTCGCCAGGCGCGTTCCAGGGCAGGCACAAACGAAGCCCGTGCCTAGGAGATGCATTACCACCCCAGGGACCTCCCACAGTGTCCTCATGGAAGTCATCAAAGTCTGGCCTCTGGTGATAACAGGCCAGCTCCGCCCAGCCCATGTCACAGCCTGTGAGTCAGCGGTGACACTCGCCTTCTCTGGGTGCTGGCCCTGTTCCTCCTCTGGCCACTCCAGAGGGGTTTGTGGGGCTTCTAAGAAAGACTGAGGCCAAGGGTCAGGCCAGGGGCACAGGAGATGAGGCCACACTAGTGTCTGTGGCAGCAGGGGTGGAGCAACGGGAGCAAAGTGATGTCCACTGCCCCAAACTCAGGGAGAAAGACCACCTGTGTAGCTACCCACTGAGGACAGAGAAGCAGGACATGGCCTCACTGCAGAATGGGCATTACTGGGCCATAGAAAGGAAGGGAATATTCCCTGCAACCCTGAACGTATGATGCTAAGTGAGAGGAGCCCAACACAGAATGTTACAAACTGGGTAAAACATCCAGGATACTCAGCTCCATGGGGACAGCAAATAGAATCATGGCTACTAGGGCCTGGCGAAGGAAAAGGGAAGCGCCAAAAAATAGTCACTGCCTCAGAGCAAGCTGACAACTTGAACCAGATGTTAGATGTCTACACTCACTAAAGCACACCTGTGCTTCCACAAGCTGTGCTGTAGCCACACCCCTGCAATCCCAGCCCCCCCTGGAACCCCTGTAATCCCACAACTCACTATGTAGCCAAGGCTGCCCTCAAACTTTCACCAATCCTCCTGCCTCAGCCGCCTACAAGTGCTGGAATTATCAGCATGTGCCACCAGGCCCAGCAAACCCAACATTTTAAGTGAACTATTAGAATAATATATGAACTATACCTCAATAAAGCTATTAGTAAAAGAGGAAAAGAACACTCGCAGGGGAGGAGGACATATTCTAAAGAAGCAAGTTCTAAGATGGTGGAGTGGTAAGCCACAGCGAAAGAGCCTCTCTGAGATTTGGAGTCCAGACCCTGGAATATAGCACTGTGAGGAGGATCAGAAGGAGGGAAGTGAATGACCTGAAGCAAGAACTGAAGTCCACGGGGAGAGTGAAGAGAGAGACTTCCATGAGGAAGAAGGACGTGGCAGGCTGCCCTTTCTCCCTGAGCCCTGACTCGCTGAGAGGAGGGAGGCTCAAAGCTGCAGGCCCAGGGTAACGACTGTGACGGCCCAGAGGGCCCCCAGAGAAACACGCCAGTGGGATGGAGCGTACTGCATTGGCTGGTGAGTTATTTGGGCTCAAATGTCCCCCCAGGAAAGGGCCATTGGCCAGAAGCCTCCTTGCAGAAAGAGCAGCTGAGCTCAGAACTCAGAGCAGCTGCTGGCTTCAGTGTTGGGGTCAGGGCGCTGGGCTCAAGCCGGCAGGAGGTCAGGGAGCAGAGTTCAAGGCAGCAGGAGATACATGGACTGCTGTAGGCTGAACAGGTCTGCAGCCAGAAACCAGCCTGAGCTTCACTGGAACTAAAGCAGCCAGGTGCCCCCAGGTTACCTACCAACCTGCTGCAAAGCGACAGCTGGTCTGCTGGGACTAACCAATGTGGACCTGAGCCGTCTGCCCATGTTGTCTACCAGGAATAGCAGAGACATGCCTCAGAGTGGACATTTTTTTCTCATTTTGTTCTCTCTGTCTCTTTCTCTGTCTCTCTGTCTGTCTCTCTCTCTCCTCCCCCTTCTTCTCCCTCTCCCTCCCCGTCTCCCTCCCTCTCCTCTCTCTCTCTGCCCCCTTTTTCCTTCTCTCCCCTCTTTCTTCTCTCTCTTTCTCTCTCTCCCTCCCTCTCCTTGTTCCTTGATTGTTTTTCTTGTATTTATATGAGTGTATATCTGTTCTCGTCTAGATTTCTTCCTTCTCTTTCTCTCCTGTCTTCTTCACAAGGTTCCCAACGTTTGCATGATCTGCCTTTGTCCTCCAGCCTTGCTTCTAATCTCTTCCTCTTCTTCTATTTCTCTATTTCTCCCCTTACCACTTTTAAAATATTCCCCCTGAAAGTAAAAGTGCCATATTGAGGACTCATTTACTGCATAAGATTTTCTGGTTTGTTTTAGATTTTGTTATATAACCACAAATCCAGTTCATGTGGTTAAAGGTGGCAAATTGGTGGTTACATAAGTGTGTCATTTTCTAAGCCATGTCTGATGCTATTGTTATTGCTTATTGTATCACATTAGCTAAAGTGATATAACTCTTCCTCGTATATGAAGACTGAGATTCCTAAGGCCCATAAAAAATACTATAGGCCAGTGCCGAAGAACCAGGCAACGGGCCTAGGAGGCAACTTCTCATCCCCAATAAACTGAAATGGTGGGATCTCAAAACAGACTCGGAATACAAAGCCAACTACACCTGGAAGACATCTCTGAGCAGTAGTCACGTCCTAGTGGTTCTAAATGTTAGCAGTAAAGCTACCTGTGAAAGGCAATTTACAAGCATCAGACTAGGAATTACACTTTAAAAAAATAGACAATGAGAAGACACTTAAACAAGATACAACCCCAAACTCAAAGGCAAATCCAAGAGGTAATAAGGTAGAGCAATCCAAAACTCCACCCACCTGGACTCTCTGAAATGCTAAGAGTAGAAGTAATAAAGCAGATTAACAATACTCTAGCAAAACCAAAATCAGAAATAATTTCTCCCATAACTACAGACATGGAGACCACAGTGAAAGACAAGCTTGGGCTGGTGAGATAGCTCAGAGGGTAAGGGAAGGGCAATAAAAGAATTCAACTATATCTTGCACAGATACAAATTCCCTAGGATGAATGTGAACATCATGTAGACCTAAAACATACCCACAAACTTAAGTAATCAAAAAAGAAGCAAGTGCTACAGAGCACTTGGAAGGAAGTGGCTTCTGAGCTGAGTCTTACAGGGTCAGGGGAAGGCTGAGTCTAAGGATGTCCCTGGTAGTGGACAGAAAAGCAAGGTCAAGGTCAGATGAAGGAAGGTCACAGCCAAAGATTATGATAGCAGGAAGAGCAATGACTTGGAGCTTGTGGGAGATGGTTTTTTAGAGAATTGATAATTTTGCAACAAGTGACACTTTCATGGGGCACAAAAGATGGCTATGCACAGGGAAGGAAAGTCTTCCTCTCTCCTCCCAGGCACCCAGCTCCCTTCCAGGCAAACACTGTGGCTGGTTTCTCATACACTCTTTACAGAATACATCAGCGCCTATGAACAAATGCTTGTGTATGTTCTTATACAAACAGGACAGGCCTTATACAATGTCTAGTGCTTTGCTTCCAACAACAACAGAAATGTTAGGGATGCTTCCAAATGTGTATGGGAAGGATTTACTTGTTTTTTTAAATAGATTCCTAGGAGGCACCCCATTTTTTTAACCAGTTTATCATTGGGCATTTGGGTTCTTTCTTGGTTTTCCTCCTCTGCAGTTTTTACAGAGTGTTTCCCTTGACATGTGGCACTTCGCACATGTATAAATTTGTCTGTGGGTGAATTCTCAGAAGTGGAATTGTGACACTGTAGTTGGTACTCTCTACATGTTGGCTGTTATTGTCACACTGCCCACCCTGGTACCACTCCACACTCCCCTCTGCAAGGAGCCAGAGGGCCTGCTTCCATGAACCTGGAAGGACGAATTTGGAACAACTGTCGGGGAGCCAGCCTCTCCGGGACCTCATGCACGAAGCTAAGAAGTTGCGGTTGATCCTTCAAGCCATGGAAGCAGATCTATCATTGAGTCATGATAGGTAGGTCTGAGCGTATTTCCACGATGATATCAATAAGTTTGGAAGACATTTTTATTGTCCAACAGGCATGAGTGATAAGGTGAAGGACGCAAGAGGGGCCCAGGTATCCATTCAGAGTCCAGCCACACCAGGGATGGGGTGGTTATCTGTGGGGCCAGCTGCCACTCCAGACAATGGGGTTGCAAGCAGGCATCATTCCGCCTGCTCGCCATCCCCTAAATCTTACCTTTCCTCTTGTTCTCTTTTATCACCTGCTTCCCACACATTATTGGCCCCTTCTGGAACATTTGATCCTTACATAGTGGCATAAAATCAATAGCAAGGCATTTTTATCGAGCATGAACAGTTGACCAGTTGACAAGTGGGTGATACAGTTGCTTTATCTTTCTCTAAGACCCTCGTGAAGCAATCGGCTCGGCGATGGGCATGGAGCAGAGGGGTGGGGGGCAAAGCCACACCACAGATGCATTCCCCCTGGGCTTTGGTTTCTGAAGCAGAAAGGAGTTGCTCTTTGTTGACACACAGAGACAGGAAGATGGATGGGTGAGGACTGGGAAGGCACCAGGATATGAAGGACCAAGAGCCGCTCTATCCAGCAGTTCCAGCAGCGCTCCCAAGATGCGCGCTGCAGGCCTGGCACTCCTGGGGCTCGCCCTGAGGCTTCAGGCCGTCGCTGCTGAGCCAGAAAATGACACTTTTTGTTCTAAGAACCAGGTGGCCTTCAGAAAAACTTGCTACGAGTTTGTGCCACTCGGACGCACCTTCCGTGGTGCCCAGAGCTGGTGTGAAGGACAGGGAGGCCATCTGGTCTTTATTCGTGATGAGAGAACCCAGCACTTTCTACAGCAGCACCTCTCCCCGGACAGAGAGTGGTGGATTGGGCTCACAGGGCCCTGGGCACCCAACGGGGCTGCAGGAGGTAGGTGGGGTGTGCCGGGGTCGGTGGGAAGCTTGTGACCAACACATTCCTTATCCTTCATCACTCAGAGACCCATGAAGGACACAGGCCTCTTGGTCATCTTGCAGATTAAATAAAATAAATCACTGTACATGCCAGGCACAGAATCTGGTGCAATAACATTTCTTTTCGTGTGTGTGTGTGTGTGTGTGTGTGTGTGTGTGTGCACTCACATGTGTGTGCTGGGGCTAGAACTCAGCTCCTCATGCATGCTAGGCCACTGAGCTGCACACTACCCCAGCCCTTTGGGCACCTAATTCTAATTCTAGCTGTGGCTTCCTCATGTGGCTTCCTCAGTTCTTGCTAGAATAGTGCCAGCCACTTGCATGAGTGCTTCGTGATCATTGTCACACTGATCTTTACCAAAACCAGTGAGAAATGTCTTGCTGTTGTCCTCATTTTGCAAAGAATGAAACTGTTTCAGGAAATGACTTACATGTCTTTCCCCAGTTGGTATGACATTAAAGGAAGTTAGGGTAGCACCACACCTTTCTCATCAGATATCGCCTTTCGTGGTCCTCCTGGAAACCCCCCTCTTCGTCCCCCAACTGCCAGCAGTCACAAGCATCCTCCTCTGTGCCCCTTTGGGACTCTGTCCTCCTCTCTGCAACAGTGCGTTGGCCGTGGCTGGAGGGCCGGAATGACCCGTTGGTGTTTAATCCTGATGCCCAATAGGTGGGCACTGCAACTGTCATGTGAGAGTGAGGATAATGCAGAGGAGCCTCCTCATCCAAGATAACCTGAGGACGTGTGGCAGAAAGGTGTCAAGCAACTCCTTCTCCTGCCGTGTCACAGAGGCGCCCAGGGTTCTCTTGGCTCCTGCAAAAACCACTTAGGCTCAGAAATGAGTAGCTTGGTCTGATCTGGGAACCCACAGAAATACACAGAGTACATGGAAATGTCTTTAAAAGCCAAAAGTTGGGGAAGATCTTTAGGGCAATTCATAGCCAAGGGGGTTCGAGTTTTCCAGATGCTCCTCAGGCAACGTCTGTTGTAAAGTTTCTTGGCTTGAAGATATGGTAGTCGTGGTGGTGCACACTTGTAACCCCAGCCCTTGAGAGGCTGAGGAAGGAGGATTGTTGTGAGTTAGAGACCAACCTGAGCTACAAAATGAGCTTATAAATAGCCTGAGCTGCACAGTGAGGCCCTGTGTCAAAAAGACCAATAAATAAATAAATAAATAAATAAATAGCATCTTATAAGATTTCCCAAGGGATACCGTGAGGTCGTTAGGGTCAGGGTGAGGCTGTTGAGGTTATGCTGCTAAAGGTTAGCACCCTTTCACTGTTCCTGTGGAAGCGAAGGCCAGAGTACTGATAGTAATATGGTAGCATTCATGTAAGTATATCTCAGGTACTCACCAGCGCTGAGATGTGGGGACAGTCAGCCTGGAATGACCTGCTAGAAGTTTAGTAATGAAGCCGTTGACAGATTGGTTTTTGGGAGATCCAGGAATGTTAGAACTCTGTTAGTAAAGACCATGAGTTTTCCAGATCACTTTTTTTTTTTTTTTCTTCCAGAACTGGGGATTGAACTCAGGCCCCTGCGCTTGCCAGGGAAGCACTTACTCTACTGAGCCATCTCCCAGACCAGTCCACAGATTGGGAAGAGGGTGTTTTAATTTGCCCCCTGTCATAGTGTTGGAAATGTTGAAAATATTTGTATGCATTTATGTTCTTTCTGAAGGTAATAATTATAATCCTGGAGGTTTGGTCACACATAAAAATGTTGATATTCATTGAATACTGAGGTATTCTTGAGATTCTAAGGAGCAGGAGCAGGGACAATGATAGAATTGAACAGTGGTCATGAATCACAAGGACAACAAAGAGGCATTGAGCAGAAAAGAAAGAAATGGTTGTCACAACACTGGGATAAATAGAAATCGATTAGAGCCGTGTAGTGTGGAGCGAGGGAGGCATGGGAGAGCTCGGCAGAAGGGTCTCATGCCCTGGCTTTTACAGAGGGCAGTGTCTGAGGCTCAGTCCAAAGGTAGACTAGTGTTATACTATTTTCCTATCCCAGATTCATCTTGCAACTGTCAGAAGACCTAGGAATACACTAACCTCTCCCTCCTCCAAGTTGTCAGAAAAAGGGAAAAATATTTAGAAAACAAGTCCTGGCTTTCTTTCTAGGTGAGCACTTAACGGTAGGCCATTTACCTCAAAAACAGAAGCAGGAAGAGCTAGCAAAAATCTGTTGTCGGTATTGTTCTAGAGACCTCCCTTCAGCCACCTTGAAGGGGCCAGGCAACCGAACAGGACTAAGTTGTAATACATTCCAGTCCGTGGATCTCTGGTGAGCAAAGCTGGCAAATGTGGTTGGTCACAAATGAAAGAGAGATTATGCAGGATGGACCAGGTCTGGAAGAAATTCACCAGCAGGCGTGGCCAGAGCAAGGGGGGAGAGAGCGGTTGCCTCTTCTTTCCACCGAGAAGAGACAATCTTCATCCAGTGCGGCACTGGATTCCCTGTTTGCCACAGAAACTGGTGTCTCTTCTAAAGGAAGATCCAGAGCTGGTGACCCAAACACAGGCTAAGGCACTGGCATGGGGACATTCGCTAGCACCTGTCCGACCCCCACCAGGTGGGAGTATTTCTGAGCAGTGGCTCCATTGGTGGTGCAGATGGCAGCTCTACTTCCATATGGGCTGACACGTAGGACCTTAATGGCTCCATCCGATGTTTCTGTCTCCAGAACCGCAAGAAATGGACCAAAAATCTCCTGGTGGTAAAAGGTCATATTTGGCTTGACAGCTGAGGTGATGGCTGGTCTAATGAAGTCATTATTTTTACGGCTTTTGATTGATTGATTGACTGACTGACTGATTGACAGGGGTATCAACCTCAGGACCATGCGCTTGCCAGGCAGGCACTGAAGCCGCTCAGCTATCTCCCCAGCCCTACAGCTTCTGATTTTACTATGTCACCCATCCAGAAGGGTGAAAGCTCCCTCCTTTGGCCCACTGCCGATCAGATTGTAGACTCGCTCTTCAGCTTGGGGGTGATCAGAACTGAGATCACTTCCAGGGTGCCAACTCCACCTTCAGCAGCCCTGTCCTAGCTTCTCCCAGGAGGACAGCAGTTGCAAGGGCCACATGGCACTGACCAGCACTCCAGCGCTACCCACGTGGCTGACTCGGGGTATTTTCCTTCTTGGCATCTGGTGCGACTACCTCATAGCTTTTGGCTCCCGTGTGGGCTGGACACCCTTTGCCATGTCCTGACCCTCTCTTAGAGACATACTCTCCTGCCTCGGGAGTCCATATCTTGAGTCTTCATAGTGACTTTGTGTATCTGCTGTCTTCAATATCTTTGAAATTCTTCTAACCCAGAGTGGCAGCATGTGCCCCTAATCCCAGATCTCTGGGAAGCTGAGGAAGGTGAACCACAAGTTTGAGCCAAGCCTGGGCAACTTGGTGATTTACTGAGACCCTGTCTCAAAATGTAAAAATAATAATTTTTAAAAGGAACTGGAAGAAAAGGAACTGAGGCAGGGCATGGTGGCACACCCCTGTAATCCCAGCACTTGGGAGGCTGAGGCAGGAAGATCTCTTTGAGTTTGAGACCAGCAAGGGCTACAAAGTGAGCTCAAGGCCAGCCTCAAGTGAGACCCTGTCTTAAAATGACCAAAAAAAAAAAAAAAAAAAAAAGAGCTGAGGATGTGGCTGTGTGGCTTCGAGAGTAGCAGCACCATTCTAATGTGTTAAAGCCACATAAACTGCCTCCACCTTGACTCAGCCCTGACGGGCTCATCTGGCCAGGCCCTCCTGCACTGGGTGGCACACCTGTGACCTCCTGTCCCCTCTCATCTCAGGTGAGGCAGAGGTGGAAGCAGCATGACTTAGTGGAGCCAGCTTTTCAGGGCTCTCAATTGTGGGGTCTCAGACCTCAGGCCGGAGGGTGTGTGGGAGGGCAGCCCTCCCCTGGGCGGGGCAATGCGCCTTCACCCCTGCACACAGATTGAGCACCGCTGCACCCCAGGTGTTGAGCCCTTCCCCAGAAAGGAGCTAGGAGGACCCCTGCCAGGTCCTGGTGGCCTTGTTCCCCTCTCAGGGACTGGGACCTGGTTGGATCTCTCCAACGTGAGCTTTAGCAACTGGCAGCCGGGACAGGAGGCTCCCGCAGCCCAGACCTGCGGCCACATCAGCAGAGGCCTTTCCGCCGCATGGGCAGCTGTGCACAACTGTGCCCAGGCCTTCGCCTTCATCTGCGAGTTTGGTGAGCTGGCCCCTGCGCAGGCGCCCTCCTCCTCCCCGCTCTGGCTCCTGTCCTGCCCAACCTGTCCCACTGGGCCGGCCTCACCTGCTCTTGGCTCCCATCTCTCCAGCATTCTCCTCTGCCTCTCCTCTGCCTCAATTTCTCTAAATCTCTCCTTTCTCGTTCTGTCTCTCTGGTTCCTGTCTCATTACGGCCCCTTCTCTATGTCTCCCTGTCCAAGTGCCTGCCTGTCTTTCTTTCTTCCTTTCTTTGTTTTGTTTGGCTTGTTTGTTTGTTTTGTTCTGTCGAGACAAGGACTCACTATGTGTAGTTGAGGCTGGACTTGAACTCACTATGTAGCCCAGGCTGGTCTCAAACTCATGGTGATATCCTCCTGTCTCAGCCTCCTGAGTGCTAGAATTATAAGTACCTACCACTATGCTTGGTCTTCCTGTCATTTGCTGACCTGGCCTCTGTCTGGAACATTCAGACCCTTTCTCTTTCAGTCCCCTCCCTTCCCTGTGATGTCCTGCACCTTTCTGTGTCTCATTTCTATTCCCAGCATCCCAGCTCTCTCCCAATCCTCCCATCTCACAGCCTCAACTCCTCCTCATCAGTCACCTACTGGCCTGTCTCCCTCTGACCCATGTGTCCCCTTCCGTCTATGACAGAGGCTGGCCAGAGCCTGGCATGTGAAGGTCTCAATGTCACCATGCACTGTGGCTCCGGGGAGGTCATCCAGGTCCAGGATGCCATCTATGGGCGCCAGACGCCTCATTACTGCACCCAGGATGCCGGGCAGCCCTCGGACCCAGAGGAGGACTGCAGCTGGGTCAGCGTCAGGGACGAGGTGGCAGGTAGGACCCTCGGAGAGCTTTAACAATGTCCAGATGTGTGGGGACACTGGCTGGAGCAGCAGGGAGTGTGACTGACATCAAGCCCAGCCCGTCAGCAGGGACGCGTCTGTTCTCGCATCCTCTGCCAGCGCAGGAAATGCCAACATATGAAACAGAAGGTTTTGAATTTTGAAATATTTAAAACATACAGACAAAAATAAAAGCATACTGTGATGCACTCCCAGCTACTCCTTACCTTTGTCAGATCTTAACATTTGTTCAGGATTACCTTGTTTGTATACATATATAATCTCCCAATGTGGTGGCGCATACCTGTGATCCCGGCATTGAGGAGGCTGAGGCAGGAGGAGTGCTGTGAGTTCAAGGCCAGCCTGAACTACATAACAAGACTCTGCCTCTTAAAAAAGAAAGAAAAGAAAAATGCACAGCTGGGCCCGGCACTGCCCTCCTGCGATCCTAGCTACGCAGAAGGCTATAGCAACCCAGGCTCACGAGTTCAAAGGCAGCCTGGGCAACCTAGCCAGACCTTGTCTCAAAAGTCAGAAATCCAGAAGAGGGGGCCTGGGGGCGAGGCTCGGTGGTAGGTCACTTGCCTAGGATGCCTTCGATCCTCAGTACTGCAGAAGAGGGCAAAACAGAAAGAAAGGTGTTTGCTGACTACTCCTCATGACCCATATTCCTGCCTTCGCTTCTGCACCTTAAACTGCAAGCAGCACAAGGTGGCACAAGGCGTTACTGTATAAGTGAACAGCACCACCTCAGCAGCGCATTTTCTTTTCATTTTGCTGTCGGATTTTGCTTTGTGATGCATAGTCCATCTGGAAGCTCCGTGCTCCACTCTGCTGGTCCATCCGCTGCCCCACTGAGCGTGACCTCCCCCTCTGACAGTTGAGAGGTGACACGTGCCTGTTCATCCTTGATCCTAGGGCAGCCACTTGTCCTTGTGGGAGTCTCCCACGGGCTTTGTTTCTCTTCTCTTCTCTTTCTTTCTTTCTTTCTTTCTTTCTTTCTTTCTTTCTTTCTTTCTTTCTTTCTTTTTTGTTTTTTCTTTTGTCTTTTTGAGACAGGGTCTCCCTATGCAACTCAGACTGGCCGTGAGCTCACTTTGTAGCCCAGGCTGGTCTCAAACTCACAACGATCCTCTTGCCTCAGCCTACCGAGTGACAGATTATAAGCGTGCACCACCATGTCTGGCAGGCTTTGCTTTTCTACATCTGAGGAAATCTCTGAGCTTCACTTCCTCAGTGACAAAGGCCCAGGCTCAGAAGTTCTAGGAGCTTCTGGATCCCTCAGAAGTCAAGTCCTCGGAGATCGCCAGCCATCCTCCAGGACCCCAGGGGCCCTCTCTGGTCTGCTGTGGTCACTGCTGCCCATTCAGCAGGGTCCCAGGAAGGCAGGTGGTCTCTGCATCTCAGCTCCAGGGACACAGCCAAGGACGCCCGGGTGGGACCCTGGGCCTCACTGTGTGTGCCTGGCGACCCTCCCTGGCTGAGCCCCTGCCACCACCCGGAGACGCTTTCGTCACCGGGACTTTGCCCTCCTGGATCAAGGCACCAGAAGGAGAGGCTAGAAGCAGCTCGTAAGCCCTCTGTGACGCCCCTGCATGCTCCAGGCCTCCTAGGAGCAGGGCCCCCCTTACGAGCCTCCTTCCCCAGCGAGGCTGGTGTCTCCATATTCAGAAAGGTGGCAAAGAGAGAGGGGAGCTGGCCCTTGGTGAGGAGGCTGAGGAGAGGGCCTGGGACAGCCCTGCGACCTGCGGGCCCCATCACTGGCTGAGGGCCCCTCATCTGCTCCGACCCACAAGGCCCCGTGAGCCCTAGCACTGCACTGGTCACCACGCTGCCCGGGGGCACAGGCACGGATTGCCTGCTTTCCAAAGAGCTCAAAGTCCAGCAGGGACAAGGCGCTGCCTGCCCTGCAGTTACCTGCTGCGCTGATAAACACAGAGTGGCGCACGCAAGCTGCCTCTCATGTGCTGTGGGCCGCGTACTGCTCTGTGCACCGGAGACAGAGACGCCGCAGTGGGCAGAGCAGCTAGACCTCCTGCCCTCCTTGGGGGACGGCGGGGTGGCGCTGTGGATATGCAGAAGGAGCACAGCGTTTGGAGGGGGTGCGGGCCCCCCAGAAATCCTGCGGGTGCTGGGTGGCAGAAAGTAGGGCGAGGGCATGCAAGGCCTAGGGTTCCATCCCCATATGCGTGCACACGCATGCACACCACACACACAAGCACACAAGCACACATTCACACACGGTCTCAATGCAGAGAAACAAACGATCTGGGCTGGGGAGATAGTTTGGTGCTCTAAGCTTCTGCCTGGCAAATGCAAGGACCCAAGTTCAATCCCTGGTACCGCATGCCATGCCAGCCACTGTAATCCCAGCACTGGGGAGGCTGAGACAGGAGGATCACTACAAGTCTGAGCTGTGTAGCAAGACTCTGTATCTAAATAAATTCTAAAAAAAAAAAATTTTAAAGAAACAAACAATATTACAAATGCTTTATACCTGGAACTTGGTAGAAAGGCAAAAGCCTGGGCCTCACGCAGACCTGGAAGTCCAGAGTGGGGGGCGGCAGGTCTGCAATCTGCATCTTCACAAGCTCTCTGGGGACTCCAGCCTGTGCTGAGGACTGAGGTCCCCTGTGGCAGCCCTGTGCTGTGCTTGCAGCAGTCCCACCCCGCTGTCCTCTGAGTGCCCAGCTTGGTGCCTGGTCTGCAGTGTCTGCCAGCAGGCTCGGGCAAGGCAGTGGGTGCTATGTGCTCACCAGTCTCCAAAATGCGCTGCTGAATGTTGTCCTTGTGTCTTGCATGCTGTTCCTGCTTCCTCTGGGATCTGGGTGCTTCCCAGGCCAGTGCCAGGGGCTGCAGGCTTGCCAGGTGGCAGCAGACCAGACCTACTTTGGAGACCTGTGCCCCAGCCGGGGCAGCTACCTGTGGGTGCAGTACCAGTGCCGGGAAGGTGAGTCTGGGGTATAAGAATTTTATTTCCATGCTATGTACAGTTTTCCCCAGGAAGGAAGAAGAGGCAGCTGCCAACCACATAGGCCTCAAATGTACGTGAGTGTGCATGCGTGTGTGTGTGCGCGCGCGCACGCATAGGTGTGCTGGGAATCGAACTCAGGACCTTGCACTTGCCAGGCAGGTGCTGTGCCGCTGAACTATATCCTTTGCCCTCCCAAATGGTTTTTACCCCAGGACCCTTCAAATCAAATTCATGGGGGTGATCCCAAGCACAGAGAAGACAAAAGCAAGTTTGCTCGATTAGATGGAGCCAAAAGATCTCTCACCTTTAAAATTATAAATCTAGGACTGGCCAAATAGCTCAGTGGTGCAGGGGCTGCTGTGCAAGCAGGCACAAGGGCACAGGGACCAGGGGGTCAATCCCCGGGCCTGCCATGCCAGCCCTGCCCCCGGGGCACGCTGAGGCGGTAATTGAGACTGGGCATGGTGGCGTGCACCTGTAATCCCAGCACTTGGGAGGCTGTAAACAGGCAGATCACTATGAGTCCGATCCAGTAGTAAGACCCTGAACACCCTGTAGACTCTTCTCTAAAATACAGAAAAAAATAAAATTATAATTTTAGGGCCGGCCTGATAGCTCATCAGAACCTACTTTGGCAGATGCGGGGGCCGTGGGTTTGATCCCTGGCCTGCCATGCCAGCCCCACCCCCGGAGCACACTGAGACCACGATTTAGACCAGACATGGTGGCTTGGGCCTGTAATCCCATCACTTGGGAGGCTGAAAGACAGGAGTATCACTACGAGTCCAATCTACATAGTGAGACCCTGTAGACCCTGTACTAAATACAAAATAAATAAATAAAATTATAAGTCTTGAAAGCCATAAAAGTAATCTTATGTTATCACAATTTATAAAAAAACCCAACTTGATCATCCTACTTCCCATAAGGAAACATAATGAATTAAAATAAATTATGTCCTGCATTGTAAAATGTGGACATAGAAGTGGCTATAGGTAGTGGTATAGACACGTAGTTTTATAAAAATATAAGCACGTGCAATGTATTAGCCTCCACCTTGCTTCCTTTCACTAGTAATATGTCCTGGGCAGCTCTCCAAGTCACTGCCTTACTTTTCTAGTTATCGCACTGCATTCTGTCGTTGGGTTCTGTCCCTCCCTCCCACCGGCCACCCTCAGTCCAAAGCCCTCCAGTCCTGTGTGTCTCAGCTCACAGTGGCAGCGCTGCTGAGAGGAGATCGCTGCTCACCGGGGTGCAGGCTCACAGGGCGCATGCACTTTACACATCAGTGGACACCCCAAGTTCACCTCCAAAGAGGTGGCCTCACTGTGGGTCCAAACCAAGGAGGAGCACGCAGATTTGCCCTGAAGCTGGGAATCCATCCACGTGCTGGCCTTGTCTGACAAACTGCTCACAGCAGCAACTTCTGCTGAGGCCAGAGGAACAAAGAGCTCTGAAGGGAAGAGCTGCGTCAGTGGTGCCGAGGTCCCGGTGACGTCCGGGACAGCAGAGCCTGGAATGTAGAGGAGGGAGGGGTCCACAAGCAGGAAGGCTTGGAGGCCACAAAGGCCAGGCTCACCAGCCACGCTAGCTGCATGGCCCAGCCGGGTGAAGCACCAGGAATCCAAGTGGTTCCTGGGCATGTATTTGGGCAGCGATCCCATGTGGGGGTTTTGGTAGGGGACAAAGGGTGGCCTTTGGAGATGCGACCCGGCATCTCTGGCACCTGATGATCCACGGTTTACAGCTCAGGGACATGTTGAATCCAGCAGCCGTGGGAACCAGGTTTCCTGCTCCTACCCTGATTTCAAATATCCCGAACCCCATGAACTGGGTGCCCTGGTCAAGGTCGGTTTCTGATGTGCGCAGGATGGACTTTATCCAGCACCTGGCAGTTGTGCCCAGGCCTCGGTTGCCTCCCGAGCGTCCTCAGGTGGCTGAGTCAGGACCCTGGAACTTGGACTGGCCCAGGAAGTTGGGGACAGAGGGTGGCAAACTGTGTGCCCCTGGCCCGCCCTCTGTGCCTGCCTTTGAAGTCCAAACTTCTGACAAGTTGAATGTGCACTAAGTAGCCACAGCGAGGCATCTGCCACCGCAGCCAAGTAGGTGGCCTCCCATGTCCTTTTAACCCTTTTTACTTTCCCAATCACTAGACTCCTGACTGAATAGATTAGCATGCATTAGGGGCAGGTTGGAAAGAACAGACAGCTAGCAGGAGTCGTGTGGAGCAGTCTGTGAGACAAGCATCCTAAAAGGACACACATGAGGTGCGGAACGGTGAAGAGGTGTGCTCCTCTTGTGTCCGTAAACACACGTGTGTGCCTGTGTGCACGACTGCTCCCGAGGGGCACCTGGGTATTGGAAGCAACAGCTGCCTCCAGGCAGCTGCACTGGGGCCGAGAGACTGCTGGCAGGCGCGCTTGCTTTTCCAGCTCTGTATGCGTCCACTTCTAGATCTCAGTTCTGTATGGCCTGTAAATGAAAATAAAATTCCAAGGAACTTCCACAAGTAAAAATAAAATTAAGCCAAGCATGGTGATGCATGCTTCTTATGCTAGCACTCAGGAGGCTGAGGCAGGAGGATCCCAGGGAGTTTGAGGCCAGCCTGGGCTACATAGTGAGTTCAAGACCAGCCTGGACTACCTAGTGAGAGTCTACTTCAAAAATGACAAAAATAAAATGGAGTAAAACACTTCAAGTCCATCCACCAGATAGCGGTCAGGTAGATAGAAGAGAACAGCTTTTAAGCAGAGGGGCTCTACTTCTGCAGCCAGGGAACACGGCACCCTGTGTTTGTATCTGCAGGCCTGAGGCTGCTGGTGTCCAACGAGAGCTTCATCTTTGACAACGTCACCATCTCTCTGACATGGCTCCTTTCTCCCTACATCGGAAACCTGTCCTGCATCCTTAGTATGGGAGATGGCCACACCCTTGATCCCTACTACCCCCCCAGGTAGGTGGAGTCTCAGAACCTTACACCACGTTGTAGCAGTCAGTTTTGCTGCATAACAAGCCACCCACAATGTAGTGGCTTAAACAGTATTTCTTATTTCTCATGGTTTGGGCAAACATGGGTAGCTTTTCCTGTCTGGGCAGACTCCACTGGTGTGGGCTGGCCAAGAAAAACTGCACTGAGTCACATGCCTAGTGGTCTGCTGGATGGCGGTGAAGGGTCAGGTGGTCAGGTGCCCTTTCTACCCACAGGCTGGCTGGTGACACAGGGTTCCTAGCAGTGAGATCAAGATGCTAGTGTGTGTGTGTGTGTGTAGTGTGTGTGTGTGTGTGCACGTGTGTGTCTCTGTGTGTGTATGTATGTGTGTGTATTATTAGGGGATCGAACTCTGGACCTTGTGCTTGCCAGGCCGGTGCTTATGCCACTGAGCTGTCTCCCCAGCCAGAGGTCAAGATGCTTTTAATTAGGGTGAGCTTCTCCCATCACAGTGAGCAGCTGACTCTGGCCTGGCGGGCACCAGGCCCAGGGGCAGCAGATTTACCTGTCCAACGCGGAGTTACCACCCGAGCCTCGAGCCTAAGCTTCAGCGCCAGACAGCCCGGGCTGGGTCTCTGCCCACCGTCCGCCACCGCCTAGCTCTGTGCCTCAGGCACACTGCTATGCCTCTCTGAGCTACCCAGCTGCTGCTGGGGGACCCAGACCCTGCTGCAGCCCCGGGCCTCGCTGGGTTTCTGCTTCCTCCTGTGTCCCTGACGGTGATGGCTGCCCTGACAGATTCTGTTTCAAGGAATAAAATGGGATGTGGCTTCCGGGAAGGAGTCCGAGTGGACCAAATGCCCACAACATGCTCTATGGGACTTTTATTTGCTACTGTTTTACAAAGACATCAGTGGGAGCTACGTTGCACAATCCTTCACACACACACACACACACACCCCTCATTTTGGACTACCTGATTTGGGCATAGATGAAATTGGCTGTGCAGCCGCCAAGACCTTTAGTTACAAGAGGATGTTACACTGATAAATAAACCATGCTTTAAAACAGAAGCCGTTGGGAAGAGATGCTAAGTGCGGCCGCTGTAGATGGGCTGTGTGTCATATTACACCCTGGAATTTTTTTATTTGATTAAACTCTGAAAGAAACAATAAGCAACGTTTTCCATTTGCTATTTCTGCGCTCTTGCCCCGCAAAAGCTACTCATAGTCCTCTTTCCCTTTTAAAAGACCGTGCGCACCCCCCACCATCACCCACCCAAGGCAGCCGGTTTCTACTTTAAGGACTCGTTGGCCCTTGAGGCGTCACGCCTGGCTTGTGTCAGTTTGAGGGACCTCGGGGGCCGGGGGCCATCCCCGCTGCATTCTTGCCAGCGCTTGCAGCTCCTGCGCTCCAGCTCTAAGGTGCAGAACGGCTTCTAAGCACACAGGAGCCAGCAGCGCGGTGCTTTCGTGCGTGTACAGGCTCCTATTTCTGCTTAGCTCCTTGGTAGCCAAATGGCTAGATTTTTTTAAAAAAAAAATTATTTATTTGGCACAGGGTCTCACTACACAGCTCGGACTCGTGGTGTTCCTCCTTTCTCAGTCTCCCCAGTGCTGGGATTACAGGCCTGCGCCATTGCATCCGGTTTCGGTGGCCCCACGGAACACCCGGGGTTCCGGGGCCGTAGGTATGGGGAACCAAATCTGGGTCATTGCACTAGCCAGGCCCGCTTAGACCGCCGAGCTATCTCCCCAGCCAGGGCTAGAGATTTTTAAATTGACATTCCTGCTGGGTGTGGTGGTGCACACCTGTCATCCCAGCACTTGGGAGGCTGAGGCAGGCGGATCACTGTGAGTTCAAGGCCAGCGCCAGCCTGAACGGCATAAAGAGATGCTGCCTCAAAATAAATAAATAAATAAAAATAAAAATAATTAGGCCTTCTAGATCCATTGTCAGTACGCCCACGACCTCTGGCGCAGACTCCAAGCTCAAGAGCAGGCTGACCGAAGTCAGAGGATCCTCGCCTCGCTTTCGGCATGCCTCCTTTGAGCAGCAGTCTGTTTTATTTTTCTGTCTGAAAAGGAGCCCACCGGACAACTTGAGTAACTGAGCGCCCCCTGCTGGCACATGTGGGAATGGACACCGAGCTCGGCCCAGCGCTGTCTGGGCACAGCTGTCTGGGAGGTCCCGCCTTGCTGGGAATCTGGTCTTCCCTGCAGCTGCCACAGCGCAGCGCAAGCCTTGAGTGACCCAGAAGTTCACAAGCCACTGGGAGGTACCAAGGAGGGAGACGGGAGTGGCGTCAGAAGGGACGTCCCCGATGGAAGAGGGCGGAGGGAGGGACCAGACTCACGGGTAGGAGCAGCAGATGCAAGGGAAGGAAGACAGCTGGAGTGCAGGAGAGAGGAGGGAGAGAAGATGGAGGATAGAGGGCAGAAGACGGGGACACATAGCACCAGAGGCCGGGCGGCCACAGCACCTTGCGCGGACTTGGCTGCAGTGTCCGGGGAGGGGTGTTCCTTTGGGTGCGATCCTGGCGACTAGGGGCTTCCTGGGGACATGGGGACGCGCGCCTGGCCTCGGAGGGTGGCGTTTAGACCTGGGAATTGCGCGACCCATATAGCTAATTATTACCAGTGTTGCCAGCACTCGCTGAATGATTTTAGGGATTACACCAAACTATAAGGAAGAAACAACTAGGAGTTGATTCTTAAAAATGAGGGGCTGGGGAGATAGCTCAGTAGAATAAGCGCTTGCCTGGCAAGAGTTCAATTCCCGGTACCCTCCCCCCAAAAAAGGACAATGCTGGGCCTTGGAAGATAGCTTGGTGATCTAAGTGCCTGCCTGGCAATGGCAAGTACCCGGGTTCTATCCCCAGTATCACGTGCCCCGCCAGTCCCGTACCGAGCTGGCCACCAAGCCCAGGCCTGGTGGTGTACATCTGTAATCCCAGCGCTGGGGAGACTGAAACAGGAGGATAACTACAAGTCTGAGCTGCATAGTGAGACCCTGTACCAGATAAATAAATAAAAGATTTTTTAAGAGCCGGACAAAGAGCTTAGTGCATTAAAGCAGGCACAGAGGCCAGGAGTTCAATCCTCGGGCCTGCGTGCCGGCCCCACCCCCAGGGTGCACTGAGATGGCAACTGAGACTGGGCGTGGTGGTGCGCGCCTGTAATCCCAGCTCTTGGGAGGCTGTAAACAGGCGGATCACTAGAGTCTGATCTAGTAGTGAGACCCCAAACACTCTGTAGACCCTTCCTTAAAACACAAAAAAGAAAAGATTTTTTTCAAAGGATAATTCTATTATATTATTACTTAAAAGTGGATAATGCCTTTCTCTTAGTAGGCAGGGTGGCACACGGTGGTACCCTGTTATACAAAAAATGGTATGGTCGAGTTTATTACACTGGATACTTCTCAATCATTTTCTCCTTTAAACCTATAACAGTCCAGTGAGCCTGGCCTGCCCTCTTTCTGTGGATAGGTGGGTGGAGGCCCAGGCGCTGTGCTGAGGTCACCAGGTAGCTGGTGCACTCCTAGGATGGCATATTGCTGGTTGCCCACTGTTCCCCCGTGCCACAGTGCCTCAGTTGGACAGATGGTTTTGCCTACCAACCTGTTGACACCTTATCAGTGACACAGCAAAATGTTGTGGACTGTGAGGTTCTGGTAGCCAGAAATTACTAGCAAAGAACATTTGAGTTTTCTTTTTCCTTTTTTTTTTTTTTTTTAGACAGGGTTTCACTATGCAGTTTAGGGTGTCCTTGACCTCACTTTGTAGTCCAGGCTGGCCTCAAAATCACAGGAATCCTCCTGCCTCAGCTTCCCAAGTGCTGGGATTGCAGGCATGCACCAGCACACCCTGCGAGAAATGTGAGGTTTCTTCTCCACTTTTGTTTCTAAGCAAAGTTGCATCCCATCAAGGGCAAATATCCCAGCAGTAAAGGCAAAGCAGGGAGTATTGGAGCCTTCAACTACTTTTTCAACTTTATTGAAATAGAACATATGTACAGAAAAATGCATAAAAAGAAACAGCTTGACTCATTTTTATACAATAAATACACACATGTAACCAGCACCCTGATCAAGATACAAACATGCAGCGCTTGGGAGGCTGAAAACAGGAG
>NW_004524587.1:543947-545861 GCF_000260255.1 Octodon degus
TCTCCCCGAAATCCCTCAGTCTCCTCACCTCCCATCACAAGGATAAGCACTACCCTAATTTCCTAACATCATGGGTGACTGTGACCTGCCAGGCAGGCACTTGTGCCACGGAGCCATCTCCCTGGACCCTGGATATTGTGTATAATCATGATTTATTTTTCCCACTGCTGTGTAACATTCTGGTTTGTCCATTCTAGTGTCAGTGCAACCGTTCATCCTAACTTGTCAGTTTCACAGGATTAAGAAAAGCCTGGTCAATTAGGCAGCACTCCTGGGCGCACCAGTGAGGGTCATGAGGCGTGACCTTGGCCTCATGTCTGGTCCCTCGCCCTGTCCTCTCTGGCACTGCTTCCCTGCCCTGCTTCTCGCCACCGTGAATGATGCAGCTTTGCTCCGCCACACCCTTCCGTCATGATGGTGCCAGCTTACCATGGACTGAATCTTCTGAAACCATGAACTAAATCAAATCCTTCCTCCTCTAAGTTGTGGATGTCAGGTGTTGGGTCTCGGCAATGGGAATGCTGCCTAATCCAGTTGATAAGCACTTGGATGGTGTCTCATTCCCGGCTAGGACCAACCGTGCTGCAAAACACTCTAGCATGTCTTGGTAACTACATGCACACGCTCCCATCTGAAGGCTATGTAAGGCAGGGATTGCTGGCTATCTTAGCTACTTTCCTCATGGGTGAGACAAAATACCCAAAGTCAAGGGAGGAAAAGTTTATCTAGCTCACAGTTTGTAGAGGCTTTAATCCCTAATCAGCTGGCTCAGGATGGCATATGACAGAGGGGCATGGCTGCAGAAGACAGCAAAAGCAACAACGTGGGGTGGTCCTCTTCAGTCCCTTTTACTGTATGATGCAAGCTACCAGTCTAGGGTGGGCGGAGCCCTCACACTCTTAATCACAGTACTGGGCCACGAATCAATCACAAACTCTGGATTCAGCCACCTCCAAAAAGCCCACCCTGCCGGCCAAATAGCTCAGTGGATTAAAGTGCCTGCAAGCAGGTACAGGGCCAGGAGTTTGATCCTTGGGCTTGCCATGCTGGTCCCGCCCCCGGGGCACGCTGAGATGGCAACTGAGACTGGGCATGGTGGCTCGTGCCTGTAATCCCAGCTCTTGGGAGGCTGTAAACAGGTGGATCACTACAAGTCCAATCTAGTAGTGAGACCCTGAATATCCTGTAGACCCTTCCCTAAAATACAAAAAAAAAAAAAAACTAAAAAAGCCCACCCCCATGACTACATAAGGCTCTTTTGAAGGGGCGCATCCAGATACAAACTGTAACACTGGGTCATGAACTCTTAGGGTGCTTTTTTCTAAAAAATATAAATAGTACAGGGTCTACAGGGTCTCACTACACAGCTCAGACTCACAGTGATCCTCCTGTTTTCAGCCTCCCAAGCACTGGGATTACAGGGGTGCGTCACCACATCCAGTCTCAGTTACTGTCTCAGCGTGCCCCGAGAGCAGTGCTGACACAGCACGCTGCGGATTAAAACCCCACCCCCCCACGCCACCCCCCCACCCGTCCCTGTGCCTGCCTAAACAGATGCTTTAGTCTGCTGAGCTACCTGGCCGGCCCTTCTTAGGGTGATTTTTTTTTTTAAAGTTGTCTCTCTCTTCATACTCTGAGTACCTCTCCCTTGTGCTGGCAGCAGTGTTGTGAGCTACTCTGCAGGCTCTTCTTTCAAGAGAGATCTCTGGGAGAGAAACCAGGAAAGATTCATCTCTCTGCCTTCCAATCTCGGGCAGTTTTGTTGACATCAGAGTTTGAGACTGGAACAAACTGTTTCCTCCAGAGAGATTACTGATGGACTGGCTATTCAAAATGTCCTTTTGTTTCCATAGAGAGTTGCTGTTTCCTTGCTCTTAAATCTGCATTTCTTTTTCTTTTCTTTTTTCTTTCTTT
>NW_004524587.1:546716-554202 GCF_000260255.1 Octodon degus
CTCCAGAGGGATCTCTGCACACTCTCCTTTAGAATTGTTATCTGAAAACGCTTCTCCACAGCCATGCGCTTCAAAGAATTTGGGAGGAGAAAGAGAGTCTGAACATTGGCCCAGATGGTTCCCATTTCTTGTGCTTCTTCATTGTTGAAGTTCCGGGTAGCTCTGGTATTCTTTCCTTTCCGCTTTCCAACTTCCATTAGTCCTATTTTTTTTATATATTTTTTCCCCACTGGTTTTGTCCCTGCCCCCATCCCCATACTTTTTTTTTTTTTTTTTTCTTTTTTTTGGCGGAACTGGGGATTGAACTCAGATCCTTGCGTTTGCCAGTCAAGTGCTTACCCTACTGAGCCATCTCCCCGGCCCTAAAGGTTTTGTTTGTTTGGTTGGTTTTTGTTTTTTGCAGAACCGGGGATTGAACTCAGTCCCTTGCGCTTGCCAGGCAAGCACTTATTCTACTGAGCTATCTCCCCAGCCCCATACATTTTCTAGCAGCAAATTCTCTTAGTTTTCCTGAGAATATCTTTCTTTCTTGCCTTAATTCTTAGAAGCTATTTTTTGCTGGCTCTAGAGTTCGTGTTGGCAATTCTAAGATTGTGAGTTGATTTTTAAATGTGTCTGTGTGGCCAGGCGGTCAGCCAGGTAGCACCTGTCCCGCCTTCCACGACCGAGCAGGCATCACCGTGTGCGGCCCTTGGGCTGTGGCCCAGGCTCACCAGGCTTGGAGCCGGAGCTCAGCTCCCGAAGTCCGTGCTGCTGCTAGGGCCTTGCTGCGTGTGTTGCTCTGGAGGAGCGTGTGGCGTTCACCGACTCAGAGTGTCCCCTCCTCTACAGCACTCATCCCTGCATTTTCCAGCTAGTGTCCCTCTTTGTGTCTGCCCTGGACAGAGAGATGGGCTCTGTCCTGGGGTGGAGATGTCTGTGTCACCCTCTCCTCCAGTGCACCTCTGGGAGAGGGGACAGCTTGGGCCAGGCCAGGAGAGGAAAGAGAAACACAGCAAAACTGGAGCCTGCCTGGCCTCTAGGCTCCCGGGTCCCCCTCTGCCTATGCAGATGGGCCTCCTCCGGGGATTTTTGCTGTCCTTACGCACTGAACATCTCATAATGCAGGATACTCTTGGGTCAAACCTAAGAGATAGTGAAGGAGATTATAAAACAAAATAAACTGGACATGGTGGTGCACACCCGTAATGCCAGCACCGGGAAGGCTGAGGAACTCATCATGAGTTCAAAGCCAGCCTGTGCTACATAGTGAGATCTAGGCCAGCCTGGAGCACAGAGTGAGACTGTGTCCCAAAAACAAACAAACAAACACTACTTTGATATGTCTAGTACCTGATTCCATCTCACGGATGGGAAAATTAGGCAGAGAAATTTAGTCTGGGGTACAGTATTTCACAGATGAGCAGGAAGGCCCAGGGCGGGGGCAGGGGCAGGAGTGAGCTCTAAGGGAGAAATGGCAGAACAGGAACTTTTGGCCGGTAGCCACCTTCCTGCTGACCAGAGGTCTTTCTACCTGTCTTCTGCTCCAAGACATCTGAAGGGAAGCTCTCCCCCAACACTGAGAGCCGGGCTGGGCAGGCAGCATCTTCTCTCCACTTTCAACCTCTGCAGAGCAGGGGAGGTATGAGTGCGTGTGCAAATGTGTGTGCGAATGCATGTGCAAATGTGGGTTGGGTCCCCAGCACTGCTAATGATTGTGACTGTGGCCGGCAGCTTGTCTAGCACTGTGAGCCACCAGTTCACATCCCCGGGAGAGTTCACCGTGTTTGCTGAGTGCACGACCAGCGAGTGGCATGTGACAGCTCAGAAGCGGGTGACTCTGCGGGACAAGAGACAGAGCCTCAGTGTCTCCGGGTGCCCCGGCCTGGCCAGGTCAGGGGCTGGCCCTCTCTGCAAGGCTGTCTTTGGGGACCCTCTGTGGATCCAGGTGGAGCTCGATGCAGGTGAGTCTGCAGAATCCGGCCGGCAGAGGCAAACTGTGGAGCTCTTGATTTCCACAGTCTACCCAGCTAACAGCCAAGATTTAATAATTAATAACACTGATGATGTATTGAGTTAGTTATTTTTGGTTTTATCTCATTTGAGACAAAGTGTAGCTATGCAGTTCAGGTTGGCCTCAGACTCACTATGTGGCCCAGGCTGGCCCTGAACTCAGGGCGATCCTCCTGCCTCAGCCTCCCTAGTGCTGGGATGACAGGTGAGCACCATGTCCCTGGTCGTTGGTTTCCTAGCTATCATTACTTTAGCACCTCTGTGTACGGCGCTCCACCCTAAGTGCATTTCCTGCGTTAGCCCACTCAGTACACACTAGCACTGTCTCCATGTCAAGGATAAAGAAATGCTGGCTCGGAGAGGTTTGGGAATGTCCCCTAAGTCACAGGCCGGCAAGCCAGTGTGGGAGCTGCACACTGCCCAAGCCCTGCCTTGAATGCTCAGAGCCCTATCTCAAGAGGCCATGTTGCCCTCAGTCAGGATTAATGTTCAGCTATACACCCAGGTCCTCCACATCTGCTCTCAAGACTAGGGGCTATTCTGATTGGTCACAGTATCACAGAAGCATTCTGATTCATTATTGTATCTCTTTTGATTGGTCAAGGTGTCTATTCTGATTGGTCATGGTGTCTTTTCTGGTTGGTCACAGCATTCATTCTGATTGGTCATGGCATCCATACTAATTTGTCATGGAATTCATTTTGATTGGCCACAGTATCCATCTGGCCCCTCAGAGATCCATTCTGATTGGTTAGTGCTCACACAATTTCAAGTGCTATTTTAAATATCACCCATCCTCCCAATGGAGACTGTCTATGCTGTGACCTTAGCCCAGGAAGTATCTTTTGATGAGGTACAGAGACCTCGATGGGGCCTGTTGATGTAACCAGGGACTCAGTGGGACCTTGCTCACCACCTGGAGCCCTGCTCTGGCACTAATGTGATGGCACTATCACGGGCTTTGACCTAGGGCTCTTGGGAGTCCTTTCTGTTGTGGGCTTGTTGGCACAAGTTGGTTGAGACATGCACTTGGGAAAGCCTAAAATAATGCTTCTTGTATTCATTCTATGATTATAATTGAGCACCAACACTTTGCCAGGTGTAGGCACACAATAGTAAACGTGAAAGGTAAGAGTCGGGCTCTGCTGGGGCTTATGTAACTGCCACAACCACCACAACCACCACCGTCACCACAACCACAACCATCACCGTCATCAAATAAAACGGTAGCTTGGCCTCTGTTGAAAAGAATCCTAACCTGTTAGTGTAACATCTAGCATCCCATTAGGTCAACCCTTGCCGACTGTACATGAGGCGCCCCCTTTGGAGCGCAGGTGGAGCTCCTCGTGGGCAGATCCAGGCAGGCAGTGGGGCAAGCAGAGGGTGGAAGGAAATGCCCAGCTCCCGCCCAGAACAAGCCTGGCGGCACCTGTTCATGCAACATGTCAGCCCTCAGCTTGTGGCTCACTGTTTCTCGTCTTCCCACAAGGATACCACTATCAACAAAAGGCTCTAGTGTTTTTTGTCAAAAACTTCTAGGTTCAGCTGAAAGCCCAGAATTCTAGAACACTGAGGCTAAGAATCAAAAGTTCTAGCCCACCCTGGGCAGCTTGGTGACTTTGTAAGACTCAAGCTCAAAATTAAAAAATAAAAAATAAATAAAGTAAAACAAAGGGTGACTCAACCACATGGCTGACCCTGAAAAAGGTTCTACAACCTGAGGTACAGGATCTCAGGATAAATTCTGAGGGGATTTCACTGACCTTATCAGACCCAAAAGCTACCATTCTTGTTGCATAGGTCTTGCTTTATCTTGATCTTAACCATCCAGCAGAAAAGTATAAAAACGAAATATAAGAAGTAAAGCCATGGTGTTATGTTGAGCTGTAGGGGACTCAGGTCAACAATTTCTGACATTGCCAGTGAAGCGGAAGACCCAATACTATTATGGGCTACTGGACTCTTTTAGAATATTTTGCTGAGCTTACACACCTATAATATTCAAATAACGGAACTTAACAAAAAAAGGGGATACAGATGAATGTCCATTTTGTATCTGTGTATTCAAAGTGGTTAGGATAGATATAGTTACATTCTCTTAGTGAATAGAGGGATTTGTTCTAATGGTGTTTGTAAACAGGATATCATGTCCACATCTTGTACAGCAATTAACCACTAGGAAGAATGTATGCAATGTGTTAATTATTGAAATTGTCCTACCAATTTGATTTGAAACTGTCTCATTGCTATTTGTTTCTCAATGAAATTATGGAAAAAAGAAAAAGAAAATAAAACAAAGGGCTGGGAAGCAGCTGTGTGCAAAGGCTGTGGATTCAACCCCAGTATGGGAAAGACACACACACACACAGACACAAACACACAGGTGCACACACACACACACACACACACACACACACACACACACAGACCACTAAAACCAAATGCTGCTAAGTCCAAGCTGGTAACATATGCATAGTATATGTAAATAAACAGGATATATAAATGAGCAGAAAGGACACAAAAAGAAAAAACACCACTCCTTAACTCAGAACTCAGGGATCTAGGGGGCTGATTCCACCTCAGTAGAATAAGCGCTTCCCTGGCAAGCGTAAAGGCCTGAGTTCAATCCCTGGTTCCGCAAAAAAAAAAAAAAAAAAAAAAAGAACTCAGGGAGCAGCAGTGTGCACGTGGGGGTGGCCACCTACCCTTCCCTATTTCTTTATATCAATGTCTACCTGACACCAGAACTTGATTCTGAGCCATCGCAGAATGACCAACTTCATGGCTGTCACAACACTCTTCCGTTGTTCTTAGCCCATCTAGGAATGGGGATGACTTACAGTGTGCTCGTGGGTAACACAACCCTGGCTGAATCCACCACCCAGCAGGGCTCGCTGCCCTACAACCTGACCCTGGATGGAGACGCCCAGCGGCTGCTGGGCCCTGGGCAGCACCTCCTGCAGATCCGAGCACAAAGTGACAGCTCAGCCTCCGCAGCTTCCCAGAGCCTCACTGTCCATCTCATGGAGTGGCTGTCAGGGCTGCAGGCCTCCTGGGTCTCCACCTGCGTGGAGCATGGACAGGACCTGTTGATCAACGTCTCTGTGGCTCACGGCACCCTGGAGGGGCTGACCTTCGAGGTGACCGGTCTCAGTGCCAACTTCTCCCAAGAGGAAGAGAGCTCCGGAGAGCCATCTGGGACTTACCAGGTGGCCATTCCCTTTGAAGGTACTTGGGGTTGGTAGCTGCCCTTGCAAACCTCCCGCCTCTCGCCTTTCTGATTGGGGTGCTGTGTTCTGGTCTCCAAGTAGGGTTGCCAAGCCACAGGGCTTCTCAGCTTACACTTGTGCGTGGTGCTGAGCACCCGTGGTTATAGTCAGCAGCCGCGTGCACGCTGCACAGTATTCAGCCTCATACCTGGCCTCCACCAGGGGAAGTTAGTAACACAAGTGCCCCAATCATGATAGCCAAAACGGCTCCAGACACAGCCAAAGGTTCCCTGAAACACGTGGCCCTCCAGGAACCACTGGAAGGGAGCAGGTGTATTCAGGAATCCTCCAACATGGCCAGGCGAGAGTATGGCACCGGAAATTACAGCGCGGGGGCGGGGGGGTTCGTAAAACTGAAAGGTGGGGGAAAGAGGGGGGCAGGGGCGAGGGGAGTCAGGATGCGGCTGAGGACAGATGGGCGGGCACCACAGGGGAGGGCGTGGCACACATCGGCCATCCATCGCGAAGAGCTGGGCGCCCTGGAGGCGCCTGATGCACTCAGCAGACCGGAAGCCCTGAAGAGTCCTGCCCTCCGGGACCCTTCCCTGCAGATGATCTCAGAGCTGTGCCAGGAAAGGACAGGGTGATACTCTGCCAGGTACCTGGCAAAGGTTGGCAGCAGGGATGCTAAACTGGAGAAAACACTGGAACTCCAGCTTGGAGCTGGCAGAATCCAGTTTGCAGGAGCTGGAACATAGCGCGGAGACTGTGCCCCACCGCCGCTGCTGTGGAGGTTACTGGTTAGGAGGCTTAGCCCTCACTGAGGACAAAGCGCTGCCTTTCCCGCACTTTTTTTTTTTAAAAAACTTTTATTTCTTTATATATTTGGTTCAGAGACTCACTACGCAGCTTGGACTTGTAGTGACCCTCCTGTTGCAGCCTCCCCAGCACTGGGATTACAGGTGTGCGCCACCATGCCCAGTTTTGGTGGCACACATGGCATGCCCGGGGTGGGCCCAGTGCCGTGTGTGGTACCAGGGATAGAACCCCAGTCCTTGCGCTTACCAGGCAGGTGCTTAGAAGGCTGAGCTATCTCCGGAGCCTATCTTGCTCTGGGTGATTAGCATACTCCCCCCTACAACCAGCAGACTAGCGCTCCCCCCATTGGGGGGAGGGGGGGATGGGTGGGACATTTGCACGTGGCCTGGTCTCGCAGTGGGCCACATGCTCAAAGCTACCTCCCGTAGGAGCTTCTAGCGCCCCTGCTGGACCACAGCTCCGAGGCGGGCAGTGCCTCCCGCCAGTGCCCGCTCACGAGCACCTGTTCCTTCCTGTTCAGCTCCCGTTCTGGTTCCATCTCATGAACCATGTCTTTGCCTCCTGATGTTGAGGTGCCCCGTGCCAGCTGCTGCAGTGGGTCGGCACGTCCTGTCCACGTGTCTCCTCGACACTAAGGCTCTTGAGGACAGGGGCCCCGCTTCTGTGTCCCCAGGACTTGCCCCGTGCCTGGCTCACAAAACGCTAGGAGGGCTTCAGGTTACACCCTCTGGGTACACTGGGCAAGCCACGCAGGGCCAGCTGTCACGAGGACACCGTAACCGCGCCCTGTGCCTTGTGTTATAGGCACCTTTCTGGTCACCGTGCGGGTGAGGAATGCCTTCTCAAACCTGAGCGTGGACATGGGAAGCGTCACCATCACAGGTAAGGCGTCTCTGCTGGCAGGGGCCCAGGGCACTGCTTGGGCTTCCCAAGGGCCCGTCACGCAGGGCACCAAGTGCCTATCGTGTTCTGCAGATACTCAGAATTCTCCAGAAGTGGCCAAAATTATTAGAAAAATATTGCATCTGTACTGAACATGTGTGGACTCTTCTTGTCATTGATCCCTAAACATAAAGAATAACAACTATTGAGGTAGCATTTACATTATTTGGGTACCATAAATAACCTAGAAATGATTTAAAGTATCATTATACAGCTTTAAAATGTACTAATAAACTTTATTAATAAAAAAAAAAGTTGGACTGGGAGTGTAGTTGAGTGGTAGAGGGCTTGCCTAGCACCTGAGAGGTCCTGGGAGAAAGGAAGGAAGGAAGGAAGGAAGGAAGGAAGGAAGGAAGGAAGGAAGGAAGGAAGGAAGGAAGATACAAATACTAATCCATTTTGTATGAGGGATGGCAGCCTTGAATTCGGATATCTATGTCTATGTGTCTTTCCTTTCTTTCTTTCTTTCTTTCTTTCTTTCTTTCTTTCTTTCTTTCTTTCTTTCTTTCTTCCTTCCTTCCTTC
>NW_004524587.1:554422-556740 GCF_000260255.1 Octodon degus
AAGTTCCTAAGTTGTCTATCCGAGACTCCAAGTTGTGATCTTCCTGCCTCAGCCTCCAGAGTGCTGGGGTGGGGAGTCCTGGAACAAATTCCCTGCAGATACTGAGGAACAACTAACTATACAGTAAAACATTCAACTACCGGCTGGACATGGTGGCACAAGCCTGTAATCCTAGCACTCGGGAGGCGGAGGCAGGAGGATCCCTGTAAGGTTAAGGCCAGCCTGGGCTGCACAGTGAACTCAAGGCCAGCCTGAACTACACAATGAGACCCTGTGTCAAAAACCAACAAATAATAAATATAAAAAATTCAGCCCCCGACGTGAAATTCAGAGGCAGGGGAGTTGGTCCTCGTTGTGATGTTTCGGGGTGCATAGAACAGAAAGTGCAACCAAAGTGGCTTGATGTTCAGAGCTTGCTCCCCCCACATAATAAGCAGCAAGGCCACGAGCAGCTCCAGGACTGATTCCATGGGCGGGCGATGCTGGCGGGCACCGGGATTGCTCTGTCCTTCTGCAGTCATCCTCAAGCTCTGGCTGTGTCTGTAGTCTCTGTCCCTCATGGGTCAAGACGGCGGCTGCAGTTCCAGGTAGATACTGCGCGTCACCAGGCATGTTTCCTTCCGTTCCCTTCTGCCATGGGGACGGTGACAGGGTCACAGGTGCACTCAGCACATGGTAAGGCTCAGCTGCACCCCAAACAGGGCAGAAAGGAGGGAGAAAGAGTGTCCCGAGGGAACAGGCCAGAGGCCTGGGGCACAGATGCCTGCACAGGGCCAACGCTGCGACATGCCCGTGCTGCTGTACACAGCCCTCTTCCCACGGGTGGGATTTGAGAACCAGAAAAGTTAATTAATTTTGCAGAATCCCTGAGGTGATCTGTGGTAGGAGCAGGCACAGCAGCTATTCCTTTTGATTTCGTCTAGGGTTAGTGAACAGTGTTCCTTCTTAAAGATTTTTTTTTTCTTTCAATATGCCTTTATTTCTCTTGACTGTTTACTTTGACTATCATGTTAGCTTTCTGTCACTATAACAAATTACCTGAGATAATTAACTTGTAAAGAGAAGAGGTCTACTTTGACTGGCAGTGGTGAAGATGCCACCCCATTCTCTTTTTTTAAAAAAAGTACAAATTAAATTAAAACGAAAAGTGACAAGTGGTACAGATTTTCACTTAACAAATTAATATGAATCCCACAGTATTTGTTGTAATACACAGTGTTGTCTTCCAAGCAGTTATTCATATTATCAGATATATGCATGTAAAATTGGAATAAGGAAGAAAAAGAAATATATGAGAAATTAAGAAGCATAAAGGAGAAACAATTGAAAAAGAGATGAAACAAATTAAAGTATTAATTGCTCTTTTCCATAGAGCAGCAGACATGCACAGTACAGCTGTACAAACCACCCTGCTTACCTACCTAGATAAATCTCTTTCCCCCACTCCCTCTCCTGTCCTCCTCCTTAACTCAGTAACTCCCTCCTTTTGAAAAAGTTCATTCCCTTTTCGCAGTGTCTAGTGTCCCCTCCAGATTCAATTTTTCTCTTTCAGGTTCTCACACTAAGGAGACAATATGATGTTTGCACATGTGGGTCTAATTTATTTCACTTAAGAGTATGTTCTATACTTGTATCCATTTACCAACAAAAGACTCAGATTTATCCTGTCTTATAGCAGTATAATACTCCATTGTATAAAAATACCATATCTTCCTTATCCATTCTTCAGTTGATGGGCATGTGGGATGTTTCCAGAATTTAGCTATAACAAATTGCATTGCTATAAACATGGGTGCACAGGGGCTGGGGAGATAGCTCAGTGGAATAAATGCCTGCCTGGCATGTGCAAGGTCCTGAGTTCAATCCCTGGTACCACCAATAAATAAATAAATAAATAAACAAACATGGGTGCACATATATCACCGTGGTGTGAAGTTTTCATTTGTCCTGAAAAAATACGCAGGAGGGGAATAGCTGGCTTGAATGGGACATCCAATCCTAGCTTTTTAAGGAATCTCCACACTGACTGTCATAGTGGTTGTACCAGTCCACACTCCACCAGCAGTGTGAAAGGGCTCCCTTTTCTCCACAGCCCCTCCAGCATTTGTTACTGGCTGACTTCTTGATGTTAGCACGTGTACCACTGTGCCCTGCTCTTCCCTTGTATGATTTTACAGCCCTTCAAAGTTACGTGAATGAGAACCCTCTGGGAGAGAATCTTTTCAAGTGGCTCTAGCTCTTAAGATACCCAAGTCACTAAAGCCTAGCAAATTGCATGGCAATCTATCTTAGTCACAGGCCTGTATTGGTAGACACTA
>NW_004524587.1:556873-559191 GCF_000260255.1 Octodon degus
TTTTTGTCTCTTTGAATTTTTTTTTTAATACAGGGTCTACAGGTTCTCACTACACAGATGGGACTCATAGTGATCCTCTTGTTTTCAGCCCCCCAAGCACTGTGATTACAGGCACACACCACCACGCCCAGTCTCAATCATGGTCTCAGCATGCCCCAGGGATGGGGCCAGCATAGCATGCCAGGGACTGAACCCCTGTCCCTGCATCTGCCTAAGCAAGTGCTTCAATCTGTTGAGCTATCTGGCTGGCCCTTTTTTGTCTTTTCGAGACAGGGTCTCTCTGTGCAGTTCAGGCTGGCCTTGAGCTCACTTTGTAGCCCAGGCTGGTCTTGAACTCATAATGATCATCCTGCCTCAACTTCCCAAATACTGAGATCACAGCCATGTACCGCCTCGCTCAGCTACTAGTGCTCTTAACAGATGTCAAGTCTGTGAAGCAGTGGGGCAGACAGCACAGTGCTCGGTGCCCCTGAAGCCCTGAAAATCAGGCTGCCTTCTGTCTCACTTGCAGAGGAGGAAACTATGGATCAGAAGGAACAGGCTGTGCAGGTTGGCAGAGCTGGAAGAAGCCACAGAGAGGCTGTGGACACACACCCAGTGTGCTGTGCCCCTGCTCCCAGCTTGGGTGTTTGCACCATGGAAATAAAGACTGGCTACAAACCCGGCTCCTTGCCCGTTCCTCAACAGCAGTTGATCATTTATAGCCCTACAGAGATGCGCTTCTTAGCCTCTAAAGCCCGTGCTTTACCTGCACTGGCAACTGCCACTCCTTAACTACTGAAGGGGCATCAGTAGCCCAGCCACGATGGTTTTGCTTGTGATCTGGCTTCCCACCTCCTGAATATTTGCTGTGTTGCTCTAAGTCAGAACACAGGGAAGAGCTAAAGAGGAAAGAGCCAGGGACCAACATGGTTCCCATGTTTCTGCCTCCATGACCCAATTATTCTAACAAGGCCCCAAACCATTCCAAGAACCATACCACTGTGGCCACATCAGTGGGTGACCCTTACTAGTTAGAGCCCTCACTACAGCTTCACCCCTTGAGGAGTCTCTGGACCTAATTGAGTCAGCAATCAGGACAAACCATCTCAGCCTCCTAAGTGGCTCTGACGATATCACAAGCCAGCTGATGCATCTGGCTGTTTGTTTTGGTACCAGTGATTGAACTCAGGGCCTTGCACTTGCCAGGCAGGCACTGCTGAGCTATATCCCCAGCCCCATCCTGCTGTCTCTTAATAACCTGTTATGAGGATTCCCCGCATAAATTAACACCTAGTCCCACTGTGTTCACAGGTCTTGGAGAACCATCTGGAATGAATGCTGAAGAAAAGAATGTGAGTATCTTTTAAAAACAACCTTGTAAGGAAATGATGTCAGGTGCTATGTTTCAGCTTTGAGGTTTGTTTTGTTGGTCCCAATAACCCAAGCACTAAGGATCATTTTTCCATCTCAGAAGGGATCCAGGAAGAATGAAGTCAAACAAAGCATGTCCTCTGACCACTAAAGAATTATGCAGTACGTCAACAATCAGCACTTAGGAGATGTAAATATCTCCTAGACATCCTAGAAATTGAACAGCACCCTTCTATAAAAAGGAACGGGTCAAAGAAGAAATCACGAAGGACATTTGAAAATATTTCTTAATTAATGATGATGATAACGTAATCCATCTAAATTCATGGGATGCAGTTAACATCGTACTTAGATTTATAGCTCTTAATGCTGATTTTAGCAAACGAAGCCAGACCTGGTGATGCACAGCTGTAATCCTAGCCCTTGGGAGGCCAAGGTAGGAGGATTGCTGCGAGTTTGAGGCCAGCCTGGGCTACGGAGTGAGTTCAGCCTGAAGTACATAGTGAGATCGTGTCTCAAATACTAAAACTTTTTTTTTTTTTTTAATTTTTTAGGGAAGGGTTTACAGGGTGTTGAGGGTCTCACTACTAGATCAGTCTCATAGTGATCCACCTGTGTACAGCCTCTCAAGAGCTGGGATTCCACGTGCGCACCACCACGCCCAGTCTCAATTGCCCTCTCAGTGCACCTCGGGGGGTGGGGGCCAGCATGGCAGGCCCAGGGTCGAGCCCCCAGCCCCTGCGCCTGCTTGCAGGTACTTTAATCCACTGAGCTATTTGGCTGGCCTCTAAAAACTAATCTTTTATTTTATTTTTTTCATAATTCTATTGATAAACAGATAGCAATGACAGTTTCAAATCAAATTGGTAGGACAGTTTCAATAATCAACACACTGCATAAATTCTTCTTAGTGGTTAATTGCTGTACAAGATGCGGACTTGATATCCTATTTACAAACACCATTA
>NW_004524587.1:561142-584193 GCF_000260255.1 Octodon degus
CTTATTTGTCATGATTTTTTCAAAAACAATGGTTAGATGCCACAAAGTAGGTGGCAATGCCTTAACCGTATGCGTGTTGTCAGGCCCGAGGGCCTCTTCCATCCTTGTCAAGGGGAGTGCTAACCTTCTCTCCTTTCATACAACACTAAAAACTAATCTTTTAAAAAATAAAACACAACACCAAAAAGCAAACAAACACATGCCACTTAGTTTTATAGCAAGACTGAGTCTCCAACTCCTTGCTGTTGACACGGTTCAGCATGCATTTATTAAAAAGCAAAGACGATTGGTCCACCCGCCATGTTCAGGCATGAGGGGCGGAGAGGCAGCCGTGAGTGGCTGCAGTCCCAGCCTTTGGGAAGCTTGCTAAGTGAGGGAGACAAATTACAAGCATTAAGAAACAAAGAATCATGACATGTCTAACAGGGAGCAGCAACAGACCCTTGGACAGCCACCCCCACTCTGAGGCAGAAGTGTTGACTTTGCCCAGAGGCCCTGCAGCTCCTGCTCCTCCAGGTGTAGCTTGTGCTGCTCCAGGCCTGGGCGAGAGTCCCTGAGAGCTGTTGGCCAGGTCCTACCAGAGCTCACAGGGATCCAAACCCTGAGTCTGCCTACTCTGAGCCTCGTACCTTCTGTGCTTGCCCCCTTGGTGACGCTCCAGGAGCTTGTCCCCCAGGGAAATGTCCCCTGGCCCATTGTAGGGTCATAGAGACAACAGCTGTTCACATCTGCCAGCTATGGCACTTGCAGGAGCCACAACAGCCCTGGCAGGCAGACACGATGAGAGCCGTGGAGAAATGGGCACTTGGGGACTTAGAAAAGGGCTGAGGCCACCGAATGAGCTTTGGCTGGGCCTCACCCACCGCCTCTCTCTCCCACGTCCTTAAGACTTACAGGCTGCGCTCTACCACAGCACGGTTACCGCTCTGAGTTTTGTAGGTTTATGTGTCTTTTCTCCGCCTAACTTCGGGGCAGGGGCTGGGTCTCTGTCCCACCTCCAGACAGGAAAGACAGGGCCCGGCCCTTGGCGGCTCCATGATCACAGCTGTGTGCACAGGGGGCCCTAAACTCGCCTGTGGCAGAAAGCCCCTCCCCTGGGGACGCGGAGGGAGGGACTCCATCCCCAGGAAGGGACCCCAGGCTCAGCCAGGGCCCTGCCCAATCCCAAGCCCCTCCGCCTCGGCCAGGGCTCCCGAAACCTGGGGCCTGGGGCCGCCTAGCCCTGCCCAATCCCAAGCCCCTCCGCCTCGGCCAGGGCTCCCGAAACCTGGGGCCTGGGGCCGCCTAGCCCTGCCCAATCCCAAGCCCCACAGCGTGGCTGCCCTCAGCGACTCGTGGGGTGGCACAGCTCCCCTTACTGAGGCCGCCGACACAGGGCCGCTCACCCCCGCTGCGTCTTCTGCAGGGAGCCAAGGGGAGCGCGGAGCTGGACACTGAGCCCGTGTATGCGGATCCGTTCACCACTGTCACCCTGGGCTGGCCAGCCAGCTGCGACAAGGACCTGAGCTTCCACTGGTCCTGTGGTAGGTGGCACGAGTGCCCCGGCCAGTCCTTCCTCACTGAGAAGTGAGGCAGACGGGTCAGACGTCGCGGCTCCTTTCCTGCCTCCTCACACAGGCGCTGCTTCTGCCTGACACTCCGGGTGATTCCGCGGTGCCAGGGACCGGAAACTCCATGGAAATGGGGGAGGCAGGAGGAGGAGGCAGGGAGGTGGCCCTGAAGGCAGGTGACAGTGGATAGAAAGAATGAAGGGCAGTAACACAGAGCAGGAGAACCCAGGCAGATCTTGGGATCCGAGGCCCCTGGGGGTGAGGATGGGGGAGGTGCTGACAGACATCAATCAACAGAGTAAGACTTTCGCAGTTGCCAACTTAACGCAGGTGATTCCCCAGCTGCCCAGAGATGGAGGTGCAGGTCCCAGGTGCCCCTCGCACCCGTGGGTACAGGAAGCTGCTGCAGCCTCCTGTCTGGGTAGTGGCAGCTTTGGTGGCCACCTCGAGCTCCGCCCCACCCAACTCTGCCCAGAGTGCAGTCACAGGGGAGGCCAGGAGTGGAGGAAGCTGGAGAAAGCGGGAGGACGGCCCTTCTGGGACTGCCGGGCCACCCTGGCCTCTGCCATGCGCCCGCTTGAGCACCTGTGAAATCCCCGGATGCAGATCAGCGAGGTTCCACAGGCCCGCACAGAGGCTGCGCACTGGGGCTCCCTTCTCCAAGGCCCTGTCACACCAAATCTTCAACCCGCCAGTGACTACTGTTTTCTTTCTTTAAAAATTACAATGTCCTCTGGGGACTTAGCTCAGTGGTGCAGTGCCTGCCTGAAAAGCATCCTCAGCCGGATTCCTGGTACTCACCACTCAAATCAAAATCCCTGGAGCTGATGTCCTTAGTTAGTCCTGACCCTTTTCTTTCAAAGCCCTCAAGCCAGTAGGGCACCAGGAGCACCTGTTGGCTCCTGTTCCTGATGGATGACAAGAGAGCTCCTGTTTCTCTAGGGCGCTGCTGGGCTCAGTGGAGCAACTGTGCGCAGAGGCGGCTCCTCCGCACCAACCAGAGGGAGCTGGTGATCCCACCGCCCTGCCTGCCACCACCAGACTCGGCTGTCACCCTGCGCCTGGCCGTCCTGAGGGGCCAGGAGCTGGAGAGCGAGGCAGAGAGGTGCCTCTACGTGTCTGCCCCCCTGGACCTCAGGCCTCAGGTCAGGTGGGCATGCGGGCCTGCTCCTGCAGAGCTGGTACTGAGCACTGGTACTGAGCACTGGCCTGCTCTGTTCTCCTAGGGGTCACTCTGTGGGTCCGCAGTGATCAGCACACAGGCAGGCAAGGAAGGCAGGAAGGAAGCAAGGAAGGAGGGAAGGAGGGACAGAGGGAGGAAGGAAAGAGGGAGGGAGAAAGGAAAGAGGAAGAGGGGAGGAAAGCAAGGAAGGAAGAGGGAGGGAAGAGTGAGGAAGGAAGGAAGGAAGGAAGGAAGGAAGGAAGGAAGGAAGGAAGGAAAAAAAGGAGGGAGGGAGGGAGGCAGGCAGGCAGGCGGAAAGGAAGTGGCCTATGACAATTCCCCCTCCAGAAGTCAGCGAGGGCTTGTGGGGCCTGAGGCTCAAGAGCTGAGGAGGAGCAGCAGCTATAGGAAGCGGGGATGCAGAGAGAACAGAGAGAGTAAAGGGAGAGAGCAGAGGATAATAAGCGCACAGGAGACCACCATGGAGAGGCAGACGGGCAAGAAGGCGCTGGGAGGCAGGAGGGCCTGGCTCAGGCCCGGCCACGATAGAATCAGGCCCTTTCCCTGAGGATGCTGTAGAGGGAGTCGCCCAAGTGTCTTGGCCAAGGGGACGTGGCCTTGTCTGGCTTCGAAGTTCAGCAAACAGGGTGCAAAGGGCCTCAGGAGGGCAAGAGAAGATGCAGGGAGGTGGCATGGACTCTGGGAAGAGCAGGAAGTAGCGTGGACCATCAGCTGGACCCTGCAGGCAGCCCCGGCTCACTCCAACAGGCACTGACCACAGACAGGAAATGAAAGTTCCATTTCTGGGTGTGGACAGGTCGAAGGAATGATCTAGGGCAACAAGGCAGGATGGGAAGGTCACTCCAAGGACTGCAGGGACGAAGGTCGGGTGCCATGACTGGAACCCCTGCAAGCTTCAGCTGAGGGAGAGGGACCTCCTAGAGGAAGCCCTGATCCTGGCCAGAGGGGCACAGCCACTGCCAACTGCAGCCACCAGGCAGGGCTGGAGGTGAGAGTGTGCCTGCTGTCCTCGCAGCCTCCAGCCGCTCCCAGCCTTCCCCTGGCTGGGACAAGCAGAGGTGGAGGGCACAGGAGCAAGGCTGCTGCCCATCCATCCGCAGAGATTGGTCTAGGGCCAAAGGCACGGAGAGCTGGGATACAGTGTGGCGGGGCTGGCAGAGCCCACTGAGCATATATGGGACAAGTAGCCGGAGTCAGAGGTTTATGAAGTTAAGATAGAAAGGGTAGGGGATGGCTCAAATGAACAGCACACACCAGCATGACCTCTCGGGGGCCCAGGGGAGGAGGAGTAGGACATCGCCCAGAAGACCCCAGACTCAGATCCAGACAATGAAGGTCCATGCTCCACCTACCCACTTAGCTCTCTGAGCCCAAGCTGTCCCATGTGCTCCGGGTGTCCTGATGTGTCACACCCACAGTGCCCAAGGGAGCACCTCCATCCTGTCCTCTGTTTCCCTCTCAGCTGCGAGCGGAACTGCCAGCCGGTGAATGCTGATGACGATGTGCTCCTCAGAGTCACCCTGGGAAGCAACGCCCCCGCAGCCGTGTTTAGCTGGTACTTAGACAGTCCATCTGCAGAGCAGGTGAGACCATGATGGGCCGGGCCTATGCTGAAGGCCAAACTGCCATCAGTTTCACCCAGAGCCCAAGCATCAGGGTCAGCAGGGTTGGGCGAGCACTGTGGGGAGCAGAGGGCGGCTGCAGCAGGCTAAGTGGGTCCAGAAGACCAAGGGCTACAGGGACTCGTGATCCAGGCCAAGGCCTTCTTCGGCTGGGTCATCCCTAGCTCTGGGTGGTGGCAGATGGATGTGTGGTCCTGACAGCCAGGGCTCTTCTCAAGGAAGGCAGTGTCTGCGGCACAGCACCTTCCACTCCCAAATCGGCTTCCTTGTCCCATGCATTCTCTACCTGCCTGCTCCCTCCCTGCCTGCCCTCCGGGACCTGTGCACCGTCCCTCTATAAGGGCCCCACCTCAGGCTCCACCAGCAGCGACCCTCACCTCAGGCAGACAGCGGGAGCCCACCTGTTCACACTGATATCCAGGCAAGCCGGTGGGCCCACTGTCTGTTCACCAGACATAAATCTCCAAGGCTACCTGGGGGTCAGCAGCCACCATCCTGCTGAGGCCAGTGGGCTGACCCCAGCCTCTTTCAGGCCAAGCCCCTCCCGGCCACCTGCAGGCTCCCAGGGTTTTGGCCAAGGTCCCCTGTGCTCCTGCAGAGCAACACTTCCACGCTGCTCCTGGACAGCAGCTCCCTGCGCTCTTGGGGACAGGTGATCCGGATCCGAGCCACAGGTAAGTAGTCCCCCACCCTGGCAGGGAACCAAGATAAACCCAGAGATGGCAAAAGAGGGGGCTTCAGTGTGGCATGGGGCAGGGCACAGGCCCTGGAGTGAATCTACACAGCTTCCCACCTGGAAGACCTCTGTTGTGCCTCGGTTTCCCCACATGGGGATGACAGATGTGCTGCGGCAGGATGGTGACCATGCAGGAGGGCAACAGGATGCATCAAGGCAGGCAGGTCATCCACAGGTCACACAACCACCAGCCCTACCAGGAGAATCCAGGCTTCTCCCATGAAACAAGCCCAGTGTGGGAAAGGCAGGTCCTCAAAGCTGAAGAGTCCAGTGATCATCCTTCTCAGAAGGAGTAGCTCAGAGCCTGTCTCCACAGTGGCCCATCAACACCCACAGCAGGATAAACTGGGTCTGGCTAAGTGGACACTGCTGGGCCCACCCCCTGCCTTCCGACTGAGTTTAGGTGAAGGAATTGGTGTAACTGACTAAAATTCTTGCGAGGCATGGTGAAGCACACCTGTAATCCCCACACTCAGGAGACTGAGGCAGGAGGGTCTTGACAAATTCAAGGCCAACCTGGGCTACATATCACAACCCTGTTTCAAAAAAACTTCCCTTTCCTAGATCTTGGGCACATATGCTTAAAAATTAAAAACGGGGTGGCCATAGCAGGTAGGTGGGATGCTTGCAGGTCACCTCTTTGCAGTGTTGGGGGCGCCTGGAAAGGGGTGGGCTTTCCAATGGGTCGACCTGCTTTTCCAAGTCCTGGTTCTGGCCCTTTCTAGCTTAGTGACTTTCAGTAAAGCAGAATTTGCATGCAGGCATCCTCCTCAAAAAAATCTCCCTGAGGAAGCTGTTACTATTATGGACCCCACCTCACAGACTCACAATGTCAAGCCTAAGGTCCCTTGGCAGGTAGATGGCAGAAATGTCTGGTTCTCTTCTTCAACTTCTGCCCAGCTTCTCCAAGACAGACCCTGGGCTCCCTGCCCCAGGGAAGCTGTGAGTACTAGTATCTGGGGGCGTGAGGGAACCCACAGCGATCAGAGAAGGCCCAGGACCTGTGTTTCATGCCTCCCTCTCCCTGCGCAGTCCTGAGGCATGGTGAGTTTCATGGCCCACAGAGCCCCTTGAGCACACACTGTCTTCACTTGTAGCGCTGACCGAGCATGCGTATGGGGAGGATCTCTACGTGATCAGCACACTGCCTCCCCCGCCAGTGCCCACCTGTGCCATCGTCCCTGAGGAGGGCACCATTCTGACAAGCTTCGCCATTCTCTGTGACACTCCTGTGGCCCTGGGTCCCCTGGAGTTCTGCTTCTGCCTGGAATCAGGTACTGGTCAGAGACTCTGCTGACCCTTCTGCACCTGGGCTGTCCATTCCAAGCACAGGGACCATGTCACTGTCTCAGGAGCTACAAGGAATGTATTCTACTGGTGAGAGGGGCTGCAGGATGTGGGTGCCCTAACTGTGGCCTCCAGCCCTGGTACTGACCACAGAGAAAGGACACACAGGTCTCAATGGCAGCTCTTTCCTTCACAGAGGCCAAATGAATTCTGTCCTCTGTGATAAGGGCAGTGAAAGGGTGATGTGGGCGAGGAGACCAGGCATCCTGACCAGGCAGGGCTGTCCCCAGACGCCACACCCCACCCAGGCACCAGCAGTAGCCATGACTGTGAGCATCTAGGGAACTTGGGAAGGACCAAAGAGGACTGTTTCACAGAACCCACAACAGGTCCACCAAGCCTGCCTTGTGAGCAGAGTCAAGCTAGCTGAAAGCAGACCATGTCTGCAGGTATCCAGGTGACAGACTTCAGCATTACACAGGACTCTCCACAGCCACCCAGCATCACAGAAACCCAGGCCCAGGACAGCAGGGGACATGTGCAGGAGTTAGGCTGGAGGGGACACCCATTCATCCTCCCATCTCAGGGGCAGTCAGTCCTTGCAGCCTCATCTGGTTCCTTACCTCTTCCCAGCAGGCTTGGGTGTTCTGTGAGCCCTCCTCCCCCATGAGCTCTGGAAGGGTTCTGGTCAGATGAACCCTTCCCCCAAATCTGTGAATGTCGGCAGGTGCTCCCCTAGATTCAGCACCAGGAACCATAGGGGCGTAACCTGTACCCTACAACTAGGGAAGGGGGACACAAGCCTTGAAGCCCCAGAAAGGAGAGACGTAGAAATGTGGAGGTGGGAGGGCTGTGACTAGGACTGAGCCAGGAAGGACAATGACCAAGCAGGGTGAGCCGCACCCAGGGGAGAGACCAGGCTAGCTGCTCCCATCCCCACTGATGTCCCCTTGGGCCCCTCACCCCCAGCTCACACCCATGGCCAGAAAGGCAGGAAGGTGTGGCCATAGAGAACCATGGTCCAGTCTCAAGTCTTGACCTTCATGATTGTCTGTACACTCCACAGTGATTGGCCACTTGGGGACAGGTGGGTCCCCCTTAAGGATAAAAGCATAGGGCCAGCCAAATAGCTCAGTGGATTAAAGCGTCTGCTTAGGCAGACACAGTGTCAGGGAGTTCCATCCCCTGGCCTGCTATGCTGGCCCCACCCTCAGGGCGCACCGAGACAGCGATTGAGACCAGACATGGTGGCATGTGCCTGTAATCCCAGCACTTGGGAGGCCGTAGTAAACAGGAGAACCACTATGAGTCTAGTCTACGCAGTGAGACCCTGTACACCCCATACACCCTGTCTGTCCTAAATAAAAAAAAAAGGGATAAAAGTATATTCACTCACTCACTCTTTTTTACAACAAATACGCATTGAATGTCAGGCTGTATTCCAGGAGCCAAACAGAGCAGCAAATGAAAGAAGAACCCAGGGGTGGTGGCGCACACCAGTAATCCCAGCATTCGGGAGGCTGAGGCAAGAGGGTCCCTGTAAATTGCAGGCCAGCTTGTGATACACAGTGAGTTCCAGGCCAGCCTGAACTATATAGCGAGACCCTGGCTGGAAAAATAAATAAATAAATACATACATACATACATACATACATACATACATACATACAAAAGTGGTTGTGCTGGACCTTGTGATCTTTACAACCCAGTGCCAGGACAACTAGTAAACAAAGATATGTCTGGCAGGACCAGGGTTTCAAGCAGAGGTGCTTTGTAAAGGAAGTGACATTAGAGGGAGCTCTGGTAGGCTTTGAGTTAACTTTTAAATTGTTGCTTTACTTCCTTTTTCTCCTCCTTTTCCCTTCCCTCCCCTCCTTTCTTTCCTTATTTCTGGAACTTGCTTTACCACTTTGGGGTGTGTGTGTGTGTGTGTGTGTGTCTGTGTGTCTGTGTGTCTGTGTGTCTGTGTGTGTGTGTGTGTGTGTGTGTTAAGCTTGCGAGTTTTCCCTGCAATTTTAAAATGGATTTTAGAAAACAAATTAGTACAACTTTATAGCAACTTGGAGATGCCGGGAGAGGTAATGAGCCAGCACACATGGTGTCCCCTTCCAGAACGTGTGGAATCCCAGAACACCTGCCACACCATGGCCACACCTTGCAGAACTGTGGGTTTTGAGTCCTGGAGCCCTAGTGGGTCTCTGTCTCCCTGGGGCCCAGAGCTGCCCCTTCAGGGTCTGGTTTCTGTCCACCAGGTTCCTGCCTGCACTGCGGCCCTGACCCAGTCCTCCCCTCAGTGTATCTACCACTTGGCCAAGAAAACAGTGACTTTGTGCTCACAGTGGTCATTTCTGTCACCAATCAAGCAGGGGACAGACAGCAGGCCCACGCAATGGTCAAGGTGGGTAGTGGTGGTCCTTTTTATTTTGGGAACTTCCCCTCATCCCCGTGTCACCACAGGGGTGGCTGAGAGGAAGGCAGCCAGGTCCAGCTAAACCACTGATCCACTCACTCCTTAGACAAATATTCACAGACTATCTACTACACGTGCGCCAGGGCATGAGGGAGGACACACGGACATGGTCTTGGGAACTCTTCTGACTTAGTGGCCTAAGTCCCAGAAGCAGGGGTGGACTGGAGTGGAAGAGCCAGACACGAGTGAGACCCGCGCCCTCAGCGTGTAGGTGCCAGAGATCAGATCTCAGGCAGACACTGGACTGAGCCTGGATAGAACCCCAGGAGGCTCCAGGCTGAGCAGCAGAGGCATGGGGTGGAACATGGCAGAAGAGGGACCTCAAGGTGGGGAAAATGCTCATCCACGCCTTGGCTTTGGTGGCCGTGGGCTGCCTCATAGTAGCAGATCTGCTGCCCTCAGCCACAGGAAGTGCCCAGCCTAGGCCTACTGTGACATCGGGTGACAGGCTCTGAAACAGGGACCACTGAGCTCACCCCTTGTTTCTGCATCAGGTGGGACTTGGTGACACTCATGTCAAGGATGTGGCATTCCAGGCTGCGGTGCTGGAGAAAATCACTGCCACTCTGCAGGGTGACAGAGGCCCCGAGCAGCTTCTCCAGCTGGCCAAGTCTGTGTTGTCTGTGCTGAACCGGGACGACCTGAACCAGAGCTCGGGGTCATTGCTGGAGACAGACACTAGGCGGAAGGTGGGGCCAGGATCCTTGTGCAGCCCCTGGGGGTAGGGAGTGAGGGTCGAGGACCCTCAGAGCAGAAGCCACAGTGGCCAGCATCATCTCCCTCTCTAGGCCTTCCAGCGAGCGCCACAAAGCGAAGAAAACGCCTTCCTAGCTGGTCACCTGCCTCCCCTCATTGTCATAAGGGTACCAGCTTCTGGAAGCAGAAGGGAATTTTATTGTAAAAAGATTGCTAAGGGGCTGGGGAGATTGCTCAGCAGTCTAAGAGCCTGCCTTTCAAGCATAAGGACCTGGGTTCAATCCTTGGTACAGCAGGCTGAGCCAGCCCTGGAACCCCAGGCCTGCTGAATCAGCCACCAAATGGCACAGTGGTGCATGCCTGTAATCCCAGCACTGGGGAGCCTGACACAGGAGGATCATTATGAGTCTGAGGTGCATAGTGAGTCCCTCTACCAAATAAATAAATAAATAAATATTTCAAAAATAAATTATTTTTAAAAAGATTGCTAAAAGTGATTAGATCTGTTGGTACCATCAGTGGTGCAAGCTGCCCGATGGGTGGTTCAGGAACGTATGAAGACTCAGGCGTCTCGGGGCCACCATCAGGCCAACCCACATTCTTGGAGCAAGCCCAGGTTTGTGGGCTGTGCAGCCTGGCCGCTCCTCTGGTCCCAGATATTCCTGAAACACCTCCGTGGAGCACCTGGAATCACACTTCCTCTTTCTGTCTTTCTCTCCCATGCCAAGGTTAGAGAACTTGTGCTGGACTCACTGTGCACAGTCATGGCCAGCCTGGAGGACATGCAGAGGGTACAGAGGCTGGCCGAGGTGCTGAGAGAGCTGACCCATGGCCGTGAGCTCATGCCCATGGCCCAGGTGAGTTCCCACCTGCTGAGCCCACCTCGGAGCACCACCTGCACAACAGGTGGGTGACGACCTAGCAGGCATAGGTCAGAGGTCCAAGGGGCCTCTCGGCCATGGGATCTCCCAGGCCTGCCAGGACTCCTGTCTTCTTTTTCCTGGAACCCCCTTAGCAGCCCCCGTGTCTCACACTGGATATGACTTCCTGTCTGCCCACAGCCCTTGCCCCTCTTGAGGGGCTCAAGAGGACAACCAGATCGGTACATCTTTAGGCCATGGGAAGGTGGGAGATGTGGCTGCTGTGCTGACCCTGTCCCCACCTCAGCACACACCGGCTTGTCATCCAGGGCCAGGACTTGCTTCTCTAGCCTGGGTCCTCCCTGTCCCCACAGCGTCTCCACCTGCCCATGTGGCTGGGAATCCATGCCATGTTCAGTGGCCACAGGCAGAGTATAGGCATCCCAGCTCTCAGAATACAGGCACCCCAGTGACCCTCCTGTGGGTCACTCACAGGCCACAGGCTTGGTCTCCCCTCCTGTCTTTTTTTCCCCCTCCTGTCTTGACTCCCAGTCTTTCTCTGCCCCACTTTCCCCCTCCTCTACCAAATAAATTGCTTGCTTGCAAGTCCCTGCCTTGGGATCTACTGCTTGAGCTTTGACATCAAAGCACCATGTCCCCAGGGGTATGCAAGCCATGGTTTAAAGAAAAAGCCATGATAGCTGGAGTGGTGATGCTTACCCATAATCTCAGCACTCTGGGTGGCCAAATCAGGAAGACCATGAGTTAGAGCCCCGCCTGGGGCAACTGAATGACTTAGCAAGACCCTGGCTCAACATAAAAGGGCTGGTGGGGAGGGTGTAGCTCTGTGTGATGGCCCTGGGTTCAATCCCCAGCACTGAAACAAAAAAAAAAAGCCATAAAAACAGTAAGAGGGGAGAACTGCCCACGTACCCAGGCAGGGACAACCCTCAAATCCTCCTGCCTAAGCCAGCAAGGCTCGTCTTTCATTCAGGAGCCAAGGTGCACTGATGCATCCGCCCTTCCACCCTCTTGTGCCTTTGCACACGCATCAGTGTGCTCATTCATCCAGCACACGCTTCTTGAACACTGTCGTACCAGGTACCAGAATCACTGGGGACTCAGAAGCAAGTCACACACAAGGACTCCGCCTGCTGGCACTTGCAGACTGTCAGGGTAGCAAGACATGAAACAAGTAATTCAACAAACAGATATAGCAAAATTGGAATAAGTGCTATATCTATTTACTCATTCATCCATGCATTTATCCACTTCTGATCCATCCAACCATCACCCATCTATCCATCCATGTGCTATCCACCTATGTATCCATCATCTAACCATCATCTATCCATCCATCTATCCATCACCTACTTTCCATTCATCCATCATCATCTTCTATCCATCCATCCATCCATCCATCCATTCACCTATCTATCCATCCATCCATCCATCCACCCACCTATCTATCCATCATCCATCCATCATCTATCTACCCATCTATTCACATAGCCATGCTCCACCTTCCATCCATCCATCCACCTATCTATCCATCATCCATCCATTCTTCTTCCATCCACCTTCCGCTTGTCCCCTGGGCAGCAGTGTTGTTGGATGCCTACCCAGTATGTTGAGGCCATGGTGGTTTCAGGCTCTCCGGGAAGGACGCAGGGACAGACGTGGCTACACTCCTGGAGGAACTCACAGCCTCATAAGGAGGCAGGACCTGGTCTCACATCAGGGATCCAGGCAGCCATGTGATGCTCGTTCTTGGCATAGCCCTCCTGCTGCCCTCCACCACAGCTCTTGTCCCTTGAGAGGCACAGGAACCCATGCAGGCAAGGGCTCACACTGCTGTTCCTTCTCTGGATGAACCCCATGGCAGGCTAGCCAAGCTCTGTACCTTGCCAGTGAGGCCCTATTGACAGCGAGTGCCACAGTCCGTCCCGAGGACCAGAGGCGCCAGGGGGCCACCAGGGACCTGCTTGTGGCTGTGGGAAGTGTACTGGACGCGTCCCTGAGCCACGGACCAGAGAAGCCTGGGGGGACCAATGCCAGCCAGGTAGGCGTCCCGGGTCAGATGTGGATTTCACAGCCACTGTGTGCCTGGCTCACATCACATTCCTGGTCAGATTCCTTCCCCATCTAACAGATGAGGAAACTGAGGCAGAGAGGCTACAGTGCTTCCCAAGGAGCTAGAGGAAAAGTTCCAGGGAGCAGCCCCACCGGGCAGTGAGGGAGGCAGGGTAGCGCAGTGGGCGGAGCACAGCTCTGGAAAGGGGCAGTCTGAGCTGGACTCTGGCACCTGTCACTTACAAGCCCTGGGCCTCAGGCAGGTCATGTGACTTCCCTAGGCCTCATTTCCTCATCTGTAAATGCAGGTGACCTAACTCATCTTGCATGAGTCCCAGTGGGGGAGGGAACACATCCACTGTGCCCTGGAGCATGCACACACACCAACACCTTTACACATACGTCTTCATCCGTGGCCACACACACACACACACACACACACACCATCTGTGCTCTCCTGGGCTCTCTGTGTAACTGTCCAGCCTCCCAGGTCTGCACAGTACCCGGCATTATCCACAAAACATCTGACCTGGGTGTGGACAGTGGCGGGGACAGAGCTCAGCCCAGGCACCGAGGGTGTTGATCCCCAGGCTCCCTGCCACCCTGGAACAAAACCTGGATGGCGTGTGGCTGTCAGCAGCACAGAGAGTCACGTGGCTCTACACAGGGACCCTGAGTTGGATGCTTCCCTGAGTCCTGGCTTGCAGCCCCAGTGACGGCCTCAAGTCACCTCTCCTGCCTGTGCCTCTGTTTCCCCTTCTGCTTGCTGTGAGGGTGCAAGGCATTAGCAGAAGCCGGGAGTTGGCGTTGTCTGAGCATCTCCTCTCAGGTCACCCACAGCGCTGTCTTCCCCCATCCCTGTGCTGTCACTCCTGGTCCCTACACAAGGTCCCACACCAGCCTGGTGACATTCCCATAAATGGATGGGTTGGCCCTGGGTGAAGGCTCTCAGGGGTGTCCTCTCACTTCCCTTTCCAGGTGACTTCAGTGGCCTCACTGCTCAAAGTAGCAGAGCGTGTCCAGACCACTCTCCTGCTGGGCATGTTGCCTGGGGGACTTCCGGCCACCTTGGCCACCCCCTCCATCTCCGTGTACACGAACAGGTAACTGAGAAGCTCGTGCCATGACCTCACACCCTCTACACCCACATCCCAAGAGCCCAGGACAGGCAGAGCCTGGGAGGCCGGCCCTGAGCTGGGAAGTGAGAGACTCCGACAGGACAGGAAGGGGGGATCAGGTGCCCAGTGTTCACCGAGCGAGTGAGGAGAGTCAGCTTGCATCTGTGGGAACAGGGTGGGAGTGTCCCGCATGTGCTGAGGCCTGCATGGCTATGCGCTTGCCTGCCTGAGTGTCTCCCCACGGAGTGCGTCTGTCCCCGAGCCCTGGCCACCTCCTGGGTGGCCAGCCCCAGAAGAGCCTGTGCTGCAGCTCCAGGCACACAGCACCCATCCTCAGGTCCTCCAGGTGCCCTCTTGTGTCCAGGGCAGTTTCTGGCCCAGAGCCAGGATGTGAAACAGGTCCCCAGGTGAATCAGACAGCACGAGGTCAAAGAGCAGAAAGGTTGGGCCAGGGGGGGCCTGCCACCAAAGGTCAAGGCAAATAGGAAAGATAAACCTAGGGCAACATCCATGTCTAAGCTGGGTGTGGTGGCACACGTCTGTGATCCCAGCACGTAGGAGGCTGTGGCAGGAGTCACCGCCACAAGTTAGAGGCCAGCCTGGGCTATGAAGTGAGACTCGGCCTCACAAAATAAAACCTGTGCTGATCACGTCCTAAGTGGCCGACACTATAGCAGGACCGGAGCTGGCAACGCTCTGCCTTCTTGGGGCCTCCACCCAGCACAGGTACCCACTGCCTTTGACCGTGCTCCTGCCGCCCTGAACACACAGCGCCGTCCGCAGACACGAGAACGCACAGCTCGTCCTGCTTTACAGTGGGCTGCTGACCTCTTCCTCTCTCCATCCCCACCAGGATGCAGCCGAGGAAGTGGGGCCGGGCCTCGCTGCACATTGCTGCTGCTCACTCCGCAGCCTTCACCCTGCCCACCGAAGCCCTCTGCTGTGCAGAGCACGCACAGGAGCCTGTGGACGTCAGGGTAACGCGGCCACTGCCTCCTTGGGGACAGCAAGGGACTGTGCCAGAATCTGCTCATCCAGGCTGGTGGCAGTACTTTCAGTGACATAGCAGCATCTTGGCTATTTCACAGATGAGGTTCAAACTTTTGCCAAACAGCATCAGGGATTCACACGGTTGGCTCCAGATGCCCAACTCCCTCCTCTTCCCAGTGCACATTGCGGAAGAAAGACTCGGAGGGCTTCACCTCCCAGCAATTGCTCAGCCAAACCAAGTCTGAGCTGGGTGCTCCAGGACCACCCATGTTCTGAGGGGCAGACACCCCCCCCAACCCAGCAGCCACCAAGGCTGGGGGCCTCCATCCATTCCTTAGTGCCAGGCCTACTGGCCTGCCTCATCTTACAGCATAGTGGCCCCCAGAGCCTCGGCTCACACCATCCGTGCTCGGTTCCAGATGATGAGCTTCCCCAAGAGCCCCTTCCCGGCCAGTAATGGGTTCGCCGTCAGCGGAACAGTGGGTGGCCTGAGCCTGAACAGCCCCAGCGGAAGGCTCATCCCTGTGAAGAACCTGACTGAGAAGGTCGAGGTAGGAGTCGGGCGCTTGGGAGCAGAGAGAAGTCCTTCGGCTTCCTAAACGCGGTTGGGGCCTGAAGTTGGCCAATTATGCAAACTTCAGCTGAAGAGGGAATCATTCAAAATGATCCCTACCCAGGGCTGATGAGCTAGCTCAGCAGACTAATGCCTGCTTAGGCAAACACAGGGACCAGGGTTCAATCCCCCAAATGCTGAGCTGGCCACACCAAGGTGTGCAGAGCTGCCAACCAAGTCTGGCTGTGGGGGCACGGTGTTGTGAGACCCTGTACAAAAATATATACATTAAAAATAAAAAAAGATCCCTACCCTATCTTCAACATCACTTTTCACTTAAAGCCATGTGTGATCCTTCGCCCAGCTTTTGGAGTTTTGGTCTTGTTTTTGTTTTGGTGGAACCAGGGATTGAACTCAGGCCCTTGTGCTTGCCAGGGAAGTGCTTATCCTACTGAGCCATCTCCCCGGCACTCATCCAACTTTTGCTGTAGACAAGAAATCTCTCTCTCTCTCTCTCTCTGTATGTATGTATACACGGTCTCACTACACAACTGGGACTTGTAGTGATCCTCCTGTCTCAGCCTCCCCAGCACTGGGATTACAGGTATGTGCCACCATACCCAGTCTTGGAGTCAGGTTCAGTGTGCCCAGAGGTGGGGTCAGCACAGCATGTGGTGCTGGGATCAAACCCTGGTCCCTGCACTTGCCTAAGCAGGTGCTTAGTCCACTGAGCTATCTCACTGGCCCTACGAAATTTTCCTCTCTGTGTGCATCTGTTGGTGAAATTTTTATCACCTCCATTGCATAAATGCAACTTCTAAAATTCCCACTTAGATTTAATTTTTTTTTTCTTTTGCAGTGCTAGGGATTGGGCCCAGGGCCTCACACATGCTAGCTAGGCAAGTACTTCCCCACTGAGCTACCGCTTTATCTCTGTTTTCTTTAAAGTTAAGTAAAATATATAAACATACCACAGTACAATAAGATGTCGGATTCTTCCAAGCTCCTAATGATTCTTTCCTCGTCATCAACAGTTTTCTTATCAATGGCATTTTCATTTGTTGACTGGTTGGTACTGAGGGCCCTCGAGGTGGGCTACAGCCCCAGCCCTTTTGGAGACTGGGTCATGATAAGTTGCCCAAACTGGCCTCTTGTGATCATCCTGCCTCAGCCTGCTGAGCACTGGGGTTACAGCCGTGCTCCACCACACGCAGCACTAATGACTCATTTAATGACATTTTTAGTGGTGTCCACATCCTCATCCCTGGAGCCCGAGGCTACCAGGGAATTCACCTCTGTGACCAGCTCAAGGGAGGGAGGTTGGACAGGAGGGGTCTCTGAATGGGCCACCAGCCCAGGGGAGCCACCGGGGTCTCACAAGATGGAGATGGAGGGCACTGAGGCAGGAAAAGAAAGGGGATTGGATGGCAGGTGCAAGGGGAGGAGCGAGGCCAGGGCCAGGAGCTGAGGCAGGTGCTTGATCTCCAGAAGCTGGAAGAGGAGGGAGGCGGCTGGCCACTTCCGGAAGCTCGAGAAGGCGGCCCTAGAAGGTGTTCTGCCCTAAGCGCAGCTCTGCAGCCCACACCCATGATCCTCAGCACTTAGGAGGCTGAGGCAGGAGGATCACAGCCAACCTGAGGCCGGCCAGGGCTACACAGTGAGCCTCTGCCTCAAAAAAGCAGAAAGAAAAGAAACTGACCTTAGGCCCCCACATGTGTGAGGTGAACGGTCTGGGCTTTGTGAGGCCACCCGCTGTGCCTGCGGGCATCTGCTCTTAGGAGGGCATGCAGGGTGGATTTTGGTCCCCGGGGCTCACCCCACCCCGCACTGGACAGCAGCCATGCAGCAGCCTGGCCGGCACCTCCTCCCAGGCACACCCTTGACATCCTTGTCTCTCACACAGATCCTGCTGCCCCGGCCTCTGGAAGGACACAGCGCGCCGACCGTGTTAAACTTGACCAGAGGGGAGGTTCTGCAGGTGAACGTGACCTCAAGGGCGTCAGCTCTAGGGGTTCAGCTGCACTGGGGACCTGGCGTCCCACTCACACTCAGCCTGGGCTACGGCTACCGCCCCAACGCCACCAGCTATGATGCCCAGGCCCGCCTGCCACCAGCGGCTGCTCCAGGTACCCCATGCTCCCTAGCCTGTTTCTTGGGCTGCTTCCTGGGTGTGGCCACCTTCCAAAGTGAGGACTGGAGCCAGGCGCCATGGTGCATGCCTTTTATCCCAGCTCTTGGGAGGCTGAGGCAGGAGGATTGCTGCAAGTTCAAGGCTAGGCTTTGCTACATAGTGAGCTTAAGGCCTGAACTAAATAGCAAGACCCTGCTTCACGAGAAAAAAAAAAAAAAGTAAAAGTGAGGATCAGAAGCCATGAGGGGAAAATAACAAAGAAAAACTCCCCTGCCATTCAGATGAGCCAGCCACATGGCTTCTGGGCCCTGAGGAGCTGCCCTTTGGGGAAGGCATCTACTACCTGCACGTAGCCCCCGACTCTGACCTGCAGCTGGCCCCTGGCGGGGACCTCACCATTGGCATCACCACCTTCCTGTCCCACTGTGTCTTCTGGGACGAGGTTCTGGAGACCTGGGATGACTCTGGATGCCAGGTAAGGAGAGGAAGCAGAGGGTGGGCTGGCGGGCCGTGTCCGGTCAGGAAGGGTCCCCCTCGGTGCCTCTGCCCTGGTGTATGTGTTGTTTTTTGGGTTTTATGAGACAAGGTCTCCTTACATAGTTCAGGCTCATCTCGAACTTGTGGTGACCCTCCTGAGCCTCTGGAGAGCTGGGGCTACACCTCCACATCCAGCTAGTGCACAGCACAGGGCCTTTGCACACGCCACCCCCTGGGCGCAGAGTGTACCCCACCTTATTGTCACCTGCTTTCTGGAGAAAACTGTCCCTGGCCCACAGCCTCTGAGACACACATGTCCCTTCACAGCACGAGCAACGGGGCCTCTCGGTTCGAGGTCACATAAGTAATGTCCAACTCCCTGAGGGCACCTGGCTCCCACCTGGCTCTCCACTGGGAATAAACGATCATAGGGAAGTGGAGGCTGAGGCAGGAAGACCTGGCTGTGGGCCACTGGGCCCGAGGTCCTTCGAAGGGAGTGAGCTCAAAGTCGCCCCCTTGTCTGTACCAGGTGCCGGTTCTCGCCTTCTGCTTTATCTCCTCAGATCTTTGCAGTGACCAGGGAGAGTTGTTATTCCCACTCCACAGACAAAACAGCTAAGGTTTGGGCCAAGCGTAGGGGTGGAGGCCTGTAACCCCAGCACTCTGGGAGGCTGAGGCAGAAGTGTCGCAGGTTTGGATCTGGCATGAGCAACTCAGAAGACCTGTGTCTAAACAAAAAATAGAAAAAGGATTGCAGGGTTCAGTTCCTAGCCCTGCCAAAACCACAAACCATTAAATAAAGGTTTCAGAGACTCCAACGCCTCACCCCGAATCCCACACCTAGTGTGGAACAGAGCAGGACTCGAAGCCACGTCTGTCTGGGTCGCGAACCGTGACCCTGGCATGTGTAGCACCGCTGTCCCTCTGCGAATCCTACTGGGGCCTGCATGGCTCTTGGCCTTGTGAACTGCCACCATCCCTGCCTCGGTCTACAGACACTGAGCTGGGATTCAGCCCACATCCGGGTGGGCAAGGGCAGGGGCAGGAGCAGAGGCAGGGCAGGGGTCTGGCTCTGCCTTCAAACAGCCGTGGGCCAGCCATGCGCCAGCTGTGACCTTGGACGGGTCACCCCACCTTGCTGTGTGGTCCCATCCTGAATGGGGTAAAGGATACTGCTGCAGAGCGGTGGCCTGGGGACAGGAGGGGCCTCACACAGAGGGTACCCCTGACTAGAGCAACAGCTGAGGTTGCACAAAACTTTGGGGCTGAGAAGACCACACTGCCGCAAAATGGAACCAGAGATGATGACCAGGGGAAGGGAGGGCACTTACCTAAACTGAGTTATTTAAAAGTTTCTAGTTTTCAAGTACAAGGGTGAGTTCTTAGAGATGGCTTATGTTATTAAAAATTGAGCTGGGTGTGGTGGCGCACGCCTGTAATCCCAGCACTTGGGAGGCTGAGGCACTGACAGCACCATGAATTTCACACCAGCCTGAACTACATGGCAAGACCCTGTCACAGAAAAATAATAACACTGTGTACTCGCTGCTCATTATAGATGCAGAATCACACGGCACTTGTTGAGAAGCCATTAGTAAGCAAATGAGATCTTCACGTTTTATCCGAAAACCACCACTGAATTCTCTAAGTAGCCAGAGAAGGCTCCTAGTCTCCAGACCCTGGGGTGAAGGTGGAAAGCCGCTATCTGCGCATGGACACCAACAGCTGCGCCGCTTGCGTACGGGGTCCACAGATGGATCCCTGGGGTTTGGAGGGCCCCTCACAGGCTGGGGTGCAGGACATGCCTGCCGCGCACGAGGCCTGGACAATCACAGAGGCTCCTCGAGCTGGGCAGGCTGGGTCAGCGACGGGCCCCAGGCCTTGGCGAGAAGCCTGGAGGGCGAAGGGGTCAGGGCAGATCAGGACCATCCTGGGCCTGCGGCCTTTTGCCTGGCTGCTATTTGAGTCTCTTCTCAGAGGCTGGCCCACCCTACTGGGAAGACCTGGCCGGTACACCTGGGCTGTGTGCCAACCGCTGGCGGGTCTTGGAAAGGGGAGCACAGCCCCAGAGCCATGAGGGTGGAAGACAGCTGGCCCCAGCTCTGTGCCCAGGCTGAGGCCCGTGACAGCCACCTGCTGGGTCGTAGCAGGCCCTGCCAGTGTCTTCCTTCCCAGGTGCTGGAACAGAGAACTTTCCAGAAGTTGGTCTCCTCCGTCCCCTCCATTCCTTCCACCTATGTACACCCTGCAGTGAGACGGCGGTGTGGGTGGCAAAGCTGGGTTAAATCATCCTAACCTACGGAGTGGCCCTGGGGTGTGACTCTGAACTAGCTGGGGGCCTTGGGGGTGGCTGGGTCCAGGCCACCCTGTGCCGTTGCCACCATCAGCACTGTCCCCCACCATGGTATTACAAATGTGCCACCACACCCAGCTTTAGACGGAGTAGATCAACAAGACGCTCTCTGTGAATGATGGATGTGAAGGTGTCTATTAAAACTCTGGACTGTACAGTAGACCTAGAATCCCAGCACCCAGAAGGCTGAGGCAAGGAGGATCGCCATGAGTTTGAGTTCGGCCTGAACTACACAGTGAGGCTGACTCAGAAATAATAATAATAATTATTATTATTATTATTATTTCTAGCTGGACATGATGCTGATGTGACCCCGTAATCTCAGCACTTGGCAGGATGAGGCAAGAGGATTGCAAGTTTAAGTCCCACTTAGGCAACCTGGCAAGAACTTGTCTTGGATTAAAAAATAAAAAAGGGCTGGTGAGGGCTGTCGAGATAGCTTAGCTGACTAAGCGCCTGCTTAGGCAAGCTCAGGGACCAGGGTTTAATTCCTGGTAGCACATGCTGCGCTGGCCCTGCACCTGGGGCGCACTGAGCCAGCAACCAAGACTGGGCATGGTTGTGCACACCTGTAATCCCAGCACTAGGGAGGCTGAAAACAGGAGGATCACTATGAGTCCAAGCTGTGTAGTAAGACCTTGTACCAGATACACAAAAGAGGGGATGGGGGTGGTGGTGATGTAGATCAGAGGTAGGATGCCCTTGGGTTCAGTCCCCAGTGCTGAGAGATGTGAGAGATGAATGATGGAGGGATGGAGGGATGGAGGGATGGAGGGATGGATGGATGGATGGATGGATGGATGGATAGATAGATAGATGATAGACAGACAGACAGACAGACAGATCAGCACTGCTGTCCCCCAGTATCCAGGGAAGGATCCCAGGCAGTAAGAAGGTATCTATCTGCACATGACCTTGTCACGTGCTTCCTTATCCTGGGGACCATGTCTAGCTTGCACATGATGCCTAATGCCACATACATGCTATGTGCGTTGTCCCCGCCTGCACTGCATAGGGAATAACAGCAGGGAAAAACTTATGTCTGCTCTGCATAAGAACATGTGGAAAAAGAAGGAACACCTAGTTCTACCTGTCCAGCAGTTAAGAAAATAAAACCAAAATATTTTCCATCTGCAGTTGGCCAAATCTGTCTGCAGCGGCACTGTGGCGCGGATGGCACTGCCTCTCTCGGGCTCCAGGGCACCGACCCCTGAGCCCCACGCAGCCTGTCTGGGTTGCAGGTGGGGCCGCGGACCACGCACACCCAGACGCACTGCCTCTGCAGCCACCTCACCTTCTTCGGAAGCGCCTTCCTGGTGATGCCCAACGTGGTCGACGTCCAGCAGACAGCAGAGCTCTTCGCCACCTTCGAGGACAACCCCGTGGTGGTGAGCACCGTGTGCTGCCTGTGCGTGCTCTACGTGCTGGCCGTGATCTGGGCGAGGAGAAAGGACGTGCAGGACCGGGCCAAGGTGAGGCGGTGGGGTCCGACCCGGCGAGGGGGCAGGGGCTGCGGGGCGGAGCCACGGCGAGGGGGCAGGGGCTGCGGGGCGGAGCCAGGCGGGCTGCTGGTCTGGGCCCTACCCGACACACTCGCCTCTCATTTTAATTTATTAGTACATGTTTGCAAGGCGTCATGAACACATGGATCGTGGAGAATCAGTACACGTATAGAACACTTCATTCTCGTGCCAGGTGTGGTGGCGCATGCGTATAATCCCAGCATGTGGGAGGCTGAGGTGGGAGGATCTCAATGGACCTGAAGCCAGACTGGGCTACTCAGAGACTAGGCAAGCGCAGGGACTGCGGTTCAATCCCTGGCACCACACGTTGTGCCAGCCCTGCCCCCAGGGTGGGCTGAGCCCGGCAGAGTCCCTGGCTGGTGTGGCGCCCGCCTGTAACCCCAGAAATGTCATTCTTTTTATGTTCCTTTGCCCTCTTCTTCTCCCCTCATCCTCTATCTCTTGGTTCCCTTCTCATTTGCAAAAGATCTATCTGCTTGTTTTTTGTTATCTATCTTCTGTTTTGCTCTTTATTTTTTTTAATTAAAAAACATTTTTAATGGATTTGGTTGTCACAGGGTCACCCTATGCAGCTCGGATTCATAGCTATCCTGTTTTCAGCCTCCCCAACACTGGGATTACGGGTGGGCGCCACACCAGCCAGGGACTCTGCCGGGCTCAGCCCACCCTGGGGGCAGGGCTGACACAACGTGTGGTGCCAGGGATTGAACCGCAGTCCCTGCGCTTGCCTAGACTTGCCTAAGTAGGCGCTTCAGTCCTCTAAGCTATCTCACCAGCCCTTGCACTTTATTTATAATTTGGGTTTCTCATCTAGGAGAAACTTTGTGATGTTTATGCTTGAGTCTAGGTTATTTACCACACAATGAGGTGTGTGTTTTCCTACGAGTGACTCAAGCCCTCAGCCCCTTTCCAAAGTGTTTCTTTTCCTCAGATTCTCAGGGCAGTTCTGCTGACCATTTGTGGAGTGCTGACCCTTGTCAGGCCTGACCCCTGAGGAACACTGGTGGCAGCCCCTGCAGCAGGCACCGTGTTGGGCTCAGTGACCTGTCAGGCTCAGAACTCACAGAAATGGCAGGGCTCCTGGGTTAGCTTTCACACAGCAGGAGGAAGCAGGTTACCCTGAGCAAAGGGTGAAGAGGGCACAGCTCCGGGCCAGTCTCTCTGGGCTCCAGTGTGGAATTTCCACAGTGGTGACCTGGGACAGACCTATGGGTCCTCATGACTTGGAAGCCAACCTGAGCGTCCATTGTGGGAGCCATTCACATGGGGAGGCGACACCCCTGCCCCAGCTACCATGCCTCCAGCCTCCCTCCCCCATCAGAGGCCAACCACCTGGTGCACCCCCGCCCCTGCCCTTCCCCCACTCCTCCTCCTCCTCCCCCTCCCCTTCTTTCCCATTTTCCCTCCCTCTTCCTTCCCCTTCCCCCTC
>NW_004524587.1:584293-598824 GCF_000260255.1 Octodon degus
TTTTTGTGTGAATAAGGTGCCTCTGCTTCCAGGCGGGACAGCGCAGCGCTCCTTGAGCCCACGAAGCCAGATGTCAGGGTCCGCCCCGCCCCGCCCCTCAGGATGCACCGTGCACGGCTCTGAGCAACCGCAGGGCTAGATTCCCAAGGCCTGAGCCCTGTTGTCTTACGCCAGACCCCCGGCACAAAGGGCAAGGCTGTGTTGCCACACCCTCGGGGGACACACCCGCTGTAAAGCTGTAAGGCAAGCAGCCACAGAGCAGCAGGCCCGCAGCCCCACTCCTAGCCAGAAAGTGAGACCCTGCAGGCTGCTCGTCCTCCACAAGAGCTGCACCCCACTGCCCAGTCTGGGATTTCAATGCCCAAATCCACTGTGGACTCCCACAAGCAAACAGCCCCTGCCGAAGCCAGAAAGCTCTATAATAAACTGTGCTTGCTTGCTTTCTTTCTTTTTGGAGGAACTGGGGATTGAACTCAGATCCTTGCACTTGCCAGGGAAGCACTTATTCTCCCCAGCCCCTTAAATTGTGCCTTCTAAGACACATTTAAAGAGTCATCAGGGTGCAGGAGATGGAGAACCTTAGATCTGAACAGAACCGAAGTCGCCCCCATCCCACGCCATGTCTGGACTGGGGGTGCCCAGATAGCAGACCATCCCAGCTGCCGTGGTGATGACCCTCCGCCTCTTCCTCCTCCTCCTCCTCCTCCTCCTCTTCCTCCTCCTCCTCTTCCTCATCTTCCCCCTCCCCTTCTCTTTCCCATTTCCCCTCCCTTTTCCCTCCCCCTCCCCTCCCTGCTCTTCCTCCTTCGCAAGGTGTGTGGGTTGGAAACCCCAAGTTGGCTGAGTGTCCCCCATATTGCACAGACTTCTGTCATGTCAAAGAGTTATCAGAGGATCAAGAGGTCAGTCACTGGCCTGAGGTTGTCAGACAGGAGCTGGAGTTTAGAGCCAGGTCTGCCTGAGCGGAAGATAGGCCTGAGCAGAGACAGCGAACAACAACAGATTGTGCAAGGAATTGTGGGAAACGACGCAGCGACAAAGAAAATGTTAATTTTCTAACATACGCGCCACGCTGGACGGATAACTTACCTTGCACGAGAAGCACTCAGCAGTATCGAGGGACCTGAAGGCTGCAGCACGGCGGCCGAGCTAGAAACGCTCCGAAACGTCACTCCCAGGGCGTGACGTGGCGCTTACGCAGCCGTGTGTGCGTAATCACGCCCAGCCAAGCTCCCGGGAAGTGGACGCCCACCTCGAGCAGGCGCGCAGGGCTCGCTGCCAGGGTTCTCCGGCCCAGCGGGGCCCTTGAAGATGCTCTCCCCGCAATGGGGACGCCGCCTCCCGCGGGAGAGCGCTCAGCGGCCACGCGGCCTCCTGTCACCTCTAGCTAATGGGTTTGTTTTTTTTTTTTCCTTTTGCCACACCATCTTAATATTTCATTCCTTTTAAATACCCTTGCAATCTTGGCATAATGCTCATGATTCTAGGACTCAAGAGGCTGAGGCAGGAGGCTCACTGTGAGTTCAAGGCCAGCCTGGATTACACAGCAAGATTTGATCTCAAGCTGCCCCCAAGAAAACACCAAAATTATCATAAATAAAAGGAAAGAAGGGAAAAGTAAAGAAGAAAAAAGAGAGAAATGAAAAACCTAAAAATAAATAATTTCCCCTGAAAAAAAATTTACCAACATCATGAGACACTTCATGTGAAGAATTTGTGTGGTTCACCAGATCAATCATGGTATTTTTAGGTTACTGTCAAGTTCATCTTTTTTTGTGACAGGCTCTCATTCAGGCTGGTCTTGAGCTCACTTGGTAGCCCAGGCTGGTCTTGAACTCATAAAAATCCTCCTGCCTCAGCCTCCCAAGTGCTGGAATTATAGATGTGGGCCACCACACCTGGCTCTCAAATTCATTTCTAATATAACTTTTTTTTTTTTTTTTTTTTTGCGGAACCAAGGATTGAACTCAGGTCCTTGCGCTTGCCAGGCAAGTGCTTATTCCACTGAGCCATCTCCCCGGCCCTAGTAAAGTTATATTTAATTCAGAATGTACTTTGGGCTGTGTGTGTGTGTTGTTTTGGCTTTTTGAGAGAGTCTTGCTATGTAATTCAGCCAGGCTTTGAATTTACTCTGTAGCCCAGGCTTTTTGAGAGAGTCTTGGCTTTTTGAGAGAGTCTTGCTATGTAATTCAGCCAGGCTTTGAATTTACTCTGTAGCCCAGGCTAGCCTTGAACTCATGATGATCTTCCTGTCTCAGCCTCCTGAATGCTGGGATTACAGGTATTTGCCCCTCTGCCAAACTACTTTGGGCTTTTTAATCCTTTAGAAGTCCAATTATTTAAATACAGGATGACCAAAAATTGCATATTTTTTATTAATTTTGTAAGATAATATGACAGGACATATAAAAATGACAATTTTATAAACTTATTCAATACAATAATTAATTATTCATCCGGTTGGAATGGTCAGTGCTAGGAACAGTCGGTACGTACACAGACACACTGTCCGAGGGACGCTTAGGGCACACTGGTGAGCGCGTCAGGGCTTGATTTAGCAGAACACCTCTCACCACTGGGGCGAACGAGCAGCATCCCAGCCAGCCTTGCCCCGCGCCTGGCGTGAGCGGCAGCTCGTCCTTGCTGGTGTGTGACGGGGAATTGTCCTAACCCTCCCTTCCTCTAGGCGAAGATCACCGTGCTGGAGGACAACGATCCCTTTGCCCAGTACCACTACCTGGTGACGGTCTACACCGGGCACCGGCGAGGGGCCGCCACATCCTCAAAGGTACCCCAGAGCATGCTGGGGACTGAGGCAAGAGGATTGCAAGTAGCTCGAGGCCAGTCTGAGTTACAAGGGAGACTGTGTGTCAGGAGGCAAAAACAAAAATAAAGAGTGAGGAACTCCTGCAGCTGCAGCTATCTGAAACAAGGACTGGAGCCAAGTCATTATCTGGGATGAACCCCAGGGGGTGCCAGAGAGTAGCGATGGGGAACCCACAGGGCAGGGAAAACAGCCTGTAGGAGATACCTGAGCTAGCTGGCCACCCTAATTCCCACTGGGGGCTTGGAAACAGTGCCTCAAGGATGAGACCCGGGAGTCCCTCCAGCGTTTCTTCTCAGCCCCTTCTGGCTGTTGCTCCAGGGGCCAAGGCCAGCCTTGGGGGAGGGGGAAGAAGGCAGTGGGCCGGGGAGGGGGAACCCTGCATGCTGAGGCTGGGGTGGAGCAGGCATGGGCAGTGTCCTCTGACCCTCAGAAAACCAAGCCTCCCCATCTGCCCTGCCTGGACAGAGAAACATTCCTGAGCTAGTTCCCAATATTCCTTCTCGATAGCTCGAGGCTGGGCCCTGGGAATGTATAGTTCAAAGTAGCCTGCATTCAGCTAGGCGTAGTGATGCACACCAGTAATCCCAGCACTCAAGAGGCTGAGGCGGGAGGATCATTGCAGGTTTGAGACCAGCCTGGACTACAAGTGAGCTCAAGGCAGCCTGAACTACATAGTGAAACCCTGTCTCAAAAAAAAAGAAAGAAAGAAAGAATAGCAGGCATTCCCCCAGCATGGCTCAGTGCTAGGCACTCTGAGGGACACTAAAAATAGAGCTGTTAGGAGGAAAAAGTTCCTGCTCTGTAGTCATTACAAACAAATACATGGTGGGTGTGGTGGTGCATGCCCGTAATCCCAGCACTCTGAACCTGAGGCTGGGATTGCCAGTAAATTGAAGGCCACTCTCAACTACACAGCTGGAGATCTGGGGTTATAGTTCCGTGGCATAAGTGCTTGCGTGGCAAGTGGAAGGTCCTGAGTTCAATTTCCCTGTGCAAAAGAAAAACAAACAAACAAACAACAAACTACACAGCTAGACCCTGCTTTTAAAAGCCAGAAATAACCCAATCAATCAGTCTGTCAGTCAACCATCAGTGGGGCAAATTCCCCACTGTAAAAGTCAGGCTTTTTACAAGAGTGACTGATCTCAATGCCATGAATATAGAAAGTGTCACCTAACTGTGTACACCAGAAACAGTCTCTAGAGAGGTCTGAGGCGAGGGGGTGTGGAACGGGCTGCCTTCACTGGCTTCTGGTCACCTCCCATGAAGCAAGGTCAGTGGGCTCCATTCCCACATGAACGTGGACACCCTGGCCCCTGGATTTCAGGTGACCATCACCCTCTATGGCCTGGATGGACAGAGTGAGCCACACCACCTGTCAGACCCTGCGTGCCCCGGATTGGAGCGTGGAGGAGTGGACATCTTCCTGCTGTCCACCCTGTTCCCCCTGGGGGAGCTGCAGAGCCTCCGACTGTGGCACGACAACTCTGGGGACCGGCCATCCTGGTGAGTTGGCAGGAGCACAGTCCGGCTGGGGAGGGTCCTTAGGCACACCAGGAATCCCCATTTCACAGGTGAGGAGGCCAAGGTCCAAGAGGCCCTGGGCCTGCCCCACACGATCTATCAGTAGCTAGAGGAGCGTGAACGGCACACTCCTAGTGCCCAGCATCTGCCCACCCTTAGCAGCATGGGCCTGAGACTTGCCAGTTCATGCAGCTGCACATGCGAAGTCCTCCCTGCATCCGAGGCCGAGGCTCGTAGCCTGGGCAGGAGGAGCCAGACAGAGGGGCCCTGGGCAGCCGGCAGGCAGCGTTTGTTCCCTTGTCTCTTATGCAGCCAAGGGATTCAACCTTAGTACTGAGTGCCTTAGCTATTGGGTGGCTCCTGGGAAGAGAGGCTGAGATGGAGGTGCAAGAGCAGGGAGCCCATGAAGAGCCCAGGGAGAGTAGCAGGGCGGATGGACAGAGGGACACAGCAAGCCATGCTAGCAGCAGGCCAGACTGCCCAGCCCCTCCCTCATCTGAAGCTCTGCAGCTGTCCCAAATGGAACCAAGATGCCCAGGTCCTGCAGAGTGTGCTGTCCTCCCAGCACGCAGGAGGGTAAGGCAGGAGGGTTACCTGAAGTCTGAGGCCAGTCTGGGGCACCTAGTGATTGCAAGACCGGCCTGAACTACACAGGAGACCCTGGTGAGCCACTGCTGGGTCCAATCTTACAGGACAGGCACAGTGACCTCACATCCTCCCCTGGCCCTGGCCTAACGGACCTGACTCAGGTTATGAGACACCCACACAGTTCCTGAACCCCAGAGAGAGGGTGGCCTCGCAGTGGAGGTAGAATTGCGACAACATCAGGGCCCCTGTGCTCCTGTCCGCACACATGCACTTCCCATGGGTTACTTGACCGCTCAGGGCCGTCACTGCCCTAGCCGGGTTCCCCAGGCAGAGAGGGGCTCCCAGTTCCCAGGGGTGCTGCCTGAGCCCCCCACAGAGCTTCAGTTCTGATCAAGGCAAAGGGCAGAGAATGAACATGCAGCCTTGGCAGGGGCTACTTCCTTGGGCTCAGGTCTGCAAAGGTACTGCCTTCATGGTGTCCAGGGAAGGCTCAGACCCCACACTTTGTCCTCTACCCTCCGGGTTCCCTTCCAGGTATGTGAGCCGGGTGCTGGTCCATGACCCAGCGACGGGCCAGAGGTGGCATTTCCTCTGTAACTCCTGGCTGTCAGTGGATGTGGGAGACTGTGTCCTGGACAAGGTGTTTCCGGTGGCCACGGAACAGGACCGGAAGCAGTTCAGGTACTTCATACCTGCCTCAGCCTCCTGAGCACCAGGATGATAGGCTTGGGCCACCACTCCCAGCCCCTCCCTGCCTCCTAACTCCTGGCCCCATCTTCTGGCCCCACAGCCACCTGTTCTTCCTGAAGACGTCCACAGGCTTCCAAGAAGGCCACCTCTGGTACTCCATCTTCAGCAGCTCGGCCCGGAGCCGCTTCACACGGGTGCAGAGGGTGTCCTGCTGCTTCTCCCTGCTCCTCTGCACCATGCTGGCCAGCATCATGTTCTGGGGCGTCCCCAAGGACCCTGCTGAGCAGAAGATGGACCTGGGTAGCTCCTGCTGTCTGTGGTCCTGGGCAAGGCTGTGGCCAGGGGCCGCCACTACAGCCCTGAATACTCTTGGGAGCTTAGTGATGTCACCATGGCTGTCCTCAGCCTCCAGCCCCTCCAGAGGTCACACTGAGGCCATTGGCCCAGCCACCTTCTCACACTGGTAGCGTAGACGACCTGGGGGTGGCCAGGTCCTGGGTAGAGGAGGACATCTGGCTTGGGCACTGCACCCGGGGCTTAGCAGGAACCCCCTGGGGCTGTGTCCCTTGGTCCTTCACTGGGTGGCCACCCGGTAGAAGGGGTGGGAGGACAGGGCTCTGATTGCTGCCTCTCTCCGTGACCCTCGGGCCTGCTCCCCAGGTGACATCGAGTTCACATGGCAGGAGGTGATGATCGGGCTGGAGAGCTCCCTGCTCGTGTTTCCCCTCAACCTCCTGATTGTCCAGATCTTCCGCCACGCCCGGCCTCGGGGCCCGAAGGGGCAGGGTGCTGGGAGCCCCGCTCCAGTCCCGTCACCTCAGCCTATGGACGATGGCCTTGTGACCCCTGAAGCAGTGACCAAGGCAGGTGCTCTACCTCAGCCGGGAGAGGGGTGCTTTTCTTTCTTTCTTTTCTTTCTTTCTTTCTTTCTTTCTTTCTTTCTTTCTTTCTTTCTTTCTTTCTTTCTTTCTTTCTCTCTTTCTCTCTTTCTCTCTTTCTCTCTTTCTCTCTTTCTTTCGGAACCAGGGATTGAACTCAGGCCCCTGCGCTTGCCAGGCAAGCGCTTATTCCACTGAGCCATCTCCCCGGCCCCAAGGGGTGCTTTTCTTTCACCCCATTTCTCATCTGTCTCTGTCTACTATTCCCTCCCCAGTCCTGGGGAGTGAACGCAGAGCCTTTTCACTGAGCTGTATCACCAGATCTTTGTATTTTTTTTATTTTGAGGCAGGGGCTTGCCAAAGGCCAAAATTGCCCAGGCTGGGTTCAAAATTTCAGTCTTCTTGTCTCAGTCTTCCAGAATCCTGGGGTCATAGGTGGATACCCTACACGCCCTTGTTTTCCTTTTTTTTTGTAGGCTGGAGATTAAACCCAGAGCCTCACACATGCTAGGCTACACTGGACTATACCCCCAGCCCCTTCTGCTTTTTCTCCTCTCCTTCTCCTCCTGTTTCTTTTTCTTTTTCTTTCTTTCTTTCTTTTTTTTTTTTTTTTTCACCAAGAATTGAACTTACAGCCTTTCACTTGCCAGGCAGGCACTGTGACACTGAGCTATATCCCTGGCCCCTTTCTTTTTTTGTTTCTTTTTTTTCTTTTTCTTTCTTTCTTTTTTTTCTTTTTCTTTTTCTTTTTTTTTTACTTATTGGAAAAAATTATTTATTTATATAATCTCATTTAATTTTTACAATAATCCAGTATCTTTTTTGTTTCTTTTCTCTTTCCTTCTAACCCCGCTTTATCTCTTTCTTCCTCTTGTCTTTCCTTTCTTTCTTCCTTTCTTTTCTTTCTTCTTCTTTTCCTATCCCATCCAGCGGGTCAGTCAACGAAGGTCACCTGGGAGAGGAGCGGGGAATGGAGGAGGGGACAAAGGACAGGAGACGCGAGAAATGGAGACAAGACAGGATTCTGATCAAGTCTTGTTTATTCAGGGGAGGTGCTGAGTATATATAGGGAGTGTAGGAATGAGGAAGTCTCGGCTCTAGGGGGTCAGCAGGTATCTAGGCAACAGAGGAAGGTCCCACCCCTGGGGCCTAGGACGTGATTCATGGGGAATGGGCAAGGCGGGAAGGAGCAGAAACTTAACTCAGCAGGGGAACAGAAACTTAAGAAAACAGCTGACACTATTATAAAATGGATACCAGTTAACGGCTTCCCACAGGTCCCCCTTTTTACTTTAACTCCAAAGGCCATTACTCCTTGAGGGGACTGTGCCTGTCTTGGGTCAAGATGCTTTCACGTGGGGCTGAACCAGACCTTTCCCGTCATAGGAAAGCAGGGCAGCGGAAGGCCCAGTTCCTGTCTTAGGTGGCGGTCGGTACCGCATGTGAGCCTCTAATTGTCCATCTCTGGCTATCCAGTCCATCGCGCCAAGGTGAGAAAATCTCTTTACCCGGATTGGGCATCATCGCAGTGTACTCTTTCGAGTTCAGCACAACTTTCTCTGTCAGCCATCTCAAGCCTATGGTGATGGACCTGGATGGGTTGCATTTTAATTGTTTAACGAAAGTCATCAACCTACTGAAAAGACAGGGTCCTATTGATAAAAGTATTAATAGTCCAATCAAGGGTCCCAATGGGGGGAGAAGGTAGGGTAGTACTCCATTCCATGCACTCCAGAAAGGGTTTTCAAATAGCTCTCTTCTCCTCTTAATAAGATCTTCTTGAAGTCTCTTTATTTTATCTCAAACAATACCGGACTTGTTTGCGTAGAAGCAGCAGCGTTCCTGTAAAGCCAAGCAGATCCCTCCCTGCTCTGCTGTTAGAAGGTCTAAGCCCCTCCTATTTTGCAAGACTGCTTCTGCTAATGAATCTATCTGGTCTTGGATATCTTGGATAGTACCAGACAGAGTTTGAACATCATCAATCAGCTGATTAGATAATTTGGTTAAGAATGTACTGCTACTCCCAACCCTGCTGTGCCTGTTCCTAGGGCTCCTGTAATTCCCAGTCCTACCAACAAAGGGATAAGCTGAACTGCCCTTTTAGTGCGGCCTGTGACATAGTCAAAACTAGGAATGGGCATGGGCTCTTCTCCAGATATGACATCTATATCAGGCAATACAATTGCCATGATACACAGTCCTGTCCAGTTGGTAGGTAAATATGTGAAGGCTAAACTTCCCCCACATACAAACACATGTCCCTTTTTTGGGCAAATAGGGCTACTGTAGTTAAATATTTGATTGCAGCTGGTGAAGGTAACAAATCCACCATCAGCAGTGAAGCTATCATTGTGGATGCCTCCCTGCACGCAGGAAGACTTCCATAGGAGATACCCCGCCCCCCGGAGAGGGTGGCTCTGCCTAATGCCTGCCAGTCCTCGGGAGTAAGCCAGTTGTCAGCCACAGTTTCTAAAATAGCTGTGGTGTATGGAGCCGTGGCTCCATATTGGGCAACCACCGTTTTTAGTTTCTTTAGTACTTTAAAGTCAAAACTAGTGTAATGGCGCCAAATCTGTCCTTGAGCGCCTGTTGTTTCTGATACCGGAAAAACCTCTGCCTCATCTAGATCTATGAGTGGGTCTAACAGGAGGAAGCTTTTGGGGATAGCGCCCCTCACGGGTAGCCTTTGAACACAGGGGGCCTTTGGTCTGGTTATATTTTTATTTTTGGGTTTTCCTGATTTTAATCTTTCTAATTGGATTATGAGGTCTTCCTGCTCTTTCTCTAATTTTATCTGTTCTTTGAGAAGTTCAGTTTTGCCTATTAATTCCTTTCTGGGGTCAGAGGCCGAACACGCCGAAGGAGGCGCTGGGATCCGAGCTACATGGCGGAGGGCGCTGAACCTCGGGCGGCCCGTCTCGGCCCTGATACCGAGCGGCTTCCTCCGCCAGTTCGTCCCAATCAACTTCATTATAATCGGCTTCAACTTGAAGAGGTTTTGGTAGTTTGGGATATATTTTTTTATCCTTTCAGCATTTTTTTTTTTTTTGCGGTACTGGGGATTGAACTCATGACCTTGTGCTTGCCAGGCAAGTGCTTATCCTACTAAGCCATCTCCCCGGCCCCTTGCCCTCCAAGATGGGCTCTACCCTTTTGTCCCTGCAGTATATTTTCACCCTTTTTAAAAATCACATTAGCAACAACCGGGTCACAGTGTCTCTGGGATAAGATTTCATCAATTAAATCCCAGTAGGAAAAGGCTGTAACTGGGACCTTTTCAGGTCCAAAAGTCATAATAATCCTTAAGGGCATCACCAACCCTTTTCCATTGCCTCTGATCAATAGTTCTTTCAATAGGGAACCGTGGGCAAACTTGTTTAATATATTCAAAATATTGACACAAATCCTTAATTTTAACCTTTACTCCTCGCGCCTTTAATGCTTTACTCAAGCTTTCAACAACTATCTCATGTTTGCTTAATGCCTGTCCCATTGCCAAAGGAAAAGGGAAAGGGGGTGCCGTCCGCTTACCGAGGTTCAGACATCGTAGCAGGCAACTGTGGCGCGGGCCTCTTTTACTTTCACTCTTGCGTGCTCACTCGGACGGTTCTGTCGCTGAATCCTCCGTACCAGGTGCCCCACACGTTGGGCACCACTTGTTCCATCCAGCGGGTCAGTCACCAAAGATCACCTGGGAGAGGAGCGGGGAATGGAGGAGGGGACAAAGGACAGGAGATGTGAGAAATGGAGACAAGACAGGATTCTGATTAAGTCTCGTTTATTCAAAGGAAACTCTAGGTATATATAGTGGAGGCATGGGGAAATGACCCGGGTAAAAGGCGCGAGTAACTAGGCAACCGGGCTATGACAGGAAGGTCCCACCCCTGGGGCATAGCACGTGATTCACAGGGAATGGGCAAGGCGGGAAGGAGCAGAAACTTAACTCAGCAGGGGAATAGAAACTTAAGAAAATGGCTGACCCTATTATAAAATGGATACCAGTCAACGGCTTCCCACACTTTCCCTCCCTTCCTTCTTCCCCCCCTTCATTCCTTCCTTCCTCTTTCTTTCTTCCTTCCTTTCTGTCAGGGTCTTCCTGAGTTGCGTAGGCTGGCTTTGAGGTCGCAGCTGAGAGCACCACTTTCCCAGCAACCCCACAACCTTTCCCCCAGCTCTTGCCCTGCCCCCACTCTGCAGAACTCACCTGGACTCAGGGATCTTAGCAGGGACAGCACAGGCCTCAAGGGAGGTCAAGGCCACCTCTCCAGCCAGATGCTGTGACTCCCAGGCCACACTCCCTCCCTGCTGGCAGCTCATGCCATCTCCATCTGTCTCTCTGCAGGACACACGGCGACTCATCAGCTCTCTGTGCAGAGCCCTGAAGCTGCCTTCGGGGGCCTCCAGCTGGGACTCTCTGAGTTCAGGGGACATCAACACACTGCTGGCCTTGGCGGAAGACAGCCTTCAACCTCAAAGCCCAGCAGAGCGGGGATGTCAGGAGGAAGCCAGTGGGAGAGAGGGCGCTTTGGCTGTCGCCCTCAGGTCTGCTCCCATGACAGGTGTGTACTGGCCACCCCTTGCCCAGAGCAGCAGCTTCTAGGGCCAGTGGAGACATGGCCGTGTCTGCAAGCTGGTGGGTCAGGCACTGGACTGCATCTTCCAATCCACACCATGGCCGCCTGCCATCCCATGATGCCAAGCCACACCTGAGCCAATCTGGACTCTTTGGTCCCTTTCTTCACTTCAGCCTTTACTCCCACTGGGGGCCTGGGACTCTGTCAGTGCCATTTGTCCCCTCAGCCTCCTCACACCCTGCACCTGGCCGCATGAGGAGATGCAGGAAAAGGCCTTTAAAGTTCGCTCTGTCCTGAGCTACTGGATGTGGGGACCATCCCCCTGGCTCCCTTCAGCTCTGGAATGGGCTCTTCTGTGCCACTCTTGTGACCTTGGGCGGGCTGCCTCTCCTCTTTGAGCCTCAGCTTTCCTCCTGTACAGTGTCAGGGGCTGCAGAGTGAAGCTGGATCTGCTTCTAGATGTGTGGGGCGGGACCCAAGATCCAGGGCGATGAGGTTGAGGGAAGTATAAAAATGGGCTGAAAACCATTTCTCTGTTCTCTTTCAAGTCTCCTAATTAAAAACTAGGCATGGTGTCGCACACCTGTCGTCCCAGCACTTGGGGAGGCTGAGGCAAAAGAATCACTGTGAGTTCAAGACCAGCCTGAACTGCACAGCAAGATCCTGTTTTTTTGGGGTTTTTTTTTTTTTTTTTTTTTTTTTTATTTATTTGTGTGTGTGTGTGTGTGTGTGTGTGTGTGTGTGTGTGGCCAGCTCAGCCCACCAGGGGGCAGGCTGGCTGGCATGTGGTGCTGGGGGATTGAACTGCGGTCCAGGTGCTTTGCTAAACTTGTTCTAAGTAGGTGCTTTAGACCACTGAGCCATCTCACCAGCCCCAAGATCCTGTTTTGTTTTGTTTTTATTTTGGGTTTTTTTTTTCCGGAACCAGGGATTGAACTCAGGCCCTCATGCTTGCTAGGCAAGCGCTTATTCTACTGAGCTAGCTCCCCAGCCCCAAGACCCTGTCTCAAAACAAAACAAAGCCACTAGCACTACAGGCTGGTGGCCAAACCTTCAACCCTTTGAGGACCTTTTAGGTCCAACCTGTGGCGCTCTGCAGACCCAGCTGCCAGGGCCACTCCATGGGGCCTCCCAAAGATGGACGCCTGACAGCCCTGTGCTTGGTGGACTTAAAGCACTGCCAGTCCTACAGCTCCTGACTGGCCTCCATCTGGAGCAAGCGGCTGGTCACGACTGCCTGTGACAGTTACCTCAGCAGGGCAGCGCTCCATGGGCAGTAGCATTCCCAGTGTGACAGGCTTCAGAATACAGCCAGACTCCTGGAGCCGCCTGGCTGCAGTCACCGCTGCTCAACTTGGGCGAGGTTGCTCAACCTCTCGGAGACTTAGTGTCCTCCTCTGCAATAGCCAGGGCTATGGGGCCACCTGGCTTGGCGTGCTGCAGGGACCGGGTGAGATCATAGGCTCATGCCCTGGCCAGACACAAAGCGGGTATTCAGTCGGTGGCACTAGAGTTGTCAGAGTTGGTGTCTTCTGAAACATTCTGGGAAGCTTGCGACACAGAGGGTGTGGGCTCCGGGCTCTGCCAGAGGCTGTGGGGAACCAGGAGGAAGGACACTGTCAGGCCAGGCAGACCTTGCCTCGTGTCTGCCTCTCTTCAGCAGACTGCCTGCTGTGCACGCACGCTCCTGCACAAGCTTGTACACATGCACGCGCATCTCCGCCCACAAGGCTCCTTCTGGTCTCTCCTGGGATCTGGCGGGTCACAGATGGAGCTCGGTTTGGCCCTCTCCCATGTCTAGTCGCACACAGCCCTGGAAGAGGAGCACAGGCCCAAGCCCAGCCCTTCCCGCTGTGGATAGCATGTCTCTTCCTGGGTGCCAGCGCACGGACCATTCTCTCAGAAGGCACAACAAGCATAGTGGTTCAAAATTTTCCCATTATTCTAAAGATATGTTACCTCTATAACATTAAATAAACCAACAAAAACGTGATTTTAGAGGCTGAAGCAGCAGGGTTGCAAGTCCAAAGCCATCCTGGGCTAGAGAGGCAGTTCAAGGCCAGTCTGGACTGCCTAATGAGATGCTGCCACTCCCAAAAAGTGCTTTAAGAAAAAAACTTCAGGCTGGGCCTGACTACAAGCACTCGGGAGACTGAGGCAGAAGGATCTTTGAGTTTGATACCTCCCTGGGCTACAAAGTGAGCTCAAGGCCAACCTGAACTGCATAGCTAGACCCTGTTTCAAAAAAGACAAAAACAGTTTTTTGTTTTTTTTTAAACTAGGCTTGCAGATGCACAACTGTAATCCTAGCACTCAGGAGGCTGAGGCAGAAGAATCCCCTCAAGTTTGAGGCCACCCGCAGCTACATATTGAGTTCAAGGCCAGCCTGCACTACATAGTGAGGCTCCCTCTCAAAAAACCAAAAATATATATTTTTTTTTCCCCCGGGAGGAAGAGAGATGAGGTGAAGTTGGCCAGAAGATAGCCCTCATGGCAGTTTGGAAAATGTCCCTGACAAAAGGCTAAAAGAAAAGCTAAAAGGAAAACATTCCCATCCCAGTGGCTTTGGGACCTTAAAACCTCATTCCCTCTGCGCCGAATTCCCTGCAGCTGGCCCTGAGCTGGAAGCTCCTGAGTGACTGCTGTCCCCTTCACGACGACCAGCCCACCTGCCCACTGTCCCTCAGCACTGGGTGATCACTTTCTCCTTGTCCCCCAGAGAGCACACAGTGCCCCAGGCCCGAGCTGGCCTTGAGGGACCTCTGGAAGGACGCCGCTCACAGGCAGCACCTCTACCGCCAGCTGGAGCACTTGGAGCAGGAGCTGCAGCTGCTGGGACCCCAGGGCTTCTCACAGCGACCCGACCACGCCAGGGCACTCGGGCAGCTGCAGACCCTGAAAGGCCGCCTGGGGGTGGCCGCCCCTGCCAGGGCCAGGTAACGCGCTCCACCCCACCACCCTGTGGGCACCTGCCCTGTCTGCACCCTGCTGGAAGACATCCTGAGCCCCCCAAGAAAGGCACCCCTGGCTGAATTAGGGTTCCTGCCAGTGCTCAGGGAGACTAGGGGTGATCAGGGCTCCCCTACGGCCCTTCACAATCTGTACATGTTTTTAGAGAGTCTTGCTGTGTAGTCAGGCTGGCCTTGGCCTCGCTTTGCAGCTCAGGCTGGGTGTCCTCAGACCCGCCCCTCATCTCAGCCCCTCATCCTCTGGATCTCAATTATGCATCTGTAGTGCAGGAATGATAATGTAATCCCCCAGACAAGCAGCGGGATGCAGAGGCAGGTGAGTTCCCAGACGGCCCAGGAGAATCTTCAGTTTGGTAGATGTGGCCCTGGTGTGGTAATTCAGGAAGAAAATGACCATTGGTGGGCTATGGTCAGAGATGATTATGTCTAGAATTTATTTATTACTATTTATTTATTTATTTATTTATTTATTTATTTATTT
>NW_004524587.1:599294-655639 GCF_000260255.1 Octodon degus
TTAAACTTGGGGCTCAACCTTGTGCCTGACGCAAGCAAAGCAAGCACTGTACCATGGAGCTGCACCCCCAGAAGAGTGGTTTAAAATGTTTTAGAGGCAACTTCTGGGCTTGAGATGAGTAACCGCGGAGCAAATGTAGGACAAGCATCTAAAACAGGACAGGCCCAGGACTAGTCACCACTGGCACTGGGAGGAACTATTCACAGCAGGAACAGCTAACAGAGGGGTAAACTGAGGCCCGAGAGGCCAGGCATTAGGCCACGGCCACTTCAGAGACTGGCCCCTGTGTCCCCCGCAGGGCTCCCCGCACCGGTGCAGCCCCTCGTGGCCTGCCCTGGTGGTGCGCCCTGGTGGGCTGGCTCCTGGTGGCGGCCACCAGCAGCACAGCAGCCTTCTTCACCATGCTCTACGGCCTGCACTACGGGCGCACTGGCTCCCTCCGGTGGCTGCTGTCCATGGCCGTGTCCTTGGCGGAGAGTGTGTTCGTCACCCAGCCCCTCAAGGTCAGGACGCCCACCTGGTGGTTGCCCTCCTCCCCTGCACACCCTGAGCCCCCTTAGCCAAGCAGTCTCTAAGGGAGCTCCCTGGCACAGGCCCTGGGCAGGAAAGACAGTGAAACAGATTATTACGGGGCCCGGGGCCCAGGAAGACACAGGGACCTTCGGGCAGAGAGGCTAGGGAGCAGGCAGGCTCTGGGAGTCCAAGGACGTGGACCTCCTGGCAACTCCGCCCCTGGGCCAGGCCAGTTCCCACCTACCTGCCTGTGGCCTCACCCCCTCCCCACTTGGCCTGGCGTCCAGACGGCTTGGCTCACACTGGTGGTGACTACAGGTGCTGGGCTTCGCTGCTTTCTTTGCACTGGTCTCGAAAAGAGTAGATGAGGATGAGGACGAAATGGAGCTGCCCCTTCCCGCACACCTGTCTGGCCCAGGTAAAGGGACTGCACAGTGGTTCTGGATGAGAATACACCTATAGGTGGGCATTGCCAGGCTCCCCGGCAGCCCTCACCCTGCCACACCTGAGTGTCTCCTGCCGGTTCCCCAAGAGTCTTCCTCCCTGGTTCCCTGACCCCTGAAACACTCTCCCATGACCCTGTGACCAGGAGAGCTGCCTCCTCCATGTAGCCCCACCAAGGGGGCTCTCTGCCCAGAGTCAGGTCCTGGGGTTGCAGAATAACCAAGAAAGAATCCACTTGTTGGTAGGCTTCCAAAAGCCACTGTCAACTAGACTTGCAAGGCAACAGATCTGAAATGACAGTGAGTAGCCCCAGCATGGCCCATGGCCTAGGTCTTGGGAGCAGAGGTGGGCTGGACCCCCGGACTAGGGTCCCCGGCCTGTTCCTTCCTCCCACCAAGACTTGGGAGCAGGATGTGCTGACGGGTCAAGCATTCCAGAATCACAGGAGCACACAAGACAGAAGCAGCCCTGTCGTGATCGATCTTAAGTCTCAGAGAAAATAAACCAGGAGCAGCCGGAAGCTCACAGCATGGCATACCATGCAGCATGGGCACCTTAGCCCAGGCTTTACAGAATTCACACAGAACCTGCACACAATCCGTTGATTTTAGTGAACTTAGAGGAGTCTGTGAGACCTACTGTGACCTGACTCAGAACAACCTCACCACCCCACAGAGGTCCCCACCATGTCCCTGCCCCAACAGGTCCCACAGGGGGATGACATGAATAAGAAAGTAAGCGCACACCAACTGAGAGGAGAAGCACGGGGAAGAGCAGGGTGCTGGAGGCCTCTGTCCTGTGGGTTGCCAAAGCTGTCCCCTGAGCAGCGGGGGTAAAGGGCTGCAGGTCTGGGCGTGCAAAGGTCCTGTGGGCTGGCAGAACTTGTCACTTCCTACTGTTACTGCACACAGGGAGCGGGGTGGAGAGGACTCAGGATGAGGGTAAACAGGGAAGTGACCAATGTCCTGGCAGTGCAGACAGCGGGCGTGGGTCCCCCAGACAGCCAGATCAACACCTGCCAGCATGCCGTCATGGGAACCTCTGCAGATGCCAGCGAGCGGGAGAGCCTGCCCCACACCCACTGTGGATGCTGCCCTGTGTCCTTCCTCCGCAGGTCCCTGTGCTGTCTTCCAGGCACGGAGACACAGCAGCAGGGAAGCCTACCAGCCACCTCTCCCCGCCACCATCGAGAAGATGAAAGCCACCCGGCTGAAGGAGCAGAAGGCTTTTGCCCTCATCTTGGAAATCCTGGGTGGGCATTGCCCCACGCCCACCCCTCAACACTCAAGACATGCACACACGCACAGCCTTTGAAAGTCCCTTGTGGCTTCTGGGCCTTAGTTTCCCTCGGTAGCAACTTCTCCATACCTGCAATCACTTGGTGCCCCTGGAAGGCCCTGAGAATAAAGTCCAAACTCTCTCCTGAGCTCCCCCTACCTCAGCTCCTTCCTTGGCCTCCTGGTCTTTTGTAACCCTGGCTGTCCTCCAACGTGTGGGGTTCCTCCTGCCTCCGCCTCCTGTGTGTTGGAATAACAGGCATACACCGCCACACTCTGCCTTCCTCCTGGTCTTTAACTCTCCGCCCAATCACTGTGTCTTCAGTGAGATTTCACCTGGCCATCTGGCCCAGAGCTTTCAAACCTCAGCAGGTGTCTTGTCTGGGGCCCAGAGGGGCAGACTGGGGTGTAGAAAGATAGTTTGGGAGGTGACATCAGGAAAGGAAAGACAGCAGGAAGGAAAGAAGTCAGAGAGAGTTGTGGCCAGCCGGCTCAGGCCTGCTGGGGCCTGGGGAGAGCAGGTAGTGCACCCCTGCACTGTGCTGGTCCCCCTGGTATCTGTGGCCCACCAGGCAGAAGGGGCTGCATCATGAAAGCCAGATTCCCAGGCACAGGCTCAGAGCTCCTAGTTCCATGGGAATCTGCATCCCCGACTGGGTTGTGATGTTCAGACTCCTGCCCTCAGTCTTGGTCCCCTGGTCCCTTGCATCACCCTCTCCTGTCTCCAGAAAGTCCAGTGAGCTCCCTAGGGCCAGAACAAGTCCTTCTACTTCATTACTGTACCCTCATCAATGCCACATGGCAGATGCCCTGCTGGAAAACATTTTGCTTAAGAAACACTAACATAAACTCAGCCTAGCGGTCTATGCCTGAAGCAGTACTTTGGGAGGCTAAGGCAGGAGGATCTTCCAGTGTGAGTCCAGCCTGGGCAATGTAATGATTGAACAAAACCATGTCTCAAAATAAAAAATTTTGAAAAGGAGCAGGTTGGGAATGTAATCAATGTAAAGACCCCGGATCCAATCCCCAGTACCAGGGGATTGGAAATGTAAATTCTGGGCAGACTCATCAAAGCCCTGTGTCATAGAATTGTAATCCAAATTGCACAGGCGAGGAGTAAGCCAGTGAGGGACTGAATCTCTAGCAAAAGGCTAGGGATGGGAAATGGCAGGGTTGGGATTTGAACCTAGACGCAAGCCTTGGAGCCCTGTAAGAATGGTCTCCATGGTTACCAGGAGGCCCATTCCGCTTCCAGTCCAGGACTGGGTGCAGGCGAGGCTCCCACCTGAAGGGCGCGCTGTGCATCCTTTGCAGCGTACCTGGGCTTCCTGTGGATGCTGCTGCTGGCCGCCTACGGCCAGAGGGACCCGAGCGCCTACCACTTCCACAGGCACCTGGAGAGCAGCTTCACCAGAGGCTTTTCCGACGTGCTGGGCTTCCCGGAGTTTTTCGAGTGGGCCAACAACACCCTGGTGAACAACCTGTACAGTCTGCACCCAGGTACACAGCCCATGTGTGCACCGCTGCCTGTGAACGGGTGTGGATCCCAAGCAGGTCTTAGCCACGGGAGCCCGGAGGCTGTGCTCACGGGCTGTCCTCGAAGCCACAAACAGCAGTAATTGGCCGTAGGACCAGGCAGGCTGTCGACCACGAGCATCCCATGTGGATGCTGTGCAGGTCTGAGGGGGGACGAGGAAGGGAGTTTCCACAAGACCAAGGTGCACAAACCTGTGGTCACGCGCAGGAGTCGTTGGTAGGAGAGTGGGTACAGCTCCAGTGACACAACTGCCCTCCTGTGGGAACTCTGAAGTATACATAAGTTAAAGGACAAAATGAGAGCCAAGTGTGGTGGTGCACTCCTGTCATCCCAGCACTTGGGAAGCTGAGGCAGGAGGGTTGTTGCAAGTTCAAGACCATCCTGGGCTACAAAGTGAGCTCAAGGCCAGCCTGAGCTGCACAGCAAAAGTCTACCTCAAAAAGGCAAGAACAAAAAAGACAGGGCAGTGGTGGCGGAGAGAAGGGGCAGTGTGGAAGATACGGCCGAGGGCCTGGCTGGGCATGGTGACCCCATGGCTGGGAGTGTCCAGGGAGGCGCAGCTTGGACTGGATGGAGGGTCAGCTGGGCGCCGAGCTGCCGCCACCTTCTGGCCATCTCTACGGTGGTGTCCCTGACGTCCACTTCGGCTTCCATGCAAGGACCTTGGAAAGTGCCGAGGTGGCTTTGTTTGCAGAATCAATGCCTAAGCGCCAGGAGATGGCTCAGTAGAATAAGCCCTTCCCTGGAATCAACGCCCGGATTTCTGCTGCAGGCTTCATCACGGATGGGAACTCCAAGCTGGTCGGCGGTGCCCACATCCGCCAGGTCAGGGTCCGGGAAAGCTCCTGCGCGCTGGCCCCACAGCTGCGGGCTCCGAGGAGCGGATGCCGCCCGCCGTACTCCCCAGACGGGGAAGACCGCGCCAACTACGGGGAGGACTGGAATGCCTCGGCCCTGGGCAGCAGTGGGCGCCTTCCCCAGGCCTGGCGCTACCAGAGCCAGAGTCAGCGTCGAGGGTTCCCCGTGTGGGGCAGGCTCGCGCTGTACCCCGGAGGAGGCTACGTGGTCCCCTTGGGAACGGAGCGCCAGAGCACAGCCAGGTGAGGCTGCAAGCGGAAGCCGCTTGTCGAGGTCCTCGTAGGCTCGCAGGCTGCAGCCTTCAAAACAGGGATGAACCAAGTGCCTCCGCGTGGTGTGGGAGGCGCTGGCGGATTCAGAATCATTCCAGGGGCATTGGAGACCGAAAACTCTGGGTTTGCCCGAAGAATGTGGGACAGGAGGGAACATCCGCAGGATAGAGGTGCCCCAAGCACCCCTCTTCCCACAGAGTTCTCCGGTATCTCTTTGACCACACCTGGCTGGACACCCTGACCAGGGCCGTGTTTGTGGAGTTCACCGTCTACAATGCCAACGTGAACCTGTTCTGTGTGGTCACACTCACACTGGAGACCAGTGGCCTGGGTGAGCCCCACAGCCCAAAGCCCTGCCACCCAGGGGGCCGTGGGGTGCCTGGGGATTCAGGGCAAAGAGCTGTTTGGAACATGAGGGGTGGGGCTGGGTCTCCCTGCAGTTGGCATCCCTGAACCCCGAAACCAGGCTGTGAGCGCTGCCCAGCCCTCCCCTCCACGGACCCCCAAGTGCCTAGAATGGTGGGCAACTTATCAAGCTCCTCTGACTGAGCTCCGGATACTGCAGGCAGGCCAGGGGCTGGGAGAGGGCTGGTCACGTGGTAGCAAGTGCAGTCACCCACAAGGTGGTTCACAGCCTGCATGTTTATCTGCAGCAGAAATGCATCACACACACACACACACACACACACACACACACACACACACACCCACCCTGCAAATTCAGCTGCTGGGAGGCTTGGCAAGAAGATCACAAGTTGAAGTCCTGCCTGGACAACAGAACACGAACGTTTCTCAAAACAAAAAATGAAATATAGCTTGCGTATAGCTCAGGAGGGCTCTGGCCTAACATCACAGAGATTCTGGGTTCATCCCCAGGAGCACAGGAACAAATGCGAAAATTAGATGCCAACCACAAGCTACTAAAAGCCATCAAATGTTTAGCTAAGGCTCAACCTGTCTAAAACTCAGCATCCTTTCATTAAACTCTGAACTTTTTTTTAATGTTTGCAATAGGGTCTTGCTATATAGCTCAAGGTGGCCTTGAACTCCTGCCACAGCCTCCCAAGTGCTGGGATTATAGGTGTGTGCCACCACACCCAGATCAAACTTGAGCATTTACAAAATATTTAAAAAAAAAATCATGGGGCTGAGGAGATAGCTTAGTACAGTAAGTGCTTGCCTGGCAAGCACAAGGTCCTGAGTTTAATCCCCGGTACCACAATAAATAAATAAATAAACAAATAAATATAAAAAATTAAACTACATTTTAATTATAAAATGCATACATGTTTGTGCATTTTTAAAAAACCAAAGGCTGGGTATGGTGGTACAAACCTGTAATCCCAGCACCCAGGAGGCTGAAGCAGGAGGATTATTGCAAGTTTGAGACCAACCTGGGTTATAAAGTGAGCTGAAGCGGTTATGGAAAAAAACAAAACAAAAATAAATAAATAAATAAAAAAGGGGCCAGGGAGATGGCTCAGTAGAATAAGCGCTTGCCTGGCAAGTGCAAGGGCCTGAGTTCAATCCCCGGTTCTGGAAAAAAACAAAACAAAACAAAAAAATAAAGTGAGCTGAAGGCCAGCCTCAACTGCACAGTGAGACCCTGTCTCAAAAAAAAAAAAAAAAAAAAAATCCAAAGGCTGGAGACATAGATTAGCGGCATAGCACGTGTCTGTCAAGTGCAAGATCCTGAGTTCGATTCCCAGTGCAAACAAAAAAATTAACAGTTAAAAAAGAAGTCAGAGGGCTGGAGATCTAGCTCACAGCCATAAACTCCCGCCTGGCAAGCACAAGGTCCCAAGGTTGATCTCCAGTACTGGAAATAATAATAATAATTAAAAAATTTTTTTTGAAAAGTCAAGCTAAAAAATGTCCTTAGTTTGTACAAGGTTTGGTATCCAGCACCATAATAAATAAATAAATTTAGAATGGTGAATGGCTTTCAGCTACAATCATTGTCAAGTTCAATAGCTTCTTTCAAATCTTTTAGTTTGTTTTTATATCTTTGTTCAATTCTTTTTTGCTGCTCTTTTGGCTGGCTGGCTTTCTTTCTTTCTTTCTTTCTTTCTTTCTTTCTTTCTTTCTTTCTTTCTTTCTTTCCTCTTTTCTGAGACAGGGTCTCACTATGTATTCCAGCTGGCTTTGAACTCACTAGGTGGTCCAGGCTGACCTTGTACTTGTAGCAGTCCCGCTTCGGCCTCCCCAGGGCTGGGATCCTGGCTGTGCACAACCAAGCCCAGCTTCCTCTGGACTCTTCAGGGAAGATGTTTTTAAATAACTTGTCCCCAAACTACATCTGATCAAATTGTGTTTCTACACAGAAGCGGTCCAGAGTAGGCTCCTGGCCTTGTTGAGTCCACAATCCCTGACACTGTCAGGGGCTTAGGTGGCTTCCGTCACCTCCTTCAGTCACCTTAGGGCTGGCTTTGTCTTCAACTTTATCACCCACAGATCCTGACAGTTCCAAGCCAGGCACAGTGGTGCAATCCCAGCACTCAGGAGGCTGAGGCAGGAGGATTGTTGGGAGCTCACTTTGTAGCCGAGGCCTAGCCTAAGGTCAAGGCCAACCTGAGCTGCATAGTGAGACCCTGTCTCAAAAAGACCTAATAATAATAATAATAATAATAATAATAATAATAATAGTAAATTACAACTCCAGACAATAAGAAAACGAATGAAAAGTTATTCTAGAGCAGGCTGGGTTGTCGTCATGTTGCCAGTGAGATGCACCAGCTTCCGGTGAAGGCCTTCTTAGTTTTGTTTTCTTAGCTCACTTTGGCAGCATCCGAAGACCACAGCCATCTTGGGGGTGTGGTGCTCCAGGGCATTGCATGTGGTGCAGCACCTGTCCTCTGCTTGTGTCCCTTCCAGGGTCACGCTGCTTCTGCAGCCACTGACGGTGTCCATACTCAGGCCCTGAGGCTTTGTGTCTAGTCCCCTCTTGACCCACCAGCCACAGGGCTCCGGCTCAAAAGTCACCCCCAGGGCTCCCAGCACAAGGGCAGCCAGGTGACCGGCCACACTCTGCTTCCCAGGAACCTTCTTCACCCACACGGCCTTGCACAGCCTCCGCCTGTCCCCGCTCACCGACGGCTGGCACCCCTTCGTGGTGGCGGCCGAGCTCCTATACTTCGCCTTCCTCCTCTACTACATGGTGGTGCAGGTGGGCATGGGCCGGGGGTGGGAGCGCTGGGCCTGTGGCTGCTGACCTGAGACCCCCCCCAAAACTGGGGCGTCCATGTGGCACCCAGCTCCCACAGTCTCTCTTTTTTTTTTTTTTTAAATTTTATTTATTTATTTATGTGTGTGTGTGTGGCCAGCTCAGCCCACCAGGGGGCGGGGCTGGCTGGCAAGTGGTGCTGGGGGATCGAACCATGGTCTCTGTGCTTTGTTGAGCTTGTTCTGAGTAGGTGCTTTAGACCGCTGAGCCATCTCACCAGCCCCTTCCACAGTCTCTTGAAAATGGTGGTATTTCAGGAGGTATTTCTGATGCTTCTAGTGTAGCCAGCACTGTTCTCAGAACCTTTCGTGGGTCTCCTCCTTCTGAAGCAGCAGGAGAAAGCCGGGTGTGGTGGCAATCCCAGCACTGGGAGGCGGGCGTGGTTCTTTGGGCCACAGGCCCGGGCAGAAGAACCTCGGCTCTTTCCAGGGCCGGCGTGTGTGGAAGGAGAAGTGGGGCTATTTCCGCAGCAAGTGGAACCTGCTGGAAGCGGCCATCATCCTGGCCAGCTGGAGTGCGCTGGCAGTGTTTGTGAAGAGAGCTATCCTGGCGGAGCGGGACCTGCACCGCTACCGGACACACAGGACAGAGTAAGTGGCCCTGTCCCCAGTCCCCCTGAACTCCACCAACCCCATCCTTGGTTCTGCCTGAGGCCCAAGATCAGCAGAAACCTCTGGAGATCACACTGAACCTTGTAGTTCATGTTGGCTTTAACTCACTTTGTAACCCAGGCTGGCCTGGAATTTGCAGCGATCTTCCTGCCTCAGCCTCTTGAGTTCTGGGGTTGTGAGCATGCACCACCACACCTAGCTCATGTTCACTTATTTTTTTTTTTATTTGTTTATTTATTTATTTATTTTGTGTGTGTGTGGCCAGCTCAGCCCACCAGGGGGCGGGGCTGGCTGGCATGTGGTGCTGGGGGATTGAACCGCTGTCCCTGTGCTTTGCTTAGCTTAGCTTTTTCTAAGTAGGTGCTTTAGACCACTGAGCCATCTCACCAGCCCTCACTTATTTAAAGGAAAATATAAACCTAATGAGATGTGGAAGAATTTTTTTAAAAGGTAGAACCAACATCTAAAGAATGTGTACTGCATAGACAACACGGTGGTTGAAGGTAAGTCACCTTGAAAATGTAATAATAGAAAACCTGCAAATAGTTTTTATTTATTTATTTATTTATTTATTTATTTATTTATTTATTGTATTTAGTACAGGGTCTCACTACACAGATCAGACTCGCAGTGATCCTCCTGTTCTCAGCCTCCCCAAGTGCTGGGATTACAGGTGCATACCACCATGCCCAGTCTCAGTCACCGTCTCAGCGTGCCCCAGGGGAAAGGCTGGCAGGGCAGCCGGGGATCAAACCCTGGTCCCTATGTCTGCCTAAGAAGGCACTTTAATCCGTTAAGCTATCTGGCTGGCCTTTGCAAATAAGGTTTTATGTCCTGGGAGATAGCTTAGCTGCATAAGTGCCTGCCTGGCAAGCGCAAGGTCCTGAATTCAATTCCCAGTTAAAAAAAAAAAAAAAAAGTGTCATGGTTTATATCTACAAAATAAAATATAGTATCATCTTGGTAGATTGCCCAGGCTGGTCTTGAACTTGTGATCCTCCTCTCTTGGCCTCCTAAGTAGCTAGGATTATAGACATATATCACTGCATTTGGTCTGGAGAAGACCTTAAAACAAAATACAACAATATGTGCTATTTGTGGCCGGACATGGTGGTGCATGCCTGTAAGCACAGTCCTGGGGAAGCTGAGGTAGGAGGATCACTGAGTTTTGGGCCAGTCTGGGCTCTGCAGTGAGTTCAAGGCCAGCCTGAACCACATAGTGAGACCCTGCCTCAAAAAACAAAACAAGGCCAGTGAGATAGCTCAGCGGTCTAAAGCATCTGCTTAGGCAAGTTTAGGCAAGTGCGCAGGGACCACAGTTCGATTGCTGCCCGCACCACATGTTGCACTAGCCCTGCCCCCAGGGTGGCTGAGCTGGCCACAAAAACCAAAACAATCTGATGTTTGCAAACACAGGGCCATGTGGCACCCTGTTAGGGCCCTTTGAGCTCTCACAAACATTAGTGCCCAGTAAATCCTCCTCTGCTACCGTTTTTCGTGTCTACTGGGTGCTACGCAGCGTGAATTAGCACAGAGTGGACAATGTCCTCAGTGTTCCTGTGACCTCAGGAACATGAGCCAGCGAGATGATGCGTGCCTGTAATGCCAGCCCTTGGGAGACTGAGGCAGGAGGACCACAAGTTGGCAGTTAGCGAGGCAACTTAGTGAGGCCTTATCTCAAAATAAAAAATGCAAAGGTCTGGGAATGTAACATGGTGGTAGAGCACTTGCCGCGCGTGTGCAAGGCCCGGGGCTCAATCTTCAGCACTACAAGGGGGAAGACCTCAGGTAGGGTGGTGCATGACTCCCATCCCAGCACTCAGGAGGCTGAGGCAGGAAGATCACCTTGAGTTTGAGGCCAGCCTGGACTACATAAGTGAATTCAAGGCCAGCCTGCACTGCATACTGAGACCCTGTCTCAAACAAAACAATAAAATCAAATCAATCTGACAGTGTAGCTCCAGGATCCACGGCTCACGTTGCTCACTGTGCTCTTCTCTCACCTTTTGTGGCGATGTCTTATGTTCGTTGGGCTACTGCTCAGTGTAATATACTGACTATACCCAGTGGGAAGTAAACCCCCGCGCGTGCTGCCCAAGTGCCCTGCTGCGGGGTGTACTAGCCCCAGACAACACTTGAACCGCACATTCTCATCTGTTTCATCTTCCTGACATGGTCAAGAAATGACATTATCATCTTTTCTTCTCTTCCTTCCTTCCTTCCTTCCTTCCTTCCTTCCTTCCTTCCTTCCTTCCTTTCTTATTTTACAAAGGAGAAAGTCGTTGGCTCAATTCCCTGTGCAGGGTCACAACGAAGGAGCCATGACTCACTCAGCTCTCCCTGCTACACTCCAACTCGGTCTCATTCACGCAGCAAGCGTGACAGAACCGCTCCCCTCCCCAAGTGTCCCCTCTTTAGAAATGGCTCAGGATCACTAGCCTTCTTTGAGTTCAGAAATGACATAAGCTTGCCGGGCATGGTGGTGCCCTTCAGTCAGCCCAGCTCTGGGGAAGCTGAGGCAGGAAGATTGTCACAAGTTCAAGACCAGCCTGTACTACACAGTGAGAACCTGTCTTAAGAAAAGAAAGAAAGCAAATATACAGAAAAAAGTGAGTCAAGCTCACTGTGAACTTAGGCAAAACAGTTATCTCAAAACCTGAAGGGACTCCAGCTCCAGAAGTGGCCAGTGGTGTTTTTGTGAACAAAGTGTCACTGCAGCTCGGCCCCCTCCCACTTGCTCGCAGGCTGCCCAAGGCTGTCCTCCCTCTTTGATGGCAGCGGTGAGTCTCTGTGATGAAAACGCTCTGTCCCTTCCTAGTAGTTTGTTGATTACTGCCCAGTGAGCAAAGGTTATAGGAAGTGACTGGCTGATGTGGGAGGGCACTGTGGGCCGTGCAGCTGGGGTCGTCCCTGCTCCCCCACAGGGCCACATTATGAGCTTCTGGGAAAAAACCCAGCGCTGGGGACCCACGGAGCAGGCTAGACCACCGGCCGCATCCCAGGGTCAGTCTGGGATCTGAGCCGGGGGAGAGGCGGGAGAGGAGCTTTAGCCAGTGGGCTGGCTGGACACACAGAGAAAGAAGTTCAAGATGTGTCTCCAGGGTGATGGCACAAGCTCTGGGGTTATAGAGAGGGAAACTGCAGAGGCGGGGCGTTTGAGCAGCCGACAGTGTAGGTCGTCCTGGTCCTGGCCATGCGGGCTGTTATCGGTAAGTATCTCAGGACTAGTTCTGCAGGTCCTGGAGAGCCGTCTTGCTCAAGGGGCCAGCTTAGTCCCGTCATGGGAAAACTGATCCCTTAGTATATGGCCTGTGAAACCCTGCTTTCCCTGGAGTCCAGATGATTGCAGGTTTAGGACAACAGCTTGGGAGTTCTAGACATGGCTCCAGAGGGTCTAACCCAGACCCTGGACGTTGTAAAAGCTAGCAAAGCGATATCGTTGCAAATCCTGAAGATGATTTTACTCTTATCTTGGCATTTGCAAGCTTGAAGTGGAGGTGATAGGCTTGGTAAATTGAAGGCTAATAAACCTATAAGGGTTGGGCCTCACACTCAGGATTCTGAGGCAGGAGGATCACTGTGAGTTCAGGGCCAGCCTGAACTACATGGCAAGATCATGGCTCAGAAAAGCAAAAAACAAAACCAAGCGCTGGTGAGATAGCTTAGCACACTAATCACCTGCGCAGGCAAGCGCAGGTTCAGGGTTCTATCCCAGGCACCGCATGCCATGCTGACCCTGCCCTCAGGCGCACCGAGCTGGTCACTGAGACCGGCCAGAGTGGAGCATGCCTGTAATCCCAACACTGGGGAGGCTGAGACAGGAGGATCACTGAGAGTTCAAGCTATATAGTGAGACCCTGTACCAAATATGTTTTAAAAAAGAAAAATGAAAGAAACCCGTAGCATGGATATTCCTTAAGTGATGCACACACCGACATGCAGAGCTGAACAGGGGCCAGGCTTATCCTGTGCTTAGTCACCCATTAGGCATTCGCAGGCCCAGCCTCTGAATCTTTGCTCCAGCCGTGCTTTATGGTCAGAAAATGTCTGGTTCTCTTTATCTCTTCTTGCCTTTATTGTCTTCTCTCAGACAGGGTCTCACTAAGTAGTCCAGACTGGCCTGGAACGCACAGCAATCCTCCTGCTTCAGCTTCCTGATGCTGGGATTACAGGCGTGTGCTACCATGCCCGGCCATGTTTGATTCTTGGTATCCACACAGACGGGTTCTTTTTATTTTTTTTTTTTTACATGGGTCATGACCCAAGTTTACACCATAAAGTTCTCATTTCATAACAAAACGGAATGAGTTCATATCCTGATGAATGCATCACCAGCAATAAGAGTATACAGAAAAAGATTTATTGTGTGCTGTGGGTAAGGACAGCACTGGGGCTATCTGGAAAACAATGCTCTCCCGAGCAAAGTGTTGCAGGCAGCTAAATTAGGTAGAAGCGCTATAGGCAGACAGGGCCAGGCCCTCAAGGAGACAGCAGGAAACAAGGTGACTTTGCAACTTTGGGAGAGACAGGCCCTCCCACTGTGCGCCAGACCTCAAGACAAAAGAGTGAACAAATGCAGCCACATACCTGCCTAGGGATGGGCATTAGTGATGGATATTCTGGATAGTTATCAATCACCTCGAAAGATGAGGGGCCCGGGAGATGGCTCAGTAGAATAAGCACTTGCCTGGTAAGCACAAGGGCCCGAGTTCAATTCCTGGTTCCACCAAAAAAAAAAAAAAAGAAAGATGGGCAGGGGAGATGGCTCAGCCACATAAGCACCTGCCTGGCAAGCACAAGGTCTCAAGTTCAACCCCCAGTACAAACAAAAAAATCACTTTGAAAGAGCCGGAGTCACCAACCCATCCCTCAACAGGAAAAGACCTGTTCTGTATTCATGCCCACTTGCTACGTGACTTGCTTCGCATTTAGTCTTGGATTCAATTTTTACCCAAGCAATGGTGCTTGTAACCTTATTGACTGACCACGGTTTTGGTCCACCTCAGCGAGTTCCCATGTTTTCCACCTTAGACCCTACTCACCACATGGTTTTGTTCTCTAAAGAACCCTGGAAGAGACAGCTTCAGGCACAACCCACTCTCGTCCCCCTTCTGTCCCCCTCTAGGACAGAAGCTTTCCTTCCCCTAGTAAATATGTTACGCTCTTAACCTCTGTTGTTCCTAAAACTCACGGTTTTAGAGAACGTCAACTCGTCCCAGGTATCTTTCAGTCTGGGAGTTTCATTCCCCTGTATCAAAGGAAGGCGGGCATTTTAGCAGGCAATGTGTCCACATTCATGCAGGAAAGCATGTCGGACACGGGTACATTTCTGCACATGCTCTGTTTAATTTCACAGATGACATGTTCAGGAACAAAGGCTGGTGGACACGTTTCTGAGCATGCTAAGTTTAGTATTACAATGAGCCTGTTTTATTCTAGGTTGCATAGGGCAACCAGTTTGTTTTTTTTTTTTTTTTCTTTTTTTGCGGAACTGGATATTGAACTCAGATCCTTGTGCTTATTCTACTGAGCCATCTCCCCGGCCCCTGGATCCTCCTAAGTTTTTCCAGAGGTTTTTCTGAAACAAATAGGAAGAAGGATATTGGAGTAGCATCAACAATCTTTTAAAAGCTTTTATTTGGGCTGGGGAGATAGCTCAGTGGTCTAAGTGCCTGCTGGGCAAGCACAAGGATTGGGGTTCGATACCTGGTACCACATGCCAGGCTGGCCATGTCCCAGGTGCGCCGAGCAGGCCACCAAGACCGGGCAGTGGTAGCACATACCTATAATCCCAGTGCTAGGGAGGCTGAGACAGGAGGGAGGATCACTGAGTCTAAGCTGCAGAGTGAGACCCTGTACCAAATACATAAATAAAAGATTTTTTAAAAATTACATACCTGGTACAGGGTCTTACTACACAGCTCAGACTCCTAGTGATCCTCCTGTTTCAGCCTCACCAGCTCTGGGATTACAGGCATGTGCCACCACACGTGGTCTCAGTGGCTGGCACAGCATATGGTAGCAGGGATTGAACCAGAGTTCTTGTGTTTGTCAGGCAGGTGCTTAGACCACTGAGCTATCTCCCCAGCCCAACATCAACCATCTTTTAAAGAGGCAATAGATTTCTCCCCCATAAATGTAGCTCTTCCTAAAGGTGTCTGCCTTTAATGGCTAACGTTTTTTGTTTTGGGGTTTTTTTTGTTGTTGTTTTGTTTTGTTTTGTTTTTTTGCGGAACCGGAGATTGAACTCAGGCCCTTGCGCTTGCCGGGCAAGTGCTTAGTCTACTGAGCTATCTCCCCAGCCCTATGGCTAACGTTTTTACACTGAATAACAAAAGAAATCTTACCAGCTTTAACAAAAACCTGAGAATAGTTTGAATTCTTCTTTTTTTTTTTTCCTTCCTTCCTTGCTTGCTTTTTTTCTTCCTTGCTTCTTTCCATCGATCCTTTCTTGTGGTTCTTGCAATGGAACCTTTAAACGAAGGACACTGCTCATGGTAGGCAAGGACTCCACCACCAGATACACCCACTGCAAACTCGAGTAGAGTTTCAAATTTAACTTCAACTGAACTTGATTAATCAACTAACCAAAGTTTTGTGCTTACTTCAGAAACTCATAGCCAGGTGTGGCAGCACACACCCGTCATCCCAGCACTTGGGAGGCTGAGGCAGGGGCATCATTGCAAGTTTGAGACCAGTCTGGGCTACAAAGTGAGCTCAAGGCCAGTCTGAACTGCAGAACCAGACTCTGTCTCAAAAACAACAACAATCAACAACCAAACAAGTGAGTTTCTCACACAGCACAACAGATGGGCAATGCTTCCATCCTCCCTTCTAACATAAGGGCTGCCATGACACACACTCAGACCTGTGTGTGGGCCTAGGGGGTTAGGTGACCCTGGAGCAGAGAGAGGAAGCACACGGAAGTCTTTCCCTCCATTTGCCAAGCCTGAAAGGATTTTCCTTTGCCATTCTTCCAGAGCTCCTCAGCCACTGATTAAGGACCACTAGCTAGCGCTGAGTCCTCATGACTATTCTGTCATCTTCACCATGCCACCATCCTCAGTTTCCCTATCACCATGCCAACCAGCACTGTCCCCCAGCCTTGTCTCTCACCCTCACCCTCACGCTCATCACCACCACCATCAACCCACGTGCTAGTATTCTCATTCCTGTCACTGTCACTACCACCAGCAGCAACACCACCACCACCAGTATCACTATCATCACCACCACCATCACTGTCACCACCATCAAATCACCATCACCATCCTCACCACCATCACCACCATCACCGCCGCCACCACCACCACCACTACCACCATCACTACCACCATCACCATCCTCACCACTATCACCACCACCACCACCACCACCACCATCACCATCCTCACCATTACCACCATCACCGCCGCCACCACCACCACCACCACCACCATCACTACCACCATCACCATCCTCACCACTATCACCACCACCACCACCACCACCACCACCATCCTCACCATTGCCACCACCACCACCACCACTGCCATCATCACCATCCCTACCATTACCACCATCACTACCACCATCACCATCCTCACCACCACCACCATCCTCACCATTACCACCACCACCACCACCACCACCACCACCATTCTCACCATTGCCGCCACCACCACCACCACTGCCATCATCACCATCCCTACCATTCCCACCATCACTACCACATCACCATCCTCACCACTATCACCACCACCACCATCCTCACCATTACCACCATTGCCGCCACCACCACCACCACCACCACCACCACCCTCACTATCGCCGCCACCACCACCACCACTGCCATCATCACCACCCCTACCACCACCACCGCCATCAATCATCCTCCTCACCACCACCCAAGTAGGACCACTTTATTTCCCAGACTTCTTTCTGGAGTCAGCGGCCTCCGAGTCATGATCGTCTCATCCTGTACCCCAAGATGGTGAGATATCCAACCCTGCATCCAGAGAGCCTGCACGGCTCCTGGTCTCTAACCCCCCCTTCCCTTTGTCCCACAGCGGGATCAGTTTCAGTGAGACAGCAGCCGCCGACGCTGCCCTTGGCTACGTCATTGCCTTCCTGGTCCTCCTCTCCACAGTGAAGCTGTGGCATCTGCTCAGGTTGAACCCCAAAATGAACATGATCACCTCAGCCCTGCGCCGCGCCTGGGGCGACATTTCAGGCTTCCTGGCCGTCATCCTTATCTTGCTCCTGGCTTATTCCATTGCAGTAAGTGGCCCCTGCGGGAATTCCAGGGCTGCTCTCCGTGGAAGCCAAGGATACTTGGTGGTGTGCAGTGGACAGTCAGGCCTGGGGAGGCTCTGGGAGCTTCGGAAAGTGGAGATCTGCCGGGTCTGAGGCCCTTGTTAGGGGAGCTCATGAACTGGCCTCCTCAGATGGCAAGAGGAGGAGGGCTCGGTGGAGCAGGAGGGAGGAGGCTCCTGCTGTGGTACCGAGAGGGCCCAGCCGCCTGCTCAGGGGCCCTGTGCACACCTGCTTTCGGTGCTGTTCCTCCTACCGCGCAGTAGACTCAAGGCTACTTGTGAGACACGCGCAGCAACTCCCACTGTGCTGGTGGTGAGCTGGGGCACTCCTGTGCCACGCCCCGGAGGTAGGGAAGAGACCGGAAGTAGGGGGAATGTCCTCAGACCCCAACAGCACCCAGCACCCTAGGCAGCAGCTAGGGTGCTGAACACTGATGGCGTGATGATGCTCACTCTCTTTTGAGAATGAAACATTAGGCATTCTACTCGTCCTTACTATCTAGTGGAGAGAAAAACAAGGACCCTCTCTTGACCCCTCCACATCGATACCTCCACCCAAGTGCATACACCAGCCCTGGAAGTCTGGGGTGTCCCTCTGACTCTGGCCCCACTTGGCTTAGATCTTTCAGCCTCGCCCCGCCCCCCCCGTGCACCGCCCATCCCCCACCCAAGGGGCGCCCGGCATCCTCTGGCTGGGCCCCACCCCAACCCCACCCTCTCCAGTTTCCTTCCCTACCTTCAGAAGCCAGGGCGCTGTGGAGCACCCGAGGCTGTGCACCTAGAAGGCAGGTTTTGGGAGCAGAGCCGGATACAGGGCACAGGAGCCTGGATGGGGTCACCTAGGTGACTCGAGTTGTACAAGGCACACATGGAGCACATGCATGCAGCACTGAGCTCACGCACCCCACACGCAGGCACACACATCGTCTGCATGCACAGGCCCTCCAGGAGGAGCATATGTGCATCTTCGGGGCCAGGCCAAGGCAGGGTAGGCACGGGCCACCAGGTCAGGCAGCAGGATTTGGGTGGGGCCTCAGGCTTGCTCTCCCTGTTTACGAGAACTCTTTCTGTGGCAGTCAAACTTATTATTTGGCTGGAAACTCCGTTCCTACAAAACCCTCTTCGATGCAGTGGAAACGATGATCAGCCTTCAGCTAGGAATCTTCAACTATGAGGAGGTAAGGGGGAAATGGCTGCAGCTGACGCCAAGTCCTTGCGGGAACTGAAAAATCACTGGGTGTGGTGGCACATGCATGTAATCCCAGCACTCGCGAGACTGAGGCAGGAGGAGCACTGTGGGTTTGAGACTAGGCTGAGGCAGGAGGAGCACCATGGGTTTGAGACTAGTCTGGGTTACAGAGTGGGTTCAAGGCCAGTTTGAACTGCACAGTGAGGCCCTGTCTCAACACACACACACAGCCCAAATAAATACAAAAACAAAAATTAGGAAGATTACTTGCTGCCCAAACAGTGCCTTGTCATCCTCTGGGCTCATGGCTTGGAAAACACAAGGCAGCTTTGGACAAATGAAATAAGAAACCCTATCTCTAGGCAGCCCGTCCTGGGCCCCCTGCTCACAGAAGGGCTCCAGGGGCTGGTGGCTGGGGGGAGCTCTGTGGCTGATCCTGGATGGGGACCTTCCCACCCCCAGCTGGACACGCGCTGTTTGTGGAGGAGGCAGCAGTGGGCAGGGGTGTACACCTTCTCCCCAGGCAGAGGGGACCTCCTGGCTCCCAGCTCCACCCATTATAAGGACCCCAGGAGTGATATTGGTTTCTTCCTGTCAGGTCCTGGACTCCAGCCCAGTGCTTGGCTCCCTTCTAATTGGATCGTGTGTCATTTTTATGACGTTTGTGGTGCTGAATCTGTTTGTCTCCGTCATCCTGGTGGCTTTCAGCGAGGAGCAAAAATGTGATCAGGTGAGTTCCTTTGGCCTGGTCTTCACTCGCCACGGATCTTGGATGTCAAAAAGATGGGCTGGGAAGTGTGAGACAAGGCTTGGGGGACTTGACAGGCCACAGTAACTCAAGGCTCAGTTTCACAACAGGGGAGACCGAGGCCCAGGAAAATGTTATTTTCCCCGGGTCACCGCAGGTGAGGGGTGTGACGGGGCGGAACTGTAAACTCAGTGTGCTGGGAGGCCGAGGCAGAAGGACCCCAACTGAGTTCACAGCCAGTGTGTGCAACTTATTGAGACTCTGCTCAAAGTAAATGATAAATAAGGCAGAAGATGTAGCTCAGGATAGAGCTCTTGCCTACAATGCACAAGGCCCTGGGTTCTGTCGTGTCCCACAAACACAACACAATGCCCAGTTGTCCCCGGCACCCCCCACCTCCACCTCCCAGCAGAGCCCAGCACATTGGGCTGAACCTTCCAGCCCTCTTTCACCAGGTCTCCCCGGTGCAGGCCCTAACCTGGCGCTGTGCAGGGGCCCGCCCCGAGCCAGTTAGCGTTAACCCAGAAGGCTCACTGCACAAGAGCAGAGGGCAGGCACTGATGGTGCTCCAGGGATCCCGGGGTCTCAGGAGCTCTGAGGCTCTGGGGTGGGAGACCAAAGGACCCCACATGGAGCCGCGGTGCTCTCGCCCTGCAGTGCTATGCTAGGCCCCTGGTTAGGACGCGTGGTTTCACTTGGCAGTGAAGCAGGAGCCCCGCTAGGTCAGACACGAGGCAGTCAGGCTGTACCCATCTAAAGGTTGGGGTGCAGTTAAAACACCTTCAACTGGAGCTACTTCCCAGAGCAGAGTGCTTCTGGTGTAAAGCTCGGAAGACTAAACTCATGCTGATACATTTTTTTAAAATGAGAATCTAATTTCCATTATGAAATGCACTATCTTGAGATATATAATTTTTTATATTCAGAGTTATGTAACTATTGCTATTGTCTAATTCATAATTCCAGAACTTTTTTTTTTTTTTTTTGGTATTGGGGCTGAACACAGAGCCTTGATACTGGGCGACATCCCAATATCCTTTTTGATTTCTTACTTTGAGACAGGCTCTTGTTAAATTCCCCAAGCTGGTCTCACACTACTTGTGACCCTCCTGCCTCGGCCTTCCAGAACACTGAGCCAGGTGTGCCTGACTCATGCTGAGATTGTAAATGTTGCCCAGCAAACTCGGGCATGCTTGGTTGAGAGAAAGAGGGAGGCTGTACCCCCAGGAACCCTGGAAGGTCATCCCAGCCCCCAGAGTGACCTAAATGTTGACCTGACCTGACCCAAGTAGGAGCACATCCATGGCCCTCCTCAGAAAGAAAGGGCCCTGGAAGACAGTTCCAGGCACCACTGTGGTCTTTTCTGTCCTGCAGCTGTCGGAGGAAGCAGAAATCGTGGATTTGCTCCTGATGAAAATCCTCAGTTTCCTGGGCATCCGGTGCAAAAGAGAGCAGCCTCAGAGCGGCCGGGAGCAGCCTGCGGTGCCGTCCACAGCTCCGTGCCCTCAGCCAGCACAAGCTTTGCCCGGGGTTTAAGTGGCTTGCTCACTGGGACCGGGTCTGGCCTGCACTTCCCAGTGGGGTGGGAGCCCCTCTGGGCATCAGGGTTGGTGTCCAGAGATAATTACTAAACCCTACAAGTGGGGCTGGGGAGACGGCTCAGTAGAGTAAGCGCTTCCCTGGCAAGCTCAAGGGCCTGAGTTCAATCCCTGGTTCCACCATAAATAAATAAATAAATAAACCCTACAAGTAGGAAAATGAGAACTTGTGCATCCTAAAATTAGCCCTGCTTCAGAGCCTGCTTGTTCACGCATGTTTCCTCCTACAAATAAACGAAATCATATGGAAAAGAAGCCTCTCATTACATCATCTCTGGCTGGGCAGGGGTTGCTTTTGGATGATTCTAGTTCAGGGCTTCTCCAAGAAAAGCAAATGGTATCATTCAGAGTCCTTGGCTACTGGGACAAAGTATTGCAAACTGGGTGGCTTAGGCCGTCAGCCACCAGGCCTGGGGCATGCGCCTGTGATCCTGGCCCTTGAGAGGCTGAGGCAAAAGTGTCGCCCACAAGTTTGAGACCAGCCTAAAACCCAGAAAGTTCATGTCTCCGTTTTGATTTGTTGATAAAATAGGTGAAGAAGAGGCAAGAAAATCACAAATTTTACAAATCAAAACTGCAGCTTCAGCACACAAGCCCAGCTTCCTAAACAATTCTTTTCTTTCCATCCTCCTGGCATACAACCCGCCCCAGGAGGAACTGATTCCCTTCCTCCTGCAGCTGCCCCTGACCATTCCCCTTCTCCTTGCACAGGGTCCTCCTCCTCCTCCTGGGAATAGCCACTTCTCGCCTGCGCAGTAAGCCTTCCCCAGGAATGGACCACTATCTTTCTGTGGTGCACCCCTCCTGCCCACCCCAAACCGAGACCAAGACCAGAGACTGACAAATTCCAGATTGTCACTGCCCCAAACAGCAATACTCCCAACTCCAGACTGTAGTGTCACTTCTCTGGTCACCCACACTCTGCTCTCTGGTGTGTACTTCAAGTTTTGCCTAATACACTCTTCCTAGACCTCCTACTCATCCTGGAAGTTTTTCTTTCCACAGTGGGAGCTAGCAAACCTATTCTCTGGGTAGGGTGGGTTTGTTCTGGAACGCGGTACTGAGCAGAATGGAAAACCAGCACCAAGGAGTGGGAAGGCAACCAACTTTATTATTCTAGCAGCCCGCTGGGGATCACCCCCAGAGCGTCAGCCCAGAGCTGGCCTTGGGCTTAGGTTTTGCAAGCCGGAGATAGAAAAGCTAGAAGCGTGGTGACCTTCTTGGGTGGTGTGGAGGTAGTACGTACGCACAATAGTGGTGTGTGGCCTACGATCCCAGTTGTGGTGGTGATACAGGGGAATGAAACTCCCAACCTAAAGATACCTGGGATGAGTTCGTGTTCTCTAAACCTGAAGAATTAATTTTGGGAACAACAGAGGCTAAGAGCAGAATATATTTACTGGGGGAAAGAAAGCTTCTGTCTGAGAGGACGGAAGGGGGACCCGAGCGGGTTGCCCAGAAATTTGTCCTTTCTTTCTTTTTTTTTTTTTTTTTTTTTTTTGCGGAATCGGGGATTGAACTCAGACCCTTGCGCTTGCCAGGGAAGTGCTTATTCTACTGAGCCATCTCCCCAGCCTGAATCTGTCCTTTCTAGGGATTTTTATAGAGCCAAATCGTGACGTGAGGCGGGTCTAAGGTAGAAAACATGGAAACTCACACATGAGACGGAATAAATATATACAGTCAACCAATAAGATTGAAAGCATAATTGCTCAGGTAAAATTGATTAAATCCAAAAGACCAAGTGCGGAAGCCAGTCACGCAGCAAGCAGGCATGCATATGCGACAAGGGCCTGTCCTACAGGGGCCTGTCCTACAGGGTCTGCGTTAGAGCTTCAAGGCTTCTTCAAGGTGGTTATCAGTCTCAGATGCTTATCTTAGGGAGCTAAGCACTTGTTTACTCTTGCCTTGAGGTCTGGCCCACAGTACCTGGCTCTCCTACAGTTACAAAGCATCTTGTCTTCCATACTGTCTCCTTCCAGGGCCTAGCCCTGTCTGACTGCCTACATTTCCATCAGTTCATCTGCCTACAATAGCCTATAATCCCAGCACTCAGGAGGCTGATGCAGGAGGGTTAGGGTTTGAAAAGAGTCTGAAGCTGGCTTCTGCTGTACATTGATACCCTGTCTCAAAAAACAAACAAACAAACAAACAAAAAAAAACACAAAGAAAAAGAAATAAGGATAATAATGATGAGGTCACCAGGGTGGTGGCACATGCCTGCAATCCCAGCACTGGGAGGCTGAGGAGGGAGGATTGCTATTAATTCGAGGCCAGCTTGGGTGACACAGTGAATTCAGGGGCAGCTTGAACTATACAGTGAGACCCTCAAAGGAGAGGGAGAGAGAGAGAGAGAGAGAGAGAGAGAGAGAGAGAAAGAGAGAGAGAGGCTTTTAGTGGATACCCACCAAAAAGGGAAAAAAAGAATTTCCACTAAGGCTCTCTACCCTGATCTTATATGCATAAGCAAAGCATGAGTGACACAAGGGAACTATGTCTGCAGACCCGCTGGATGTCTAAACGTTCTCTAAAATCAAAGAATAAATTCTAAGAACAGGAATTAAGACAGGAATTAAGAGGAGGAAGAATTTATTTATTTATATGTATTTAGTACAGGGTCTCATTACACAGCTTGGACTCCCAGTGATCCTCCTGTCTTCAGTCTCCCAAGTGCTGGGATTACAGGTATGCACCACCACGCCCAGTCTCAATCCCTGATTCACTGTGCCCCAGGGGCAGGCAGGGCCAGCACAGCACGCCAGGGAGGGAACCTGGGTCCCTGCCTCTGCCTAAGCAGGTGCTTTAATCCGCTGAGCTATCTGGCCTGCCCCAGGAAGAATTTATTGAGAGAAAGAAAGCTTCTAAGAGGACAGAAAAGGGGCCCAGAAAGTGGGTTGTTCATCACACCTGCTTTTCAATGGTGTGTATTAAGCAAAGCCACCAGGTGAGGTGGGTTAAGTGGAACAGAACTATAATAAATCCTTTGGTTAGTATAGATCCAATGGAGGGCCAGGAGATAGTTCAGTGATAGCTCATAAGCATCTGCCTGGCAACAGCAAGGTCCCGAGTTCAATCCGCATATATATCCAATGGAAAATCACAGGGTGGGTGTGGGTATACCGGTGAAATGGGGGTCAAATGGGGGAGCAAGTCACCAGGTGCACATGGGATGGACAAGGACTTCTCGTAGGGAGGGGTGGGCTAGGGAGGTTTGCCCACCTTAGGTTCCATGGCCTCAGGGGTGATGGATGTGTAGTTAGAATATCAGTCACTGCTGTTCATCCCTCGGGGAAGAATGTGGGTGACTCAGCAAGTGGACTCCAGCCACAGCTGTCTTCTGCACTGAGCTGCTGGGGCCAGCCCTGGCCGACTGCCTACGCTATGTCCACCTAACTCAGCTGTCTCTACTATGGCAAGGCGCTGGTATTTACGGAGTTGAAACAGAGCACTGATTATCTCGCAACTGTTCTCTCCAGGTGGGAAACAGGGAGCCTCTGTTAAAGTCTAACTTAGCATATTCTGGATAAGTCTCCCTGAGGGAGACAGTCCGTGTCTTTTCATTCTTATCTCAAAATTTTATCTTTTTTTCCCCCTTGTTTCCCTTTGCAGCTCCAAGCTTGGTTTAGCTGCTTGAATTAGTTCTAAACTTTTAACATGTGTGGGCTATATTCTTTTTCCTTTCTTTCTTTTATCCACTTATTTATTTAGAGACAGGGTCTTACCATACAGCCCATGCTGGCCCCAAACTCATACATCCTATTGCCTCCTACTCCCCAAGTGCTGGAGTTCTATGCAAGTGCCACCACACCGGGGGGTGTTGTTTTTGTTTTTTGTTTTTTTTGCATTTCTAAACTTCATGGCTACTTGCTAAACTCTTCCACTTGATCCTATTTTAGTTTTTTCTAACTTCAGACTTATATAGCTAAACTAAGCTCCTATGATATGATAGGTCAGGATTCAAAGTTTCCTAGGCAACAGGCCCCAAACTCTCTCCCCCTTGGCCCTAAGCAGAGCCAAACCCCAAACCCCAGACCAAATCAGCCTGACTTTGACCTGGGCAAGCAACCATAGAAACCTTTGTTAACATCAAAGGTCCCCCACAGACCAGGGAGCCCTGCCAAGATTAGCTCTCCCTCAGCTGTTCCAGCTCCCAAACACCCTCCCCACTCCTTAAAACCCCCCTGCCTTGCCTTGTTCCCTGCTGTCTTAGTCCACTGGACACCCAGCCCGCTTGCTGTCCCCAATAAATCTTCTCAACTCAGAATGCCTGGTCTGGTTGATTGCGTGGATTTATACCTAACATTAGAGGCAGCTAAATTAGGTAGAAACATTATAGACAGACCCTCGAGGGAGTCAGTGCAAAAGCCATGAACACTTTTCAACTGAGGCTGGAGGTGCCTCTGTCAATGGCCAACCCTCAGGATAAAGACGGAATGACCAGGCCTACATACCTCATGTTGGAATAAGCAAAAATTGAAGATTACTACAGAGCGTGGGGGTGTATCTCTGAGGCTAGGGCAGGAGGATCACTGCAGTTCAAGGCCAACCTGAGCTACACAGGGAGCTCCAGTCCAGCCTGAACTGCACAGTGAGACCCTATCTACAAAGGAATAAAAAAAAAAAAAAAAAAAAAAGAGGTACAGAAAATTACACTAGAACGCTATCACCTGTTCCAACAAAGTCTAGATAGACATCCCTTCCTAAAAAGGCCCATTTCTTTCCATATACTGTAATGGGTCAACTCACGTTTTAGATTATAAATGTAAATCTTGTGCTTTCTGTTATAAATGTATACTCACCACTGTTCTAAGTTGTTTGGTAAATAGTGGCTGTTGCTTGCTGTTTGCTAGATAAAATTCCTACCTAACCAATCCCTGTAAACCAAGTTAGATTACAGAGATAACTTCAAAAGGAAACTAAATGGGATTTAACTTCTTGTAACCTTGGGCTATGCAAGGTTGCCTGCAGGTACTTACTCAGGTGCAAGATAACCAAAAACTAAAACAAAGCCCCAGGAAATTTAGTTTGGGTAGTGGGCACAATGACCCTGAAAGCATTGTTTTGTGTCAATGAATTTGTTTACCAAACAGAATGTGGTTTCATGTTCTAAAAGCCCGCTGTTTCCTGGGCTAGCTGCCTCTCGGTCCTGCGTGAGAGCAGACTGGGGGCCCTGAGCTCAGTAATAAACGCCTTTCCAAATTCCAATCTGGCTGATTTGGTTCCTATTCTGAGTGACCCATAACAATACACTTGCTAAGAGACCTGCTTCCTCACTGGATCAATGTTACGTAAGTGGCTATTCTTATAATCCTATTGGTTGGCTGCAGTGTTATTTATTTATTTTATGTATTTGGTACAGGGTCTCACTATGCAGCTCAGACTGGTAGTGACCCTCCCGTTTGCAGCCTCCCCAGCGCTGGGACTGCAGGTGTGCGCCACCACACCTAAGTCTCGGTGGCTGGCTCAGTGTGCCCCGGGGCAGGGCCGTTGCAGCATGTGGTGCTGGGCATTGAACCCCCACCCCTGCTCTTGGTTGGCTGTAATTTTAACCCACACTGTACCCAGCTCCTGTTCGAGCTCTACAAAACTCTGTGAAAAGCGCAGTCTGAAGCAACTCACTTTCAGTTCCCCTCCTGTCTCTCAGGAGCTGTCGCTCTAATAAATTTGTCCGACTCTTTACCTCCCTTGTTCATTAAAATTTACTCTTCAATTTGGGGGAAATTAATTCAGTGTACCTGACAATAGGACAAGTAGAGTTACATTATTTCCCCTGTACCACTAATATAGGGTCAGACAAAACAGCCACGCTGTAAGTTCTGAGAACAGAAGTTGGGAGTCAAGGGCTTTCTTTTTTTTTTCCTTTTTGAGACAGAGACACAGCCTCGCTACCCAGTTCAGGCGGGCTTTAAGCTCACTTTGTAGCCCAGGATGGCCTCAAACTTGCCAAGATCATCCTGCTCCAGCCTCCCAAGTGCTGGCATTGCAGGCAGGCACCACCAAGCCTGGGCTGAGGGCTTCCTTCTGGCCGTGGGTGTGGTTGAGTACATCTCTTCCCCATTCCCTCAGGGACTGAGCTTCCAGCACCCCGCCAGCTCAGCCCTGTGCTCCTCTACCTCACACACCCACTGTGGGCTTCCTCTCTGCTCACAGCAGCCAGCCTTGGTTCAGGCAGCCACCCACCTCACCCCGAAAGGCTCCTGCAGCCACCTCTTGCTAAATCCTGATTGGTCTCTAAAACTGTAAGCCAGTTTCCTAATGGTGAGTGACTGCGCCAGGGATGTAGCCCAGCAGCACAAGCTCAAGATCCTGAGTTCGATTCCCATTACAAAAAAAAACAAAAAACAAAAAAAACAAACCAACAAACCAGATATGGTCATAGTAAGTGACAGGAAAACCAAATGAAGGCTTCTGAGACATTCTGGGAGAGGCCTCCTTGTTAAGAAAAAGACATACAAAAATGCACGTTTATGCTAGGTATCGTGGCGCACACCTGTAATCTCAGCTACTCCAGAGGCTGAGGCAGGAGGATTACAAATTGCAAGGAAGCCTAAGCAACAAAGTGAGTACCTGTCGAAAGAAAGAAAGAAAGAAAGAAAGAGAGAAAGAAAAGAAAAGAAAAGAAAAGAAAAGAAAAGAAAAGAAAAGATTGAGCCCACTTGGGGCTATTTGGCGACATAAAGGCCAGCCTAGGATAGAGTGAGACCCTGTGTCAAACAACAGCAATCCATAGACGCTCAGGCCCAGGATTCGCTAGAGAGCCACGTGACCTGCGGTAGAAACAAAACCTTGGCACACCTCTCCTCCGAGGCCCCACTATCCGTTCTTTATTGCTGCAGGTCTGAACACGGGCTATGTGTACAGAGATGCCCACCGAGCAACCCACAGCCATGTCCACACACTGCCGCACAGGCTGGCACAGAAACACACACACACACACACACACACGCACGCACGCACGCACTCAAGCACGCACATCTGTTTCAAATAGGGCAAGTTCTAGTATCTGGAGAAGTTGTTAGTTATTCATGTCTCCCTTCCCTTTCTTTTCACTCTCCACTTCCATCTTTTTTTTTGTTTGAGACAAGGTTTCATTACGCAGCTCAGGCTGGCCTTCAACTCACTTTGTAGCTCAGGCTGACCTTGAACTCACAGTGATCCTCCCGCCTCAGCCTCCCAAATGCTGGGATTACCGCCTGTGCCACCACGCCAGGCTATGTACACCTTCATTCCTTTTTTTTAAATTTGTGTGTGTGCGCGTGTGTGTGTGTGTGTGTGTGTGTGTGTGTGTGGCCAGCTCAGCCCACCAGGGGGCAGGGCTGGCTGGCATGTGGTGCTGGGATCGAACCGTGGTCCCTGTGCTTTGCCAAGCTTGTTCCAAGTAGGTGCTTTAGACCACTGAGCCATCTCACCAGCCCTCTTCATTCCTTTTTCTTGTCTCCTTACCCCCTCCTTCCACTTATTATTAGCTATCTTTTATTATGCTCTTTATTTGAACTTTGAGTTTCTCACAGAAGAGAAACCATGTGATACTTAAGCTTGTGGGTCTGGTTATTTCACTTAACATTACAGTCTCGGGGTGCATCCCTTATACAAATAACTCATTTGTCTTTCTTTATGCAGCGTAGTATTCTTCTGTTACAGTGAGAGGGAAAGATGTCTATCAGCTCGAAGAGATGAGTGTGCCCTGCTCTGCTAGACATGCCAAAGGAAATGACCCTCTGCAATTCCCCTGTGCCTGTACCAAGTGTACAGAGGCATGACCTTTAAACTATTAAACCACGGATGGATGTTACAAAGATTGCCAGGCTGACAAAGAAAAAGAAAGGCTCTACTATACTCAATGTTTATTACCAAAAAAAGTCACATAGTGAGTTCAAGGTCAGCTTCAATTATATAGTAAGAACCGATCTCTAAACAAACAAGGGCCAAGGAGAGAGCTCAGCAGTCTAAGCGCCTGCCTAAGCAGGTGCAAGGACCTGGGTTTGACCCCCCAGCACCACATGTGGTGTCAGCCTGGCTCCAGGCACGCCGAGCTGGCCACCAAGACCAGGCGTGTTGGTGCATGCCTCTAATCCCACTGCTGGGGAGCCTGAAACAGGAGGATCACAAAGAGTCTGAGCTGCATAGTGAGACCCTGTACCAAGTACATAAAATTAAAAAAAAAAAAAAAAAATTGCCAGGCTGGTGTCACACACCTTTAATCCCAGCACTCAGGAGGTTGAGGCAGAATTGCTAGAGTTTGAGGGCAGCCTAGGCTACATAGTGAGTTCAAGGCCAATTTGAGCTACATAAGACCCTGTCTCAAAAAACAAAAACCCTCTCTGGAAAAAAAAAAAACAACCCAAAAAACCCCCCAAAAACAAAAACAAAAGAACCCGTTATACTTACTGTTCTGTGGAGCAGCCTGTGATAGCATACACACACTGATGTGTGATTTTATTCTTCCCTCCAAATTACCTAGTGAAACCAGGGGGAGGTATTCAGGGCACCGGGTGCACTGCACGGCACTGGCTTATGACAAAGCAGTAGTAACACAAGCAGAACACTGACGCAACCAAGCTCTGTAGTATGGCCCTGTCAGCATCCCAAGCCCGGACAGGCAGGACAGCGAGTCCTCCTGCCACCTACAAGCCACTTATGCCTGAAAATGCCTCCCCACTGCAATCCTGGGCAATCCAGTCATGGAATCCCGAGTAGCAGCTGCCAGAAAGGGGCGGCGAGAGGATTAGAAGGACAATGTTTGCACAGAGGCAAGGTCACAGCAAGGACTCCAGCCATGGTGCTAACTCACTGACCGCCCTGCAGGCCTCTGTACACGGGTGCCGATGTCCGGAGCTCACAGGCCAAGGGGCTGAGGTTGGTTTTCACTCTACCGACTCTCTGTGGCACAGATTCGTGCAGAAGGCGAGGTCTTTCCCAGAATTTCATTCCTTTCTGGATTGCTCGAAAGGTCTTGGTCACCAGCAGGCGACTAAGCAAGAAATTGTCCACACTACCTCTGCACCTTCTGCCTCGTGGACGTCCCTGCAGTAGCCACCGTGAAGCTCCTGATCCTGATCCTAGGGCAATCCCTGGCCGGCACTCTGCTCGATTCTTGGTGCCACCTGTCCTGTTTGGGGTCTCTGGGCCTCTTGAGATCTGTGGGGCAACACAATGCGTTCCTGGACCATTTTCAGTATTTCAGAAATTTGAGGAATGCACAGTGTCAGCGCGACTTCGGCCAAGGACCACCAATCACCTTAGGGTAGAAGGAATCCATGGGTGACCTTAGTTCTGGGCAAAAGGCAAGACCACATCCCCTTACAGGACTTCAGGGCTCAACTGGAGCGAGAATGGGCGGGGCCTACAGGGCGGTCCCCGCCTGAGGATTTCTCACTGCCGCCTGGGCCTCACAGCGCTGCCCGCCGGCGTCCTGGGAGCCGCTGACTTAGCGCTTTCCCTAGGCTACGCTGAGGCCTGGCGGAGGTCCCGCCCCCCGCCCGGGTGACGTCCAGTCCCCACCTCTCATTTGCCCGCCCCATCCGGGCCTCAGGCTTTTACAAGTCCACGCCCCCCTCCGCGCATCGCCCTATCCGCGGCCGCTCTCGGCCCGGGAGTGCGCCTACCCCCGTGCATTGCCCAATCAGGTTTCGCTCCTCCAGGGCTCCGCCCCCACGTCCCAGCCAGCTCCTCCTTCCCGGGCGCGCCCTCCCTCCGGCCCCAGCCGGCGGGGTGGCCCAGGAGCTGCGCGGCGACCCTCTGAGGCCCTGCGAACATGGCGCTGCGAGTGGCCCGGAGCGTGTGCGCCGCGGCCTGCAGCCTGCGCACAGTCTCGGTACCCTGCCTGATTCGGCCCTGGCGGCTGCGGGCCGGCGCAGTGCGGACCCTGCGCACCGGAGCGACTGTGCTGGCGGGTAAGTGCGCGGCACGTGGCCCTGGGACCTCGTCCCCAGCGGCCCCTGCTCACTCCGGGAACCCTTGCCCCGGCCGTCTGTCCCTCCTAAATGGCGCGGGAAGACGCGAGCGGTCTTCGTACCGCGGCAGACAGGAGGGGGGCGGAGAGGCCTGCGGTGCTGTCGGCCCGGGTCCCCAGGTGAGCTGGCCGCTGCAGCCGGGAAGCCAGGGGGCTCGCCGAGGGTCTTTGTGACCTTAGCTTGTCTCCGTGTGTGCTGCGAGATCCTGCCCTGGGAGGTCTTAGTTTCCTAAGTGCCCTCGCTGAGAATTGCCAAGTTGAATTGAGCAGAATCGCTGGCGTGAGAGCGCTGCGACGACATTCATTCGCTGAAAGGGGCCGGAGGTCGTAGACTGTCTTTTCCAAAACCGGTGAGACGAGTCTCTTGGATTCTTCACGGAAGTTCAGCTGGAGTATGTTGTCGCAGATATGTCCTGGGGCTGTAAAGAGGCCCCCTTTTTTTTCCTTTCCTTTTTGAGATAGGGTTTCCCTATTAGTTCAGGCTGGCCTTGAACTCTCTTGTAGCTAGTATTGAACTCGGGGCCACCGTCCTGCCTCAGGCTCCTGAGTCCTCGGATTACTGACGTGTGCCACCACAGCCGGCTAAGAGGCCTACTTTTTTTTTTTTTTTAGGACCATACGCTTGCCAGGCAGGCGCTGTGCCTCGAGCTACATCCCAGGCCCTCAGAGACTTAATTTATTTATTTATTTTTTATTTTTTTGGATTGAACTCAGGCCCTTGAGCTTGCCAGACAAGTGATTATTCAACTGAGCTATCTCCCCGGCCCCTTCAGAGACTTAATTTAAAGCGGCGGGAAATAACTGGGAGACCTGCCTTGAGCGCGTGAGCCATTGGCGTTCCTTTCCTAGCACAATGATCTCCGTAGAGAAACATTTTTTTTTTTATGCATAAATACTTAAGACACTACTTTTTGTAAGAACTCAGTCTGCTGATGTAGGGTGCCCAGGTCTGTAGTACTATTGTCTCCTTAAGTTTACTGGTTATAGAAACGTTTTGGGAATTGTTGATCATTTTTATTTATCCCAAAGATTGAAGTATAGCAACATATTGCTTCTCACTTACTAATACTCTCTTAGCTGTTTTTGACACTTATGTATTACCTTTTTTGCGGGTGTGTGGGTGGGCATACCAGAGATAGAACTCAGGACCTTGTGCTTGCCAGGCATGTGTTTATGTCCCTGAATTATCTCCCTGGCTTTGCATGACCAATTTGAATGAGAAGAAAGCATTTCTTTTTTTTTTTTTTTTTTTTTTTTTTTTTTTTTTTGGTGGCCTGAAGAGTCCTTGAGGGTATTTCTGGTTTCCTGTGAGAAACTGGGTTCGAACCAGAGCATCAAGAGCCTGACTGCTTTGTTTAAGCAGGCACTTAAGCAACTGAGCTAATGGGCAGGCCCCCAAGAAAGCGTTTCTGAGACAACAATTTCAAATTTATGTAGAGGGTGGTGGGTTTTTTGTTTTTTGTGGCTTTCTTTTTGTCTTTCCCCCCTTTGTTTGCATTTCGTAGTTATCTAGTTAAATATTGACGAAATGTCAATGGTCACACAATTTTTGACACATAGCTGTACGTATTTTTGGGTATAGGGCACCCAGGTTTTTGAAAAGCAGCCAGACCCTCCTTCCAACGCTGGCTCGTTGTCCTGGGAGCCATTCATCTTAGGCAGCTCGCTTACCACTGAACCTCAGTTTCCCTCAGTGGAGAAGTAGAGGCCATAGAGGTGATAATACCTCAGAGTTGGGTGGGGATGAGACAAAGTATTATTTGTGTGTAGCAGCAAATAAATAGTAACAAAAACTGACCAACAGGAATATGAAGTGTTATATGTGGTGACCATAAAAGGAAGAAAAGGCAAAAATTTCAAGACTTATAACTCCTGATTTTATGAGGCTGAAAATCATGTTTTTCAGGGCCCAGTAAGAAAGTAATTATTTACCTAATCTGTCCAGCTTTTTTTCTACTTGATGGGCCAAGGGTTAAAGGAGAATTGTGCTAAAACTGTCTTTTGCCTGAGCTGCGAGCTGCGCTGCGTACCTAGTCAGGATGATGTTTCAGGACTTTGAGGTCAAGGGGGGGTGCTGACCTGAATGCTCGGGTTACTGTGGGGCATGTCGCAGCAGCCTCGCCCCAGAGCTCACCTTTATCATTAGGCAAGCTGGCCAGGACAGTTGTCTCAGCAGGATCCTATATTTATAGTTGTCCAGCTCTTACTTTCGAAAGGGATCTTAACTGCTTAAAATTGGTAGTTTATCACCGAGTTCTAAAGTGTTAGCCGGAAGAGGGAGAACTGAGTGTCGTGGCTGAGTAACTGTATGCCATTTATTTTGCTGAGAGTCCCCTGTACTTCCCAGCCTTTGGTCTTTTTTGTTACTAGTGGTACTGTGGCCTTTACACGGAGCTATATCTGTAGCCCCCTTTTTTTTTCTTTTACATTTTGATTTAGGGGGCTGGGGAGATAGCTTGGCATCTAAGCACCTGCCTGGCAAACGCAAGGACCAGAGTTCGATCCCCAGTACCGCATGTTGTGCCGGCCTTGGAACCCCAGGTGTGCAGTGCTGGCCCCAAACCAGGCGTGGTGGCACAGGCCTGGAATCCCAGCGCTGGGGAGGCTGAGACAGGAGGATCACTAGAGTTCGAACTGTGTAGCAAGGCCCTGTACCAAATGTAGGATACTCTAAGTTGTTTATTATGTTTGGTTTACCCTCCTGCCTTAGCTTGCCAAAGGCTGGGATTATAGGCATGCACCACCATGCAAGTAGAGATGTGCTTTTTGAATTTTTTTTTGTATTATGTATTTGGTACATGGTCTCACAGTGCAGCTTGGACTCGTAGTGATCCTCCTGTTGTCTACCTCCCCAGTGCTGGGATTACAAGCGTGCGTCCCCACGCCTGGTTTTGGTGGCCGGCTCAGCACTTCGTTGCCGGCTCCGAGATGTGCTATCTTTGTGGGTGGCCTTTGTTCTTTCCTTGGGAGGCTACTGTTTGACAGTGGCAGCAATAAACCCAATCCTGAGAAAATCTTCCCTTTTGGTAGCAAAGACATGGGAAGGGCTTTAAAAGAAATGATGCTTTTCTGAAATATTGGTCCTCTGTTTTAGTGCGTAAATTCACAGAGAAACATGAGTGGATAACAACAGAAAATGGTACTGGAACAGTGGGAATCAGCGACTTTGCACAGGTATTGGGCTGTCTTGAAGTATCTGTGTTCTCATCCGATCTGGATGGTGTGACACTTCGGGAGTTGTTCATCCGGTACAGACTGTGGGTCCTTTTAAAGGTCCCTAAGTCCGTCAGACGTGAAACAACGAATTATACATTAGTTAGTGCAGTGTGTGCGGTTACAAGAGATACCGGATTAACACTTAATGTAGGAAACATGTTTTATTTAAACACTGCTTTAAGTCAAGCATTTAAAGTAAGAAGCACTTGCAAAAAGGCCAGCATTTTATGGGTGCGGAGCTGTCCAAGGGACACCAGTGAAGAAGAGGGGAACCTCAAGCAGGCACAGAATAAAGGGAAGCCTTTCACTTAGTCTTTTCTCTATTATTCTTGTCCTCACAGATTTTACATTGAGATTCTGTTGAAATCTCAATAAAGAAAGTAAGAGGCCACAGAGTAGCAGGGGCACGCTGTCCAATCAGGATGTATATGGAGGGTGAGGGAGAACAGAGTTCTGAGATGTGTCGAATTCTAGGGTGCAGAGGGCCAGTGACAGTGACGTCTTCTTAGCACAGCACTCACTGTGAGGCCCTGTGCAGGGCGTTTGGTCTAGTATTGTGTAAGATGATGTCCTTGCCTCCAGGAATTTATCTGCAAGAGGAATCACTACATAGGAAGGACACACATAGTATGTGACTCAGGTCACGGAGTGGTAAAGATGTAAAGATCCCTTGTTGCCGTATGGCTTATACACGGGGGGACACCAGGGAGTGCAGGGGGGTCCTGGCACACAGAAGCTGCAGAGGCAGAAAGCGCGGTTGTCACTGCTGCTCAGAGGGCTGCAGTCTCGCTGGGTGTGGGTCACTACAGCCTCGGGGCCAGAACACAACGCAGCCCCGCAAGTATAAGATATGTAGTCTGAAGCCAGGTGTGGTGTGCACACCTGTAATCCCATCACTCAGAAGGCTGAGGCAGGAAGATCCTTTCAAGTTTGAGACCAGCATGGTCTACAAAAGTGAGCTCAAGGCCAGCCTGAACTGTGTAGTGAGACCCGGTCTTAAAAAAAAAAATGTAGTCTGGATTACAGGGCATTTGGGGTTTTATCTTGTTCCTGTTTCCTGGAGGAATTAATTTGGCTTCTTAGACCTCTGTATATTTGGTTTTCAGGAAGCTTTGGGAGATGTTGTTTACTGTAGTCTGCCTGAAGTTGGGACAAAATTGAAAAAGCATGGTGAGTATTTTCTTGTCTTGGAGTGGCCTGCATTATTTTGGGTCTTTTCCTAAACACCGTATTCTTCGTGCATTCGGGCTCAGTTTGGATGGTTTTAGCTCAAGTGACAGAATACTCAAATAAAAGTATGTAACACTCAGGGGTTTGTCATTCTCATACTAGCTTTTGGTTCACCAAAAGCCATCAGGGACATAACCTCCTTCCTTCCCTTGTGGCTCTTGTGTCTGAATTCAGGAAGGGGCAGGTTCTGGTCTTCATTGAGAAGGAAGTTCCCACCGGAAGCCTCTCTCAGGTGCCTTTGTCCAGGTCCTGCTGGCCACCCTGAGCTGTGCGGGATGATGGGGTGGAGAATGACAGGCCTGCTCTGACTGAGAGGGGAAGGTGTGCGGTACAGTACAGGGAACTAGCTCTGCAGGCGAGTGAATAGGGTCATCTGTGATCACTAAGGTCCGTTCAGTTTAACCTGCCTAGCGCGTGCAAGGCCCTGGGTTCTAATCCTAGCACTGCAGAAAAGACAGGAAAGAAAAGATAGACCTGTCTCTCTTTATAGGCAGTAGAGTACCAAGAATGAACACTGGCTTGACTTAGAACCCAATTTTTTAAATCCTGGCCCCACCACTTACAAACTCTGTGACTTCAGGGAAATAAATCTCATGTGTAAGTTAGGGTTTCTACCTCCTGTCCTGTGTACCTGTAAGAATGAGTGAAATAGAAGACTGGCTAGCACAATGAAAATGCTTCACAGCTGTTAGCATCTAGTACCAGGTATACTTTTATTTTTGAGCCCAGGCCCTTTGCACTGAGCTGCATCCCCAGCCCATTTATTTGTTTCCTTGTTCATTTATTGAGACCGGGTCTCAGTAAGTTCCCTGAGTGGGGCTCCAATCTGCACCCCTCCTGCTTTCATCCCCTAAGAACTGGGACCATAGGCATGCCCCAGCAAGCCTGGCTTTTGGAGTACAGTCCTGCAGAATTTAATAGGAAGGGGCCGGGGAGATAGCTCAGTAGAATAAGCACTTGCCTGGCAAGCGCAAGGGCCTGACTTCAGTCCCCTGTTCCACAAAGGAAAAAAAAAAAAAGAATTTAAGTACCTATTTTCTAAACTTTTTTGTAATACTGGGGCTTGAACCCAGGGCCTCCTGCATGGTAGGCCAGGATCTCCCACCGAGCTGCGTCTCCAGCCCTCTGGAAACTTTGAAACTGGGTCTTCCCTAGTCTATCCTCACTCTTGTGACCCTGCTGCTTCAGCCTCCCAGGTTAGTAGGGATTTCATGTTAAGTATCTTTGGAACATAACTGCCATACTGTTCTTCCCTCAGCACTTACCTCACTGGAACTTGGCTTAATTTTCCTTTGCTTTCTGGTTGTAAAGTTTGTGTGCCTTCTGTGTCATTTTTTTAGCTTTTGTGTTCGAGGTTAAGTTTTCCATGCAATGTGAAGTAAGGGTTGAACCTCACTTTGTGTATGTGTTTATGCATGTTTCCAGCACAAGTTGTTCAGCAGCTGACTTTTTTTTGTTTTTAAAACTTTTTATTACTGCATGCTGGCAGCACATAAAGACCACATTCTTTGTGGAGAGTTGGCCCATGAACAAAACACATGTCATTCTTTTTACCTCTTCCCTTCCCTTCCCCTGCTCTCCAACTCTAGGTCAAATTCTTCTCCTTCTTCCTCTTCTGTGTGTGTGCGCGCGCGTGCAGCAAGAATTGAACTCAGGACCTTGAGCTTGCCAGGCAGGCAGTGTACCACTGAGCTACATCCCTGGCTCAGCTGTGGGGTTTGTCCCACAGGCTCATTACCAGATAATGAGGGTCTTTCTGTTACTAAGGGCTTTGATTACTAGATGAGTTGTCAAGGTCACCATAGAGCTCAGCTGGTTTTTTTATTCTGTTAACGGGATGAATAAAACTGATGTTTAAAGAAGTTTGCGGCACAGTGGTGCACACCTGTAATCCCAGCACTTGGAAGGCGAAAGGCAGGAGGATCAAAGTGGGCTGGAGGCCAGCCTGAGCTGCACAGGGAGACCCTGTTTCCAAAAAAAGCAGTCAGTGTGCTGGTTACAGAGGTCCATGCTGGGATCTGAGCACTCAGGAGACTGAAGCAGGAAGCTGGCCCTGTGTGGGCATCATTCAGGGGATTTTTTTTTGGGGGGTGGAGGGGGCTGCTCAGGTTGCTTTCAGGGCAGGTCTGGTTTGGCTTGAGGGTGAGGGTACGCATCTTGAGCCTGACTGCTTTGTTTTATTTTTATTTTTTTTTTTTTTAAATTTTATTTATTTATTTATTAGAGAGAGAGAGTGGTGTGTGTGTGTGTGTGTGTGTGTGTGTGTGTGTGGCCAGCTCAGCCCACCAGGGGGCGGGGCTGGCTGGCATGTGGTGCTGGGGGATCGAACCGCGGTCCCTGATGCTTTGCTAAGCTTGTTCTAAGTAGGTGCTCTAGACCACTGAGCCATCTCTCCAGCCCCCTGACTACTTTGTTTTAGCAGGCACTTAAACACCTGAGGTAATGGGCAGGCCCCCTCAGGGATCATCAGAGACCAGTTTTACAACACTGTGTCTCCCTCTGTCTTTACTCTTCCTAGGATTTCCTACTTCTCTTTGCAGTAGCTGTGCTGTCCTCAAGCCCGTGACTGGCTTTTCTAGCCAGTAAAAGCAAGGTTTTCATTCCGGCTGCCCCACATGGTAGATTGGTGCCTCTCCAGAAAGCCTTTACTGGAAATCCCCAAATCTCACCAGAGTTGACCCCTTTTCTCCAGAAATAGTATGCTTTGCTTCATAATGCTTGTTTTCTTTTTTGAGACAGGGTCTTGCTGTGCAGCTCTGGTTGGCCTTGAGCTCACTTTGTAGTCCAGGCTGGTCTTAAACTCACAGTGATCCTCCAGCCTCAGCCTCCTGAGTGCTGGGAGTACAGGGGTACACCACCCCACCTGCTTACTGACATTTAATTTAATTTGTTATAATAAAAGGAACCTGTTTTGTTAAGTTTTAGGATTTGGTTTTGGTTTTTGAATAGTCGCTGAATTCATGATAGCCTAGGCTGGCCTTGAACTTGCCTCTTCCTCACCCTCCAGAGTGCAGGAATCACAGATTTGTGCCACCACACCTGGCCCCTTGCACCTATCACTTAGGAGCCCCTCATTCCTGAGGTGGAAGTTACATCTGAGGGGATGTTAGGTCACAGCCTCTAGCCCCAAGGTGTTCTGCACTACGTCTTGGCAGGGGAGAACCACACATGGCCTTGTGCATGCAAGGCAAGAGCTCTACCACTGAGCCACATCCTCAGCTCTCCAACTCATTCTTTTTCTTTTTACAGAGTCTCACTGCCAATTCATTCTTTAACTGAAAATGCTTTTGTGTTTATTCTGGAAGGCTATTCTTGCTACATAAGGGATTCTAAGTTGGCGGTGCTGTCTCCCGTGGCCTAGCGATTGCCACTATTGCTTGCCTGTTTACTTTCTCCGAGTACTGAGTGTTTAAGGACTGTGACCATGGCACATGTAGATGTGGCTTTGTGTGTGCCTTCTGTGCTGGGGGTTGCTGGGTTTCTTGAGTCTATAGGTTGCTTTTTGTCACCACAATCTGGAGATTTTGGGGGATCGTTATTTCTGCATGTTTTTAAATCCCATTCTCTCATCTCAGTAAGTTTAGTTCCACGTTCTTCGGGTCATTGATGTGTCCCCGGGGCCTTACGCTCTAGTGACCTTGAGGTCTGTTCTGAGGTGGGTTGATTCGATCTTTCCTCACATTTCTTGGGTCCTCTGTTGTCCGCAGTCTGCTCTGGATACTATCAGCTTTGCAAATCAGATATAAGAGCTTTCGTTGCACGTACTCCTGTGTATGTCAGCTCACTGAGGAACTTCAGGTCTCCGGACACATTGTTTCCTAGGATTGAACACAGGGCCTTCAGGCTGAGCTACAGGCCTAGCCTTTCAGAATATTTATTTATTTAGAGACAGGGTCTTGCTGTATATTCCAGGCTGATTCACTGTGTAGCCCTGCTGGCCTCAAAACTCATGGTGAACCTCCTGCCTCAGCCTCTCCTGAGTATTGGTGGGTATGCGCCACCAGGCCCAGCTCTTATTTTTGAGACAACATCTCACTACATTGCCTAGGCTGGGCTTAGGCTTGCCTTGCGGTCCTCCTGCCTCAGCCTCTCACAGCACTAGGAGTACAGACGTGTGCACGCACACCTCGCTTTGAACAGACTTGTAATCAATACTTTTAAGTTTTTCTGCTACTTCCAACACACAAGTCATTCTGGGACCAATTCTTGTTAAGTTCTTATTTTCCACCGTGGTTCCTTTTCTAGGATTTCAACCCTGTTTCCAGTCATTCTGGCAGCCCACACTTCCTCCTCTCATCCCTCAGGCTGCCTGGCTTTCTGCTTGAGTTGAAGTCTCGCTGTGGGTGGCTCCTGGTGCAAAGGGGACACTGTAAGTGAAGGCCACACCCAGTTGGTTCACTGCCCTGCTTGCTCGGATTGTATCCCATTTTGATCACTCTTCTAAACCTCCCTGAACTTGTTTTTAATGTCTTGCTCCGTTTCTGTTATCTGCAGAAAGGCGGTCCGATCTCAGGCTCACCACTGCTAGCAACTCCTAAGGGTTTGGTTTTGTTTTACCCCAGGCCACTGTGAGCTTAAGAAAAACTGAGTTTTACAGAATGTAAAGCATGCCTGGCATTCCGGCACATCACCATTTGTTGTTCACTGTGCCCAGAACACTTAGGGCCACCTAGAATTTTTTTTTTTTTTTAACCATGACTATATGAGAGGGGGTCACTTCTTAATAGTTTATATTTTCAAGTCATTCATTTATCTTTCTCTCTCTTTTTGACATAGGGTCTTTTGGTCTTGAGCTCACTTTGTAGGCCAGGCTGGCCTCAAACTCACAATGATCTTGCTGCCTCAGCTTCCCAAGTGCTGAGGTTACAGGTGTGTGCCACCACACCCGGCTTTCACTTGCCATTTTAAATATTTTCTTCAATTCCCTTCGCATAGATGAGTTTGGTGCTTTGGAAAGCGTGAAAGCTGCCAGTGAACTCTACTCTCCTCTGTCTGGAGAAGTTATTGAGATTAATGAAGCACTTGCAGAAAATCCAGGGCTCGTCAACAAATCTTGTTATGAAGACGGTAAGTTAGCGCTTCAATTTTGTCCCTACAGTCTAGGTATGTTTGCCAACAGTGGTTTGCTCCAGTTCAGGAATTCAGGCCCTGAGGCCCGGCGAGATAGCTCAGCAGACTGAGCCCCTGCTTAGGCAAGCACAGGGACCAGGGTTTGATCCCCGGCCCCACATGCTGAGCCAGCCCCTACCCCAAGGTGGGCTGAGCCGGCCAGAGTCCAGGCATAGTGGCACACGCCTGTAATCCCAGCACTGGGGAGGTTGAAACAGGAGCATCACTCCGAGTCCGAGCTATGTAATGAGATCCTGTACCAAATACATTTTTTAGAAAAAAGGAATTCAGGCCCCAAAGGAGCTTCCTCTGGTAGGACAGCTAATCAATGGCAAAAAGGATTAGGTGTGGTTTTCTTGTGCCTGCTATCTCAGCCTTCTAACTCTAATGTTTATGTGTTGGTGTGCACTTTCTTGAAAAGACATCCCTGGTATTATATATTGCAATCCATTTATTTAAAGATTATTTGTTCTGGGAATTTTTTGATTTTGTTTTCTTTCTTTTTTGTTTTTTTTTTTTTTGTTCCTCGAATGCCTTCAGGGCACTTTTGGCCAGGGGGAGAGTTGTGAGGTTCGAACTCCAGCGACCTGAGGCTGACAGCTTTGTGGAAGCAGCCACTTAAAGGCCTGAGCTAGGGCCAGGCCCCCTGTTTTCTTTTTGTTGTCTTTGACATGTGGTCTCACTATGTAAGTAGTTCAGGCTGGTCTTGAACTCATGATGATCCTTCTCCTTCCGTCTCCTGAGCTCTGAGATTACAGGGCATGTGCTATCACTCCTGGCTTATTTACAGATTTAAAACATCTGTTGTGTATGTTTATTATGCCATAAGAATTATGTTTCTGTGGGGGTTTTGGTTGTTTTTATCCAAGAGGGGTGATTAGTTTTTTTCTGATATGATTTAGTGCAACCACAGAAATACTCCTACAAAGCATGTGCTTAGGTTGTGACAAAGAAATGAAGGTGTTTGACGTTTTCCATGGGAATAAGCAGTCTTATGACAAAGCATGGGGTGGTATCGGATTAGGTAACTAGGACAACACTTAACAAGAAACAAACTTAAGGAAACAGAAACTTAGCTCTAAGATGGTGCCTGAGTACAACTATCTTAATTTTTTTTTTTTTTAATGTATTTAGTACAGGGTCTCACTACACAGATGGGATTTACAGTGATCCTTCTGTTTTTCAGCCTCCCAAGTGCTGGGATTATAGGCGTGCACCACCACACCCAGTTTCAATCACTATCAGTGCGCCCCAGAGGTGGGGCTAGCACAGCAGGCCAGGGATTGAACCCAAGCCGCTGCATCTGCCCAAACAGATGCTTTACTCCGCTGAGCTATCTGGCCAGCCCTTCCAACTATCTTAATTCTTAGGGCTGCATGCAATTTACATTGTGCATTGATATGGCTTTTTCAAAAGGTAGCTGAAAGATAAGATTCTTGCTTTTTGGTTACAGGCTGGCTGATCAAGATGACAGTGAGTGACCCTTCAGAACTAGATGAGCTCATGAGCGAAGAAGCATATGAGAAATACGTGAAATCGATTGAAGAGTGAAGCGGCACCAGAGTGAACTGGTGTGAAGCGACTTCCGCGGGCCGTGTGCAGTCTGCGGCACACAAGACTTGAGATAGCAAGTCTCACAGTGCTACACGTGGAAGAGAAGCCGCTCACCACTGCTCCGGGCGAAAATACCCCGAACTCCTTAGTGATTGCGGATAAACACAATGTGTACCTTTTTATACATACCGTATGATCTTTAGACTAGGCTGTAGGTTCTGATATTCAGAATTCATGAAATTATCTGTGGTAAGAACTAGGTGTAAGAATGACATAATTCCAGGATAACACTGTTATCATAAGCCTTACGTAGTACTGTAACTTGCTTATATTTCTCCCTGGATTTGGGTTGAAATGCTCAGAGCATGTCTCAGCTACATAATAAATACCAGATGACGACAGACACTTAATTTTCTAACGGGCTGCAGCGCCTGGAGCTGTTTTTATACGAGGCAACAGCTTTGCAGCACAATCAGAAACAAATAAAATATTCAACCTTAATGTTTTTTGATGTTAATATTTCATTTAGTGAGTCTAATATTTGTGAAGATGTTGGTATTAACTAAAGGAAAATGCTTTAACTTTCTTTTGCAATGCTAGAGATTGAACCCAGGGCCTCCAGTACATCCCCAGCCCTGGAAAGGCAGTTGGCTGCTTTGGGCAGTGTGGGAGGCAGCCCAAGGCCCTAGTGCACTCCACGGCTGTTCCACCACTCAGTGGCATCTTCAGCCCTGGGAATTTACACCATAAAAGTGAAAGGATGGTGCTGGCGACACACACCTGTAATCACAGCCTGGGCTACAAAGTGAGTTCGAGGCCAGCCTGAACTATGTAGGGAGACCCTTTCTCAAAAAAAAGAAAACGGGATTAAGAACATTTTCTTTGTAGTAACAAATCTGGTTTTTCTTAGGTGAAAATCTGTTTGCCTAATAACATGCAGCATGTCACCTTTAATCAAAACTAAGTGGCTGGCTTTTTCATCACTAGAAAAGCAAGGAAGGGTGAAAGTTCTGATCAACATAGCACTGGGAATTTTTCAGGTTATTTTTGATGTGTAGCCCAGGCTGGCCTTGAACTTCACAGCGATCCTCTTGCCTTAGCCTCCCAACCTGCAACTCCTGGAATTTTGAGGAATCTAATACCACACTTCAGTTTCCACTGACAGAAGAGAAGTGGACACACGGACACTTTTGAGCTTAGACACAGAACGGCGCAGTGGTATTCCTTGCCGCTTACACACAGTTACAGTGACGTCGTATTTTCAGATGGCTGATGCTGCTCACTCCGTTAGTCAAGTGTGTAGTGCTAATTGGGGGCAGGGAGGGAATACAGAGCCAGTTTCATTGTCCGTTTTCTTGGGGGGTTTTGTGTGTTTTTGAGATGGGGTCTCATACAGTTCAGGCTGGCATTGAGCTCACTATGTACCCAGGCTGGTCCCAAACTCCACAATGATCCTTTTTGAGTCTGGCTAGGTAGTTCAGGTTGGTGTTGGAAGTCACAACACAGCCCACGCTAGTGTGATTTTTCTGCCTCAGTCTCCCCAGGTGTTGAGATTACAGGCATGTGCTACTACTACCAGGAATTTCATTGTTTCTATGATAGTACCAAAATTATAGGTTTGGAATTTTATGTTTTGTTTCTGTCTCATGCATACTAGGTAAGAGCTCTACTGCTGAGCTGTATGCCCCAAACAGACCCTCCGGGGCCAGCTAAATAGCTCAGCGGATTAAAGTGCCTGCAAGCAGATATGGGACAGGGGTTCGATCCCCGGGCCTGCAGAGCCGCTTGCGGGCCCCCCACCCCCAGGCGGCAATTGAGACTGGGCATGGTGGTGCACTCCTGTAATCCCAGCTCTTGGGAGGCTGTAAGCAGGCGGATCACTATCCTGAACATCCTGTAGGCCCTTCCCTACAATACAAAACAAACACCCTCTGAAAGCTTTCCAAATTGATTAAATCCATGACTTTCATGTCCCAAGTGAAGTTGACAGCTTTGGGTTTAAATGAATCACTAGAGGGTGCCCTGCAAGGGGCTCATCAGAATTTCTGTTTCCTAATTTGTTACACTTAGTTCAATGGGCCAGGAGATGTAGAGCAGTTGCCTACTGTGAGTAAGTGTGCTTCACGGTCACTGTTCCGTACCTAGCCACACACCCGCCTCCCTCCCTCAGGGGAGACCCTTACGCTACACAGATTAAATCTCTTCCCTGTAACTGCAGTTTACCACTGACTTTTTGTTTGTATCTTTTTTCCTTATTGTAAATAGATTTTTTCTTAGCTTTTAATTTTTTGGGGTTTTTTTTTTTGAGACCGAGTCTCCCTATGTAGCCCAACCTGCCAGCTCAGGCTGGCCTTCCATGGTAATCCTGCCTTAACCTGAGTGCTGGAATTACAGGTGTGCCACCATGCCTGGTTTAAATACATTTTGTTAGAGCATTTGATTTATAGCAAAATGGCAAATTACAGTTTCCATATATTCTTTATGTGTTCCTCACCTTTTCTCCTAAGCATATTCATATCTTATTTCTGAAACAATTCACCAAAATTGTATTTGTTTCTGATGTTTCATTTCAAATCTATGTTGACTTAATCACAATCACTTTTGTCCCAGCAGGGCTGGGTGGCACACACCTGTAATCTCAGTACTTGAGGAGATGGGCGGATTCCTGAGTTCTTGGACAGCCGGGACCATATACAGCAAGACCCTGTCTCAAAGAACAAAAACAAGACAATCACTTTTGTTTCTTAACATTTCTGCTCAGTCATGGTTTCGGAGTTCTACCTGCTACAGTTCAGCAGTGATTACGGATTTCAAACTAGCAAATGCACAATTAGTGTAAAGAAAAGTGGTTTCCGGGCCTTCCAGCTTCCACATGAACCTAGGACACGCTTTCAGTCTATTGTAATACTCACTAAATCATGACGAGGACTTTTGGTAACTTCCCAGAAACTGAGACAGTAGCTTTATTTAATTTTGGGACAGTGTCTTGCTATGTAGTCCAGGCTGTCCTTGATCTCATATACAGCCCTCAGCTGGAAGTGGTCCTCCTTTCTCTGCCTTCCAAGTGCTGGGATTAGAGGCATGTACCACCATACCTGGCACTTTATTATTTTTGTTAATGATTATGCAAATTTGGTAGAAAATGTTCTTAAAAGTTTGAGACATTGGTATAGAAAACTCCCATTTTCATATTTATGCTAAGATCTCAACTGACTTCTGTAAAAAAACTGGAATTGTCTTGGACCATAAATATATTAGAATGAAGTTCAGTGGAGGAAGATCAAAAAATAACAATTACAAATTTAGGAAGAAAAACGCAATGCAAATACTCATCTTTTGAACAGATTATTCATGTATTTTAAGGTAAATGTTGATGGTACTGAGATTAAATTAGATTTAATCTCATTACTCTGGAGTAACATAATATCATTAAATGCCAACATTTCCGATAATCTGGGTAGTGTATATTTTGCTACTATCTAATGAAATTTTAAACTAAAAAGTGCGCTTTGTTTTTAATAATTTTTTAAAAGTATGTAGGCATACAGACCATTATTTTCGGGTTGTGAGATACATTAAGACCACTGTATTATCATACAAATCTACAAATTACACTGGGCACCACCACGTGCATGCAGGGGCGGGTGGGAAGCTTGCAATATTTTCAAAAAGTGGACTTTAACGACGTGGGCTACTTTCCCTTACTTATATGGAGATGTCAATGCTGTTTCCCGGGCCAGGAGGTCCACAATGCAAACAGGTCCTTCCCCAAGAGAGGCGACGGGTGCCGCGGAGTCAAAGAACAAAACACCGCCCTGCCGCCTCGCTTCTCCCCAGGGCGAGCCGGGGCGGTTCACCCAGGAAACGTGGCCGGGCTGCACACAGCTCGGGCAGGGCCAGCCGGCCACTGTCCCAGAACCCCTGCCCCACTGGGTGCAGCTGTGTGGGTCCTGGGCGAGAAGCCGCTCCCGAGGTCCTGGCCCACGGTCACCACCACAGCGTACCTGGCGCCGCGGGCTGAGCGCCGAACTTCACAACGACGAGGGCTACGCTGCCATGTAGGTCATTAGCGCCACGTTCATTGGCGCAACACCGCCGCACGCGCCGCGCACAGCCTCCCGGGAGCGGCACACCTCCCGCAGCTTTGTTGCACGAGCCTATGACGTCACTTCCGTCGCGCCTCTCAGCGTACGCTGCCGTAACCCAGGCAACGGCCCACCGGCTGCTGTGTCTTCCCTAGCCCGCTGGCCGGGACTATCAGCTCTGGGGCCTTCCAACCGACTCAGCCCCAGATGAGAGTGTGAAGGTCGCGTTCCGGCTCGTAGAGCAACGCCTCAGACCACTCCGCGGGCGGCAGAGAGAGAGAGAGAGAGGTTTTATCTTATTCTAAAGGAACGACTATCAGAGGCGAGGAAGCAGAAGAAAGACAGTGAGGCCCTAGACTCGACCAAGAGGGAAATGGCTGGGTGGGTGCCGGGAGGAGCTAAGTGGAGGGCCGGGCCCTGTGGGCGTGGTCAAGATAGGGGGCGGGGTTTGTGGGCAGGCGGGGCCTGGTGAGAGAATGGCGTCTGGGAAGGGGAGGGGCCTGCTGCGGAAGAGGTGGGGCCTGCACGGGAGAGGCGGCAGGAAAGGGAGGAGCCAGGTGTGGCGGCGCTTAGCAGACGCGGGCCGAGTCCGGTGTTTGACGCCTTGTCCTTTTCTGTATGCTGCAGACTGCGAAGAGGAAGTGGGAAGGTTGGAGACACCTCGGAGTAGAAATAACCAGTCGGCCGGGGGTTGCACAAACCGTGCTCCGAGGAAGCTTTCTGAGTCCCATATAGCGGCTGAGCCCGATAGGCCTAAGGCCCAGATGATTAACACGAGAAGATAAAGATACATGGCCTTGGAAACATGAGCAGATTGTGCTAGTTGGCTGGTGCATGTGCATGGGCTCCCCCCAGCGCCCTGTGCAGTGTGTTCCAAAACTTTGTAAGATTAGAGTCCCAACAGGGTTTTTCTGCGGCCAGGGGTACAGCTCAGTGACACAGCGCCTGCCTAGCAATAATGATGTCGTGAGTTCAATTCCCGGTCCCAGCCCTCCCAAACAACAAAAACAGGGTTTTTCTGTAGAAATTGTCAGTAGAAATGAGAATGCCCAGGCCAACTTCAAGATCTGCTTAACTGGTTCCTATGTGTGAAGTTTGGTCTGATACTAACTGAACTCCACCAGGTCTGACTGTTTCTGTTCATTTATTTCTTCGTTCAACACATGGGCTAGTAGAAACCTGTCTTCTCTGAAATTCTAACAACATATTCAAGATTCTTTTAAACCCACAGTTTCTAAAAGTGTAGAGCCAATGAATGGAGAGCTAATGAGAAGTCCAGAATACAGTGGCAGGGAGTTTTGAGGAATTATTGCCAGATTTTGACGTAAAAACTCTGGACTTTTTCTCTTTACCCATCAGTATTCTCCGGGCCATTAATACAAACAAAACATGGATATAGAATGAAGATTGAGATTTATGACCATGTGAAAAAAATGTTAAATTTATAGTTGATCTTAATATTGCTATTAAGATTGGGATATAGCTTTTTAAAAATATAATATTTGTTGCTGTGTTTTGAAATTAGTATTTTAGTAATCTTTGATCAATCAATAGGTGTAAGTTTCAGATCAACATGAATCATGTTTCAAAATAGACACTTGTGGTCAGTTCACATAGCAACTGTCACCCTCAATTCCAGGCACCAAATTTGAAGACATTGGATTTGGGGATACTCTGGTCTTCTGGCTCTTTCTTCATGAGAATTTACTCTTGTTTCCTTTTTATGTCCTCTACTCTGACCCTTTGTTTTTTGGCTTTTTTTTTTTTTTTTTTTTTTGCGGAACCAGGGATTGAACTCAGGCCCTTGCGCTTGCCAGGGAAGCGCTTATTCCACTGAGCCATCTCCCCGGCTTTTTTTTTTTTTTTTTAACCTATTTGATACAGGGTCTTAACCACACAGCTCAGACTCATAGTGATCCTCCTGCTTTCAGTCCACCCAGTGCTGAGATTACAGGAATGCTCCACCATGCCTGGTCTCAGTGGCTGGCTCATTGTGCCCAGGGGTGGGACCAGTGGGGCTGATGGTGCCCCGGATCGAACCACAGTCCCTATGCTTGGCTAAGCAAGTGCTTAGTTTGCTGAGCTGTCTTGTCAGCCCTTGACCCCTTGGTTCAAGGTTCAGCCAGTTCCTTTCTTAAACTGAGACAGGAAACTGTTGAAAATGTGAGTCTAATTCAGCCCTGTCTCTTTCCCTAAGACTAGACTCCCTCCAGTGACTGCTTGTTTTGGTGCACTCTCTAGGACTCTAGGGAACCATCTTCATGGTCTTAGTTACCTTTCTGGAGAGTGAGTGGTCGCCTAGAAGCTTCCTCCTTTACCACAAGCCCCAGCCCACCTGGGGCTTCTTTCTGGGCTTACTCTGCCTTTTGCATTTTCAACTTTAGTGCAGGCTGGTCCCCCTTATATAGTCTATAAATAGCTCCTTTTGGTTCAGAAATGATTTAAACAGCTTTTAGGAAAATATTTTTTTCTTTCTGTGACTAGCAGGACAACAAAAAACTCTTTGTTTTCCTTGTCAGTACACACACACACACACACACACACAAATCTAGAATTCATTTTCATTGAGCTTAGACTACAAGCCTGTTTGTGAGGTATTTATTTTATGGAGGTTAAAGTCACGTAAAAGTCATGATTTTATCCATTTTGAGAGTGCATCAGTCAGCGGTGGTTTTAGGAATATTTGCCAGCATCCAATCCCAGCACACTCCCACCAGCCCAAAGAGCCCCGGGCTAATTCCCCACTCAGCTCCTATAACACTTACCTGTCTCTAAATTTTCCAAATCCTCAATATTTTATATAAGTAGATCCGTGCAATATGTGGCCTTTTGTGTCTGGCTGCTTTCATTGAGTATGATGTTTTCAAGGTTCATTGTGTTGTGCCAGGTGTCAGAACTCATTGCTTTTTTTTTTTTTTAAATTAATTAATTAATTAATTAATTAATTATTTATTTATTTTGTGTGTGTGTGTGGCCAGTTCAGCCCACCAGGGGGCGGGCCTGGCTGGCATGTGGTGCTGGGGATTGAACCGCAGTCGCTGTGCTTTTGCTTAGCCTAGCTTAGCTTGTTCTAAGTAGGTGCTTTAGACCATTGAGCCATCTCACCAGCCCCAGAACTCATTGCTTTTTATGGCTGAACAGTCAGTATTGAGCTGTGCCACATTTTATTTATCCATCCATCGACTGGCAAGCATTTGGGGTTTTCCCACCTTTTGGCTGTTACAAACAATGTAAAGTCAGTAAATTAATTCCTTTTCCACATTTTTACTCTTATACCCCCATTTCCTAATATAATTGCTAGTTCTGCAACTGCATGGTGGTGCATATCTGTAATCCCACTTATTTGGAAGGCTTCGGCAGGAGACTCAAAATTTCAAGACTGGTGTGGGCAACTTAGCAAGACTCTGTCTCAAAATTTAAAGGGGCCAAGAATGTACCTTCAGAGGCTGGGGAGATGGCTCAGTAGAATAAGCGCTTCCCTGGCAAACACAAGGGCCTGAGTTCAATCCCCGGGTCCTGCCCCCCCCCCCAAAAAAAAAAGAATGTACCTCTGTGCTCTCGGTTCAATCTTCAGTGCTACAAAATCAAAAACTATTAGTTCCCACAACGAATGATGGATGGCAAGAATATGCAGAAGGGCCAGGGAGATAGCTTGCTGGTCTAAGCGCCTGCCTGGCGAGCGCAAGGACCTGGATTCAATCCCCAGCACCACATGCTGCATCAGCCCCACACCAGCCCCAAGACCAGGCGTGGTGGAGCATGCCTGTAATCCCAGTGCTGGGGAGGCTGAGGCAGGAGGATCAGTAAGAGTCTGAGCTGTGTATCGAGACCCTGTACCAAATATTTTTTTAAAGAATATGCAAAAATCAGAACCTGCATTCATTCCTGAATTTTTCCTGAATGAAAAATGGTTTTGTAAGTATCTGAAAAGCAGCTTGTAACCCCTTCTAAAGGGAAACAAGCTTATCATGTACCTTAACACTTCTGCTGCCAAGAAAACTGCAAACATCCACTACCACTGACTTGACGTCAGCACACTATCATTGGACATTGGTGGTGTAGGCACATTAGGATACTTTACCTTGCTAGGTGTGGGGGTGCAGTATGTAAGCCCAGCTCTCAGGAGGCTGAAGCGGGAGGATGCCAGTTCTCGGCTAACGTGGGTTACTTAGCAAGGCCCTCTCTCAAAGAAAAAAGGCATATTTGAGCCCGATTCCTTGGTGCATTGTGTACCCCACTGCAAGACAGCGAGTGCTGTAGTCTTTTCTGTTACTGAGGCAAAATACCCAGAAAAGGTAACTTTGGTGAGAATGGGTTTACTTGGGCTCATAGTTGTAGATTTTCTTTTTTTTTGTACCAGGGATATCAAACTCAGAACCTTGTGCTTGCCAGGCAGGCACTTATGCCACTGAGCTATCTCCCCGGCTCGCCGAGTTGTAGATTCTCAGCCAGGGGTCAGCTTCTGTGCTTCAGGCCTGTGGGAAGTCTGCCCAGCACGTCCCTTCCTAGCCTTTGTGCCTCCACCTATCAGGTGACTCCGCCCACATGTGGGCGGGGCTCCTCTCCATTTGCTGTCCCACACACCAATCATGCCTGGAAACACCTCACAGACACTCGGAGGTGTGGCTTACTGATTTTCTGAGTTCCCAGTGAAAATAACCATTACGTCGAAGCTGTGCTGGTGTCTTGCCGTCCTCTTTACCTCTCTCTAGCTTTGGCCTTTGATTAAATCTATTGCTTCCCAGCCTTGTCTTCGGTGGTGCGGAGGCTTGGCGGTGGATGATTTTGTAATGCGGTGCTGTTCTCAGTCTACTTCCCGGTGTCTTAAGATGCTTCACCTGACTTAACTGCTTTTTTTGTTTGTTTTTAATTAACATTAAAAACTAACCTCAGCTGGGAGTGGTGGTGTGCACCTGTAAGCCCAGCAGTAGGGAGGCTGTGGCAAGAGGATCGCCACCAGATCGAGGCCTGCCTGGGGTACTTAGCGAGTTTGAGGCCAGCCTGAAATACATATTGAGACCCTGGCTCAAAAGAAAAAAAAAAATCACACTAAACTCAATCCACTTTTCAAATTGCAGAAAGAAGATGTTAAAAATTATAAGCAATCATCCCAGTAATGGAGCTCTGTCAGGAAAGTGAGACTGATTTGGAAAATAATGAAAATAATGAAATTCAAAGCCCAGAAGAAACTGAACTAACCTTTACTTGTGCAGATGAAAGAAGTGAAAAGAATCATGTTTACTGTCTTTTGGATATCAGTGACCTTACTTTAGAAGAAGATACCAGAAGCGATGAGTGTGCCATTGGCACTGGCTGGGAAGAAGCCGTGAGTGTCCTCTTGACTTGGGTCTCTTTCCCTTCAGGGCTTGATGCAGGCCCTCCCCCAATTGTTAATATTACCAGAAATGTACAGTCAGTGATATGCAGAGTACTTGGAACAGAGGTAAAATGTCACAGACGACAGTAGCAGTGTTGTTGGGTATCTGGCTGCTCAGAATGTGGGCAGCTCTGTACCAGGAGTTTTATCAGAAAAGTGAGACTGATTTAGAAAATAATGAAATGATGTTGGGCATGGTGCACGCCTATGATCTGAGCACTTGGGAGGCTGAGGAAGGAGGATCTCCATGAGTTCGAGGTCAGCTTGGGTTACATGAGTTTGAGACCAGCCTGAACCACATAGTGAGGCCCTATCTGAAAACAAAACAAAATAATGAAATGTATGCATGCATGCAGTCCCCCTCTCAGGAGTCAATAAGGCCTCCTTTTTGTGTGGGAACTTTGAGGCAGAAGGGAACTAATGGCCAAAGACCAGGTGCAACCAGGATGTGGACAGGGCAAGGCTTGTGTCCGGGACTCCTGGGTCCAGAACCTGGGCTGCTTCATCAGATGTCAAGCTCCTCAAGATCCTTGAGTTTCTGTCTTCAGAAATTCTGCAAAGCCCTATGGGTTTATCCTTCAAGTGTTCTTAGTGTTAGTAAAAGAACTTACTGAAGAGATAGCTCAATGACACAGTGCCTGCCTGGCAAGTGCCAGGTCCTGAGTTCCATTCCCGTACCAAAAAAAAAAAAAAAAAAAAAAAAAAGAGAGAAGAAAGGATGGAACCCTAACATTAACATATTAAGGCAACCTTGTCACACCCAAAATGCAACGTAAGGCTGCCAGATCAGTCACCGAAAATACCTCAGACGTGGCTGTGTACTTTTACCTCGGAGCCCTATTTTATTTTATTTTATTTTATTTTAAATTTTATTTGTGTGTGTGTGTGTGTGTGTGGCCAGCTCAGCCCACCAGGGGGCGGGGCTGGCTGGCATGTGGTGCTGGGGGATTGAACCGCGGTCCCTGTGCTTTGCTAAGCTTGTTCTAAGTAGGTGCTTTATTTTTATTTTTATTTTTTTAATTTTATTTATTTATTTATGCGTGTGTGTGTGTGGCGCCAGCTCAGCCCACCAGGGGGCGGGGCTGGCTGGCATGTGGTGCTGGGGGATTGAACCGCGGTCCTTCTGCTTTGCTTAGCTTAGCTTGTTCTAAGTAGGTGCTTTAGACCACTGAGCCATCTCACCAGCCCTCGGAGCCCTATTTTAACAATGACCTCTCCAGCTCTCAGCCAAGGGTGCCCAGGCATGAGGGGCTGAGGCGGTGTCTCGGGCACCTACATCTGGGCTTGAAGGGCCCTGTCCCTGCTCACTGCTGTCCCTCCTGCCTCTCTGGGCAACAGACACACAGCCTGGCAGCACAAGAAGCCTTGAACGTAGCACAGGGATGAACACTTCTGGTTCTCATTTAGTATTCAAGCTGTCGAAGTGAGCATTTTATTTTATTTTTTTGGTGGAACCAGGGATTGAACTCAGGCCTTTGCACTTGCCAGGGAAGCACATATTCCACTGAGCCATCTCCCCGCACCCCCCCGATTTTATTTTAATAGAGCTGAATTTAATGGGCATCTGAGAAAATATAGTGACATATCACAGTGGTCACTTACAAACATTGCTGTTCAGGCTGGTTTTGTACGCGCCTGGCCCAACTCAGCCTCCTGCTGGGTGCTGGGAGCGCAAGCATAGGCCAGCACCCCTGGCTCAACAAATACTATTTTGCTAGCCCTCAGGATTAATATGTGCTGTTATAAACACTGGGGCTCAATAAGGCCCCGAAATAAGTATTAAATGGGGTTGGGGTTTGGTTTGGGTTTTATTTCTTTGGTTTATTGAGACAGTGTCTCACTATGTAGTCCAGGCTGGCCCTAAGCGCCCTGTGTAGGCCAAATGGCCTCAAACTCAAGGCGGTCCTCCCGCCTCAGCTTCCCAATTGCTAGGATTACAGGTGTGCAGCACCACAACCGGGTCTAAACGGTTGTTTTTGTTTTGTTTTGCTTTAAAGAAGAACTGATTTTAAGAAAAAGATACTGGTTCATAATATCGGTGGCCAAAACAGGAATGTGGCCCAAACCCGGGCAGCTAGAGCAGCCCCCCAAGAGATGAACATGTGGCCTTTTTTTGCAGGTCCAAGGCTGGGGAAAGACTGCTCCCACCGCCTGCGTCTGGCCCAGGAAGAAACTGAAAAAGGCGAGGGGAGGCGACAGGGCCGGCCCCAGCTGCTTGCTCTGCGCTAGCCTCTCCCCAGGGAGCTCCGAGGCCAGGCCCCCCAGCGAGCCCAAGAAGGTGGAAGCGGGCGCTGCGGTCCAGGCCCAAGCGAGCGTGGAGAAGAATCAGGACTGGAAGGCTCCGGCGCCCTTCCGGGGCCCGAGCACAGCCCCCAGGGAGGCCGGCAGGGTGTGCCTTCCCTCCGACATCCCGGAAGGAAAAAAAAGCCTGCAAATCAAGGAGTTCACCTGGCGCGCGGAGGGCTGGGCCGTCCCGGGTGTGAGGGGCGCGGCCGCCGAGGGCGCGGCCGTCGCCTCAGACTCCCCGAACTCCAAGGCCCTCGTGGTCCTGCCGCCCCTGGGAGCCTCACCCCAGAACCGGCCCGCGGCTCCGAGTGGCAAGAGTAAGAACTGCCAACCAAAAGAGGGGGCGCCGAGCGCCGACAAGGAAGAGAGTGAAGCGGTTGCGCACGAGTTGAAAACAGCGGATGGGAAAGGGGAGCCGAGACCCTTCGCGCTGGCCGGGCACCCTCCGCCCCGGGATGCCTTGCCCATCGCTGTCTCGGTCCCTGTCCCGGCGGCCCGGTCCCCGCTGGCCGATGCGGAGCGCTGCTGCCTGGGCTGGTCCCTGCCGCCCGGGAGGAACTCCGGGTGCCCGCCTCACCCCAGCGCCCTCCCCTACCTCGCCACCTTGCAGCTCCTGCAGAAGCGCGGCCTGCAAAACTACAAACTGAAAGCCAGGGGGCTGGGCGCTCCCCGGAACTCCCCAAAGCTTGCCTTACCCGCGGCCAGGCCCCGCGTGCTGGAGACAGACATGCTCCCGAAGTCCCTCCTTCCGGCGCTTACCGTGAGCAGGGTTGTCATCCCTGTGTCCACGCACAGGGTCCTCTGACTGTGACAATAGAGTTCCTGGGGAGCGCTGCCAGGCTCTGTGTCCTTTCCTTCCTCTCCTCTCCCCTCCCCCCTCCTCCCCCCAGCCCAGCCTTTTGTGAAGCCTCAGAGCTGGAGGTTGGGTTTGGATTTAGTCTGTAAAACACCATATTCACGGTACCTGCTTCTGCAGCTCAGCCACTTGCCAACTGCGAACTGGCAATGCCGGCCGGCCCTGAGGACTGTACAGGGGTCCCTCCTGCTGACAGGGGCCCTCTGTCCTGCCCCAGAGCCATCTGCTAGCATCCCAGGTGGCTAAGGTCAAAGTGCTGCCTGAGCTTTTGAACCAGTGTCTGTCTGCCGCCTCCTTTGCTGTGCAACAAAGATTGGAGACATCATTTTAATAGCAAATTGTAGCCCCTGTCTGGCTGACTATCCTGTTGTCCCCGTAACCATGCTCAGGGATGTACACTGTGCATGTCACTTCTGTGACACCCAGCTGTCACCATCTCCTTTCGTGCCCACAGATTCGCACTGTCCGTGGTCTCTGGTGCAGCACAGAGAGTCGCAATGTCGTGGGTCCTGTGTCTGGAAGGCTGACAAACTCCAGCCAGGAGTCAGGCTGAGAGTGATTAACGGCTGCTCACTCGCTCAGAAAAGGCCGCGAACAGGGTCACTGCAGTCAAGTCTCCCACCTGCTGTTCGACCCTGCCGCGCTCCTAGTCTTTGGGAATCTTCTGCCGAGTCACTCAGGGCACAAGGCCGTCACCTTTTCTTTTCTGTCTTCAGCCCTCATTTTACCCCAATGCTTATTTTTCTTGAAGTTGAGTTCAAATTAAATGTTGTGAGTTACACTTTTAATGCCAAGTGGTGCTATGTAGCCATATTCTTAAGGAACTTCTGGGGAAGAGTTCCTGAAGCTCTTTTTTTTTTTTTTAAATTATTTATTTATTTTTATTTATTACATTTATCGTGTGTGTGGCCAGCTCAGCCCACCAGGGGGCGGGGCTGGCTGGCATGTGGTGCTGGAGGATCGAACCGCGGTCCCTGTGCTCTGCCAAGCTTATTCTAAGTAGGTGCTTCAGACCACTGAGCCATCTCTCCAGCCCCATGAAGCTCTTTTATAAGCGCACTAAGGTAGTGGACGGCCCAGGTAGAGGTCTTGGGAGGCAGGGCTTTCTGTCTCCTACGTGATGAGGTGGACTGACCAGGACTGTGAACTCAGCTTTCACATCTGGCCTTTGCAATGTCAATTATCCTGGGTATGTATTTACTTATTGTGATGTTTGGGGTCAAACCCACTGCCCTGCACAAACTGGGAAACGCTGTGTCCCTGAGCTATACCTCCAGCCCTGGTTGGTTGGTTGAAGAAAACCAGCCCAGGAATGACAGTAGCACAAGAGTTGTCAGGAAGTGGTTGGCCTACTGAAGTCCAACACTTAGTGGTTTAGAAGCGATTTTTGTTTGTTTTGGCACCAGAAGTTGAACTCAGGACCTTGTTCTTGCCAGGCAGGCGCTTGTGCCACTGAGCTATATTCCCAGCCCTAAAAGCAAATTTTAGGATTCCATTTTCTTCTTTCTTTGGTGAACAAGGAAACCAGCTGGATTCTGACCCAAAGAGGAAGCCAGTTTCCCATTGTTTGGGTACATTGGGTGTTGGAGCCAGCACAGGCTGAGAAACTTCCAGCTCTGGAAGCCTACACCTAAGTCAGTCTTTTCCCTTTTCCCCAGCCCCTTTATTATTATTATTATTATTATTATTATTATTATTATTTCTTTGAGACAGGATCTTGCCATGTGGTTCAGGTTGGCCTTGAACTTACTGCCTACCCCAGGCTGGGTTCAAAGTTGTGTGGCTGCTTCTGCCTCAGCTTCCTGAGGGCTATAATCAGGGGAATGTGCCACCATTCTGGCTGTCCCATCCCCCTTCCACAAGCAATGGGGTGATGCATCAGTTTATTCTGGAAGACTGTCAGCAGCATGTGGGCCAGGGGCCAGGCCTCACCTAGGCAGCCAGTGTTCTGTGAACTTCATGTGAAAATGCTGAGCTAAGTTGTAGTGGAGAATTCTTTTTTTAAAAAGTCTTTTGAGGGGCTGGTGAGATGGCTCAGTGGTCTAAAGCACCTACTTAGAACAAGCTTAGCAAAGCACAGGGACCACGGTTCAATCCCCAGCACCACATGCCAGCC
>NW_004524587.1:656000-670736 GCF_000260255.1 Octodon degus
GAGGGACTGGGGAGAGCAGTGTAAGCACCTGCCTGGCAAGCGCAAAGACCCAGGTTTGATCCCTGGTACCCTTCGGTGCACCGAGCTGGCCACTAAAACCAGGCATGGTGGAGCATGCCTGTAATCCCAGTGCTGGGGAAGCTGAGACAGGAAGATCACCACAAGTCTGAGCTACATAGTACTCTGTACCAAAAATAAATAAAAGATTGAAAAATAGTCTTTTGCTCAGGTAAGAATTACAAACTTTATAGGTGTGTGTATGCGTACGTGTTTTGCTACAGAGTCAACCCAGGGCCTCATGCATATCAGTCAAGCACTGTACCATTGAGCTACCCTTTTTTTTTTTTCTTTTTTGCAGTACTGGGAATTGAACTCAGGACCTTGTGCTTGCCAGGCAAGTGCTTATTCTACTGAGCTATCTCCCCAGCCCCTGTACTATACTCTTAAGCTTCATATAATTGAGAATTCTGAGGAGGACCAATCTGAACACAGGGCCCAAGTTTGATAAAGGCTTGTTGAGGGCTGGGTGTAGCTCAGCATGTGCAGGGCCCTAGGCTTAATCCCCAGAAGCCCCCTTTTTCCAGAGAACAGCTAACCTAACAAGATACAGAGTAGAGGTTCTTCCTAATAGATTGAGAATGGTTTGCATCTGCAGCTCTGCTCAGGTGATTCAAGTGGCTCATCAGGTCCCCGGGAACTTTCTCTATAGCTGGGGTTCAGCTTTGTTCCTCTGTGGGAGAAGCCACTGTATGCTTTGTCCTGGTTTCATTTAGATCTTAGGCCATGTACCATAGTCCTTCGCTGCCAAGTCTAGATAAAGGTGACGTGTGGAATAGGAGGCTGTTTTCTGTTGCAATTTGGAGTCACTGACCAGACACCCTGGTGAAGACGAGCGCCACGCAGTTGGCAGTGGCTTCTACCTCAAGGTGGTTCCTCTTAAGTTCTCTCCAAACAAGCACAGAGAGCTCATGTTATTCCTAATTGTTCCTTTTGGCCATCTCATCAATAAAAATTTCCACACTTTTTTTTTTTTTTTTGGTACTGGGGATCCGCAGGCGGGGGTACTCACCACTCTACTAATGAGGATGATGCCTGGTACTGGGGATCAAACCCAGGACCTTGCGCTTGTCAGCCAGGTGCCTATGCTGCTGAGCTATATCCTCTGCCCTGTTCTTTGGTTTTTTGAGACCAAAGTTGGCCTTGAACTTCCTATGTAGCCCAGGCTGGCCTCCAATTTGTGGTGATCCTCCTGCCTTGGCCTCCTTTGTGCTGAGATTACAGGCATGTGCCACAACATCTGGCGATCTTTCCTAATATTTAATCTTATTCTTCTGATTTGGAACGTTATCCAATATTGTGAAACTTACCTGAGCTTCAAAGGCTTTGCCAGGCAAGTGCTTACTCTACTGAACTATCTTCTCGGCCTCAAAGGCCTTGCTATATAAAGTCTTGAGCCCAGAATCCAATTTGCTTTGGTTCTCTCCCATAGTGACCACAGACACCCGGATCATCGCACTATGCGCGCCCCCTTCTGGCCAAGAAAGCGAACTGCAGAGCGCAGGCCCACATCCCAAGTCTGGGCGTCCCCTGTGCCGCTGTAGAGGTACACTCCTGGGGTCTGCCACGCTAGCAGGAACTGCCGCAGCTCTCTGTTTTTGTTTTTCCTGAGAGGGCCTCAGCTCGCTACATAGTTCAGGCTGGCTTTGAGCTCACTCTGTAGCCCAGGCTGGCTTTGAACTCGCAAGGATCCTCCTGCTTCAGCCTCCCAAGTGCTGGGGTGCCAGGTGTGCGCCACCACGCCTCATTCTCTGCTCTTGGTTCGCTCCAATTCTGCGAACAGGTGTTGCTGCCTTGCCTCACGAAGGGAGGGGCCCTGGCCTGGGGTCGTATTTCTGTCACCTTAGCCATGGTCACCTGCTGCAGACCTTATGAAGCACTCACCAGCAGTTCCTACCGCCGCAGCTTTCCGTCCAACTTGCTCTGCACCCTGGCTTTTCCAGTGTGCAGAAAAATAAAAGCAAAAACCCTATGGAGGGGCTGGTGAGATGGCTCAGTGGTCTAAAGCACCTACTTAGAACAAGCTTAGCAAAGCACAGGGACCGCGGTTCAATCCCCCAGCACCACATGCCAGCCAGCCCCGCCCCCTGGTGGGCTGAGCTGGCGACACACACACACACACACACACACACACACACACACACACACAAATAAATTAAAAAAAATAAAAACTAAAAGAAAAACAAACCCTAAAGAGCAAAAGCTCCTAGGAGGTTTAAAAGTACGTTTTACACAGGCCAGGAGGCCTCCTCCTTCTCCTAGCACTCGTTTTCTAGACCACACACGGAGCTTTGCTAGGCTGCAGCAGGCCGTCCTTAGCTGTCCCACCTGGGGCTGGGTGGCTCCCACTGCTAGTGCTGTCGCGGGTGGGCTGGGAGGGTGACAGCAGCCCGTCTTCACCGACCCGCTGGATGCAGAAGTACGGCCAGAGGGGCGTCCGGTGCTACCACCAGGCCTGACACTGAAGAATACGATCCAGCGCTGGAATGAAACCTGAACTAATCGCGCTGTGCATTTCCACCGGCACAGCAGTTCCCAGGCAGCGACTGCTTCCCCTGGGGTTCACTGGCCGAGGCACTCTGTCACAACTTGGGAGAATTACTGGAATCTTAGGCTTCATGTTCCTACAACGCACAAGCCAACTCACCACCTTCAAAGGGGGCCCTGCTGCCAACGTCCACTGCGCTGAGGTTAAAGCCCTGCATTACAATATGACAGCATGAGCATGGTGATGGAAAAAAACTTGTTACTGTTGGGTGGGTGCGTCTGTCTGAACTGGACAACTGGGGAATGTGAACAGCTGTTGTTTATCTTTAGGGCAGAAATAGGAAAAGGTGAGCCAGGTGTGGTGGCACAGGCGCGTAACTCCAGCACTCCAGAGGCTGAGGCAGGAGGATCCCCGTAAGTTCAAGGCCAGCTTCAGCTACATAATAAGGTCCCTGTCTCAAACAGCTAAAATAAATAAATAAATAAATAAAAAATAAAACTCAAGAGAACTCTCTCCATTTGCTCCTTATCCTGTGTGTTTGGCACACACACAAGTCCTGAGTTCCATCCCCGGTACTAGAGGGACCCAGCCATTTGCAAGTGTTAGTAATAGTGACTTCACAGTTAGTTTGATGCTGTGTTTTCTTCAAATGAAAAGGTAACTTCAAACCTCACTCAGAATCTTTCAGGCAAGTCTACATGTTTATTTTCTGTTAGGTCTTTACCTGGAGGAATGGGAGACATACTGGTCCTGCCCCTGCAGAGCAGTGACTGAGCCCAGGTCGGTCATCTTCCAGCCTCTTGTCTGCTCTTCAGCCAGGGCCACTTATTTACGGGGCTCTGAGGCAGGGGCCGGCTGGGGCCACATCCGATGAGGTGGAGCCGGAGTAAATGCACTGACTGGCCTGGTGTGCTGGTGCGTGCCTGGAATCCCAGCACTCGCGAGGCCGACCCAGGAAGATCTCAGAGACTCGGAGGCCAGCCTGGGCTACAGAGCGAGTTCAAAGCTAGCCAGAACTACATAGCAAAACTCTGTCTCAGGAAAGAAAAAAAAGTCCTAAGATGTGTTGTCTTTAGGTTTATCAAAATAGACACCAATAATAATATCCTTTTCAGGAAAACTGTTAGCGTTTCCCCCCCCCTTTTTTTTTTTAGCATTTTCTCATGAACAAGGGCAAAATAATGAGAATACAGCAACAATCACTTCACAAAACTGAATTTGTAAAAAGGTAACAGTAAGTCACATCATGAGTAGGTCAAAGAATCACACAAAGAGGTAGAATACTAGCTTCTGTTTAATCACTGGATTTCGGTTTTTACAAATAATCTTAGGACAAAGCAGCTGACTAAAGTTTTGGGGAGAAACAGTTCTTGCACATGAAGAACAACCACATGCTCCATTTTCTGTAATAACTATTTGTTGAATTAACAAACATTTTCATAGACACACAAAAAATGTTTAAAGCCATAGATCACTGCATTTCTATTTACAAAAAGCCATACACAAACATGCATTTCTCCTTGATTGGGAGGACTTAAACAGATGTCTGAACATTAAGGCAGTGACAATTCTAAAACAATGACAATCTAAGTTAAGGCTTTATGTTTGAAACCCATGTTCATAGGCAACTGCGATCGAAGCACACTTACCCAGCAGGATGACTCCACCTAACAGCCCACGAGAGAGCGAGCCACTCATTCCCAGTTCTTCGTGTCAGATGGGCGGGGCGGGCCTCAGGGGCTCACAGCCCATTTCCTTTGATGAATCCAGTTGCATCTTCAGTGTTAAGGAGCTAGTCTTGGGCAGCACAGCGCGTGCCACAGAAACAGCAGTGCATCCGGGGTAACCGAGACCTCGCACGCTGGACTGAGTCTTACTTTCCTGACAGTTGGGCAGCTATTAAGAGGTCAGGACCTGTTGGATACACAGAACTGGCAAAGCATACTTGACTGTGTGCTGGGCTCAAAAGACAGAACATGTTCTTGAGGACACAGGTTTCCACCTTCTTTCTTTGAAGACTATGTGACTTTTTAAATAAAGCAACACTAAGCAGAATACCACATTCTGGATGGATCTAGTGTGTAACTGTTAGCCTCAAGGCACAAAATACATCCTTGACCAATGTGTTTCCTTATTCTAGGAAAGGACTGAGTGGTGGATGGAAGGAAAAGCCACTTCCAAATGACCGTAGATTGCACCCTTGTCCCGTAAAGCTTTGAAGCGCGTAGCAGTGAAGTCTGGGTATGGGGCAATGTCCTTCTCTGCTCCTTTTCAGTAGAGGATGACACTGGAGGCAGCTGGCGGGCACACTGGGGATGTGAAGCAGCTCTGGAGCCCACGTGGGCCTGCCGTGGAGGGCAGGGATGTCTGTGGATGCGGCGGTGTGACATGGACACTGGGTCTCCCTCCTTGGCATACACCTTGTAAAATGCAAGTCATCTGTGCAGTAAGCATTTTGGTTGTTGCATGACAGTGCACTCACTGGTGGCTGCTGGTCCCAGGCAGCTTTAGGTCGGGACAGGCACAAGGCAGGCCCAGCCTGGTTAGACAGCTGGGCGCTTTTCACTTCTCACAGCCTTCGGGGAGGGCAAAGGGGCTGCGGGTTAAGCTGATCACCAATAATTTAATCCTCCACACTCATGTAATGAGGCCTCCACAAGAACCCGAGAACTGGGTTCCAAGAGCTTTGGACAGTTGAGCAGGTCATCCCAGCGTGTGGTGCCCTTTGAGGGCTTGGCAGCTGTCCCCTCCCACAGTGCACCTGGGCATCCCTCCTTTTGTATCCTCCCCAATACTGTGGCCTGAGTTTCCCTGAGTTCTGCAAACTGCTCTAGCAAATGAACCAAATTCAAGGTGGGAGTCGTGGTAACTCCAATTTCTGGCTGGCTGCTAGACATTCTGGAGGGCCAGACTGTGGGGGTGTCAGAACTGTGCACACCGGGCTCACCCAGCTTGCTGGGTGGAGGAGACCCCACACGGGTGTCTTCTAGACTGACAGTGGTGAAAGAACACAGGGAGGCATTGTGCTCTTGACCCAGGCTCCATTTTGTCACCAAGACAGGGTTGAGAGCCTTACGGCTTACACTCAGTGCTGGCTGCTCCTTCTCTGGGCATAATTTCACAGCAAGAACCTTCTGGTGAGGCAGGACAGTACTCGGCATCAGTAAGCGTTCAGGAGAGGATGGCAGTGATTTCAAGAAAACCGTTGTAAAATCCACATAAAGCAAGCCGTGGTTTCCCTCAGTGTTTGGAGAGAGGAGCTGGGAAGAGATGGCAAAGCGGGCACAAGTGTAGCACCGTCAGGAGCGCCTGAGGTGCAGGTGATGTGCATCACGCTTGGCTAACACACTTGGGACATGGGCGGAGCCTGCACCCCAGCACTGGCAAGCTTGGCTTCAGCTACGGGGCTGCACGCGTTTGACACAGGATGGGCAGACCAGCCATGAAAGTGCGAATGTAGGCAACGTGAAAACACTTTCAGATCGACAGCTTACACTTTATGATATACTCACATTCACACACGAACCGTGTTTACAAGTACAAAAGGGAAAAGACCGCAAGGAACCTAAGCACTGTGTCATGGACTACATTCAACGAAGGTAATACTGTCATCCCTGTTCCCCGTTTTTGTTTTAAGTCTGGGAGGAAGTGGCAAATGCCACTCTCGTCTGCCTGATCCTTTAGAAGTTGTGCAGCTCAGCACAGGTCTGGGTTTCCACGGAGCTGAACTGAGACTCCATGGTGTTCCAGGCCAGATCGGCCAGCAGGAAGTCATCCATGGCTGTCTGTGTTTCGTTGCTGGTGAAGAACAAGCTCCCCAGCGCCTCCAGGCCCGACCTGGTGGTCTGTGTCTCGGCGCTGTTTAGCTGCACTTTGTTTTCCAGAGCAGGGACGTTTCGGGGGGCCAAAAGGGCTTCTGTCTGGGTCTCGGTGTCAGATGAGTCAGTACTCATGGAAAAGCTGGAGTGTTTCAGGATGCTGCCGAGGGGCAGGTGAGGGCCGCTGTCCAGGAAGAAGTTTAAGTCTGTCTGGGTCTGCGTGTCAAACATCTCGAGCCCTAGGAAGTGGGTGCCACCCCTGCACCCGAAGGGGGGCACGGACGGGTCTGTAAGGAAGAAGTCTGTCTGGGTCTCAATGTCCAGCGACTCCAGGGCTGGCTCTGCGTGCATGGTGCCCAGGACACTCTCGTCAGTCTGAGTCTGGATGTTGGAGGCAGAGAAGAACTCTTCAATATCAAAATCGATGCTGGGATTCTGGGGGGGTCCAGAAGGCAGCTGGGTGTCAGGCCCAGCATTGGTGTCAGGTAAAAGACCACGATTGTCCAGCCCCTGGCTGGGCAGGCTGCTTGACAAGATGTTTTCTAGGTCGCTGAGGAGGTCTATGGTTTGGGTCTGGTTATCTGTCGTGTTCTGAGAGGGAAGCAGACTGCTCTGTGCACTGAAGTTTAAGATGGGCATGGGCTTCTCCACTGCTTCACTGAGAGCCTTGGGGTTGCTCTGAGGTAACAAACCATGGGGGATGGTCTCTGCTACTAAACTGCTGTTTATCATATTGTCTGTGGGAACACTGTATGTGGAGTGGACGCTGTCAAAGATGTCCCCACACAACCCAGCTTGGTCCATCGGCAGCCGGTGGTCTAGGGGCCCAGGAACCCCACAGGTCTGGGTCTCCTTGGAGACCGCACCTGGTTGGAGACAGATGTTGATGAAAGCGTCTGTCTGCGCAGCGATGGATGACACTGCCTTGGAGCCTGGCAGAAGTGTCTGAGTGTGGACACTAATGGGAAGGGACACCTGCGAGTTAAACGTCAGGTCAGTTTGAGAGCAAGACGACACGGAAGAGTCAGGGTTGCCCCACGGCACAGAAGGGACCAAGTGCTGTGCAGCACAGGACAGGTCTGTTTGCACATTGGTGGATGAAATGCTGTTCCTTTGGCACACGCCCTCTAGCTCCAGGGAGGGGTTGGGACACTTCCCCAGGTTCACCTGGACACCTGCACTGACTGGCTCCACACTGGGATTTGTAACTTTTGAGAGGGGCAGGCTCTCCTTCATGGAGCACGCCTTGGACTCCAGGCCAAGAATTAGGGCCCCCACGGACAGAGGCACCAGGTGCACGGCCCCCGTCGCAGAGCCCTGATCGACGCCCAGCACCACGGGCTGGGTGGAGGAATCGGCTGTAGGCACAAAGAGTGGCACAGGCGACAGCTGCATGACTGGAAGCTTCACCAGAGCCACCTTGGGCTTTGGTAAGAGCAGCTTCTGAGGCTGTCTGGGAGGTGGGGGGACACTCTGCTTCCTGGAGCCACGAGAGTCCTCAAGAGCAGCTACGAGTTTTAGTTCTGAAGTCTCCAGTTCCTGGGTGTCTGGCTGGAGCCGTGGTTGGTTGCTGAAGGATTCGATGGTCTTTGCGGACAGCTTCCGGTTCTACAGGTAGTTTTCCATTTTCCTTTTTTTACTAGGTGGGTCCCTGAAAACAATGACAGAGGGGCTGGGGAGATGGCTCAGTGGAATAAGCGCTTCCCTGACAAGCGCAAGGGCCTGAGTTCAATCCCCGGTTCCGCAAAAAAAAAAAAAAAAAAAAAAAAAGACAGCTGTTTAAAGCACAGCGTTTTTTTTGGGCCGGCCAAATAGCTCAGTGGATTAAAGCACCTGCAAGAGGGCTGGGGGCTCGATCCCTGGGCCTGCTGTGCCAGCCTTGCCCCCAGGGTGCGCTGAGATAGCAACTGAGACTGGGCAAGGTGGCACGCACTTGTAATCCCAGCACTTGGGAGGCTGTAAACAGTTGGATCACTATGAGTCTAATCTAGCAGTGAGACCGTGAATACCCTGTAGACCCTTTCCTAAAATAAAAAATAATAAATAAATAAAAGCACAGCTTTCTCTGACCACGTTGCTTCACACATCAGAGGTCAGATTCTACCAGAGGGACTGCCCTTCTGGCAACCCTGAGATCAGGCCTGTCGTGGCGGGCAGGTGTCCAGAAGAGGAGTAAACAGGGAAGGAGGAACATTTCTCTTTTCTAAGGCTGTGAGTACGTGTCTTCTGGAGACAGGGTCTCACTATGTAGTTCAGGCTGGCCATGAACTTACTTTGTAGCCCAGGTTGGCTTTGAACTTGAGCAATCCTCCTGCTTCAGCTTTCCAAGTGCTGGGATTACAGGGGAGTGGCACTATGGCTGATTTTCCTGCGGAGCTGGTACTTTCAAATGTAAACACCAAGAGACCCTCAGAGAGGATGAACAAAATGAAAAGGAGAAGCAGTGACAGATGTGGTGATACATGCCTGTACTCTGAACACTCAGGAGGCTGAGGCAGGGGGTTTGCGAATTGGAGCTGGCCTGGGCTATGGTGAGTTCAAGGCCAGCCAGGTGGGGGGACCTCCGCCATACCAAACAGAAAACAAAACAACGGAAAAAGAGGAACAACTGGGTGAAGAGTCTGTCCTGAGACATGCCTGCTGCCATTTCTGAGAGCCACCCGCTCCGCCCTTCTGGCCCACTGCAGCGCCGCCTCACCTGTGCTCTGCGGGGATCTCATGGCCTGTGCGGTAGATGTGCGACTGCAGCGCCGTCCTGCTGGCATAGGGGCAGCCACACGTGCACTGGAAGGTCTTGCCACAGTCCTCCGTGTGCCTCTTCAGGTCCCACTCTGTGCCGTACGAGTTGCCACACTTGGCGCATTTGTGCTTCTTCTCAGCATGCATCTTCATGAAGTGCTGTGAGGGCATGGGTGGCTGAGAACAACGCCTTCACAGCCACCGGCCCCCAGCCCACAGACACAGCCCGGGCAGCCCACGGTGACAGCCTGGGCATGATGCGCGGCAGGATAGGGCCACCCCTGGCCCCTGCCTGAGCGCAGAGCAGGCTGGGCCTCCACCTTCTCAATTTGTCCAGGGAAGAGAATATGAAGAAAAGTCAAATACCTGTTTCACGAGAGAAAACTGTGAGAATGGTCTGTCGGGGCCCCTGGGGCAGCCTTCAATTGGACAACAGTAGAATTTTGGTACGGTCTTTAAGTCTTTTCTTACTGTTGGGTTTACGATGCCATCCTGCAAAAGAAAAGTTATTTTCAACAATTATTTTCAGAAAACCAATAGCCCAGGCTGGTGGTAGAAAGAAAGCAATGATTGAAAACTGCACCAGGGTTCTTTCCAAGGTGAGTACAGCTCTCAAACTGGGTTCTGATGATGGCTGTGGTGGCCACGCTGGCCTTAGTCTCAGAGCGCGCAGGAGCCAGAAACACACGCTCCTCCCCTTCGCCCGCTTCCTGCACCTGTGGCTTGTAACTGCTCAGTCACAGGGAACCCACAGGCAATGCAATGTCATCAGCAGTGCACGATCCACCCTGTCCCTATAAAATCACGAACACCCCTGAATACCGGATGGAAGGATGGCAGAGTTGGCTGAAAGACCCGTTTCCCCTCACAGTCTAGGAAGATAAAACAGAGCAAAAGCTCCCCCCAGGGGCCACCACTGGCCCTGCACTTTAATGGAGGGCACTTTCATTACTGGCAGGGGCTGCAGAACCGCCTGAAGCAGACAGGGTGCTCTATGGCAAACTTCACCACTCCCACTCCGTGCAGCGCCTTCTCCTTTAGTAAATCTCTGCCTCCTTAGCTATTTCTGTGTGTCCTGCTCAATTCTGTGTTTGGGAAACAAGGAATCCATAAGACAGTGGCTGTCTGCTAACAGTTGAACAACTCTATAAATCTACTAGAAAGAACTGAGTCAGGACTTAAAATAGGTATATTTCATAGTGTGTAAAATGCACATCGATAAATCTGTTAGTTTTTTTCAAAAACCCCCAAGAACAATTTTCTTTCTCTCCTCCTGATTTTTCTGAGCCAGGGTCTCATTATGTAGTCTAGGCTGGCACTGAATTCACAATTCTCCTGTCTCTGCTGGGATTACAGACATGTAGCATACCTGGCTCATTTCTTACTGAAATCATATGCGACTTTATTTTTGGAGTGGCTGGGAACTGAACCCAGGGCATGCTAAGCAAGTGCTTTACCACTCAACTACACCCCAGCACCAAAACTCCTTTCTAAAAAAATCTTACCTCTTTCTATTCCTGTACAATTCTGACTAAACTTGGAACTTCTGCCCTTGCAGCTAGCTTCTGCTGCAGTGGAATACTCACAGTGACACAGGCTCAGGATTTTGGCATCACATCTGGTGTTTATTTTTTGAAATGGGCTTGCTCTGAGTCCAGACTGGCACTGAAATCACAGTGATGCCCCTGCTTCAGCCTTCTTACCATGCCCAGTTGGGCTGTTTCTACACCTCTAAGATCCTTAGTCTAAGTTCCTGAGAAAACCTTTGTGACCAGGGCCTGGGTTTCCTGACTGGCAGCACCGTGACTCCTCTGATGTCATACTGCCCCCTCGGCAGCTGAAGACTGCTGGCACAACTTTAAGGCAGGCTGCATGTGGATGCTTTGCTATACTTGACATTTAATAAACATTATGACGTCCAGTATCACAAGCTTCCGAGGGCTGGGGACGTAGCTCAGTGGTGACACCTGGCAGGCTTGAGGTCTTAGGTTTGCTCCTATGTATTAGGCACTGACTGTGTCAGCACTTTATTTTTTATTTATTTATTTATTTTTTTGTGGAACCAGGGATTGAACTCAGGCCCTTGCGCTTGCCAGGGAAGCGCTTATTCCACTGAGCCATCTCCCTGGCCCCTGTGTCAGCACCTTAAAAAAAATTTTTTTTATGTGTTTGGTACAGGGTCTCACTATGCAGCTCGGACTTGCAGTGATCCTCCTGTTTTCAGCCTCTCCAGCGCTGGGATTACAGATGTATGTCACCATGCTTGGTCTCAGTGGTGGCTCAGGGTGCATGGCGAAGCACATGGTACTGGGGATTGAACCCTGGTCCCTGTGCCTGCCTAAGCAGGTGCTTAGTCTGCTGAGCTATCTCGCTGGGCCCTCTCAGCATTTTTTAATGGTTTATTAATTTTTGGTTTTTGAGCCAGGGTCTCACTGTGTAATTCAGTCTGGGTCACTGAGATGATCAAGCAGCTCCCAGATAATTCTCATTGTCTCCAACTGATGAAAACGAAGGGCTGGGGAGATGGGGGCAGATAGCTTGGCGGTCTAAGCACCTGCCTGGCAAGCACAAGGACCTGGGTTTGATCCCCTCATACCACATGCCCTGCTGGCCCCGGATCCCTGGGCACACTGAGCTGGGCACCAAAACCTGGTGTGGTGGTCCTGGTACTGGGGAGGCTGTGACAGGAAGATCATTATGAGTCCAAAGCTGCATGAGATTCTGTACCAAATAAATAAATCTAAAAACAAAAAAAATCTCAAAAAACTGGGTGTGGTGGCATAGTCCTGTAATTCCAGCACTCAGGAGGCTAAGGCAGGAGAAATCTTCAGAGTTCAAGACCAGCCTGGGCTACAAAGTGAATTCAAGACCAGCCTGAACTGCACAGTGAGACCCTGCCTCAAAAAAAGGAAACAGTGCTTGCTTTGGCAGCACATATACTAAAATTGCAACGATACAGAGAAGATTAGCACAGCCCCTGCACAAGGATGACACGCAAATTCGTGAAGCATTCCATATTTTTTTCTAATGGTGTTTGTAAATAGGATATCAAGTCTGCATCTTGTACAGCAATTAAGCACTAGGAAGAATGTATGCAATGTGTTAATTATTGAAACTGCAATACCAATTTGGTTTGAAACTGTCTCATTGCTATTTGTTTCTCAATAAAATTATTGAAAAAAATGAAAGAAAGACAGCCTCCTGCCAAAAAGAACACAAAAACCAAAAGCACCTTTGACACTGCACAGTGTTTTAAAGACGACAGCAAAGAAGGGGCTATGAGGCAGAATCCCCGCTCCTGTCCAGCCACCCGCCAACGCTGTCACGAGCTGCTTTTTTGGTCCCCTCTTCACGCTCAGCCTGCTCTGCCTGCACCACACTCTTCCCACCTCGCTTCCACCCACTCCGGGCTGTGCATTCAGGTGACTCCTGTACAGGCCTGATGTGAGTCGCAGCCACCAGACACGACTGGCACAAGGCGTGGCCTCTTTCCAACTCAGGATTACCCCGTGCCTCAGGATCTGATTAGCAGGGAGAGGGCCCAGGTCACACATGCAACCCTATCTGCTCAGAGCACAGTGAAAGCTCTGATCTTCCTCTGAATTTCACTACAGCACTTAATCTACCCAAACCACTATCATTTTCATTCTTTCTGTGCCAGGGTCTTTCTAGGTAGCTTGGCCTTGAGCTCATGGTGATCCTGCTGCCTCAGGCCATCATTTTCTTATATAGTTCCTGTCTCCCACCTGAATTTCTTTAGGGCAGAAATTAATACACCTTTCCATAGTGTTCCTGCTTTAGTAAGAAAACAAGCTAGGCATGGTTGTGCATATTTATAATCCTAGCACTCAGGAGGCTGAGGCAAGAAGGTCACTGTGAGCTTGAGGCCAGCCCAGAAAATACAGGGAGATGCCTTCTCAAAAAACAGATGAGTAAAGCAAACATGTTAAATACCATGCAGTGTCACTCCTGCAGCTGATGAGAATCACAAGACATTTTATGAACATCCATGCCTGCTAGGCCCAGTGGCCCACATCTGTGGTTCCAGTGCTCTGAGAGGCTGAGGCAAGAGAATCCTATATTCAAGCCCGGCCTGGGCATTTCATGAACTTAGCAAGACCCTATCTCTAAATAATAAATAATAAAAGGTCTTGGGCTGCATCTCAGTGAGCAGGTCCTGGGTTCATTATACAGTACCAAAAAATAGAATTAAAAAAATCCATGCCTGTACCCAGAAATTCTGGTGATACTTTTGGTTGGATTGGGGTCCATATCCAGTTTTATTATCATTATTTAATTTGGTACAGGGTCCCACTATGCAGCTTGGACTCCTAGTGATCCTTCTGTCTTCAGCCTCCTCAGCACTGGGATTACAGGTGTGCGTCACCTCGCCTGGACTCAGTTTTTGGCTCAGCGCACTCAGGGGCAGGGCCAGTGTGGCATGTGGTACCAGGGATAGAACCCTGGTCCCTGGGCTTGCCTAAGCAGGCACTTAGTCTGCTGAGCTATCTTGCCAGCCCCCCCCCCCCTTTTCTTGTCTATATCCAGCTTTAAATGTTCCCAAAGTGCATCCTTGTCTAAGAACGCCAGGGCAGGTGTGACCCCTGGGCTCTGGACCTGCACTGCTATGGCTGGAATTCTCTGTGTCCACTCTACTGTGCCCTTGAGCAAATCTAACTCCTGGTCTCCTCACCTGTGAAATGGGCATAGTCAAGCTTATGGGGACCACATTAATCCAGGTAAGGGGCTCAGCACAAAGCTCACATGGCTGTCTCCATGGGAGGCACCAGGCAGGGCTCTGGGACTATTTCTTCTTCGCTTTTTGCCAAGCAACTGGACACCAATAAACTAATCTGAAAGGTACTTTACCCTTCCATCGGAGGCGGGCTGCTCTGGCAGCTGCTAAGCTTCATGACAACTGACATCGCCTGTTCTGCCAACCTCATTTCATTCAACCAAGCCATCGGGTGTTTTATTTTTATGGAATACTTGCAATTAATTTCTAGTTTTCCTTCTCCTGTTCTCAGCAGTAGAAAAAGAATAAAAGTGTATGTACAGAAAATGAAGCATGGGGATAACATTCCACAAGGCTCTGAACTCCTTCTGTTCTTTTTTCTGTGTATGTGTGTGTGTTTTTGAGACAGGGTCTTGCTATGCAGTTCAGGATGGCCTTGAGCTCACTTTGCTTTTTTTTTTTTTTTTTTTTAATATTGTTTTTTTTAATATTGTTGGTAAATCTTTATTTATGTGTGTGTGTGTGTGTGTGTATGTGTGTGTGTGTGTGGCCAAAACAGCACACCAGGGGGCGGGGCCGGCTGGCATGTGGTGCTGGGGGATTGAACCGTGGTCCCTGTGCTTTGCTTAGCTTAGCTTGTTCTAAGTAGGTGCTTTAGACCACTGAGCCATCTCCCCAGCCCTTGAGCTCACTTTGTAGTGACCAGGCTGGTCTTGAACTCACAGCAACCCTCCTGCCTCAGCCTCCTCAGTGCTGGGATTACAGGTGTGTGCCACTACCTCTGGCTTGAACTTCCTTCATGACATTATCAGGTGTCTCTTGGCTGGCTTATGTGCCAGGGAGCTGTCCCCCTTCGCTGGGTCCTTTTATTTTTTTATTTTTATTTATTTATTTTTTTT
>NW_004524587.1:670836-676764 GCF_000260255.1 Octodon degus
TGTGGTGCTGGGGGATTGAACCGTGGTCCCTGTGCTTTGCTAAGCTTGTTCTAAGTAGGTGCTTTAGACCACTGAGCCATCTCACCAGCCCCCGCTGGGTCCTTTTAGAACTCATGATCTACCACAGAGCACCTGGCAGCCCTCCTGGACCACCACGTTCCTCCTGCGCCCTCGAGTGGAACCTGGGTCTCCTTAGGCACCGCGTGTAGCTCCTGGACCTCCCTTTCTCTGCTCCCATTCCAAGGGCCTCAAAATCTCCGGACTGTCATCAACTCAGCTCACTTCTATCTTGTTTTCATCATACTTGGCCAGATGCATCTTTTATTAAAAATGTATTTGGTGGTTATAGTGTCTTACTACACAGCTTGGACTTGATGATCCTGTTTCTAGTCTCCCCAGCACTGGGATTACAGGCCTACACCACTATGACCAGCTTCTGGCTGGCTCAGCCCACCCTGGGAGCAGGGCAGGAGCATTATGTGGTGCTGTGGATTGAGCTGTAGTCCCTTTGCTTGCCTACGCTTGCCTAAGTAGGCACTTTAGTCTTCTGAGCTATCTTTTTTTTTTTTTTTAACATTTAGTGTGTGTGTGTGTGTGTGTGTGTGGCCAGCTCAGCCCACCAGGGGGGCGCAGCTGGCTGGCATGTGGTGCTGGGGATCGAACCGCGGTCCCTGTGCTTTGCCAAGCTTGCTCCAAGTAGGTGCTTTAGACCACTGAGCCATCTCTCCAGCCCCTTCTGAGCTATCTTGCTGGTCCCTAGATTCATCTTTTGAATTACAATTCTGACCAAACATTTCCAACAGTATCTCCACTGGGCTGGGGAGATATTCCATGGCATAAGCACCTGCATGGCAAGTAAAAGGCCCTGAGTTTGATTGCTAGTTTAAAAAAAAAAAAAAAAAAATCCATCCACCAGCACCTGCACCCCACCAAGTCAGGGTGCCCCAGGCCATGTGGCTCCTCGTCCCTCTCCTCAGGGCTCCCAGATCCTTTTCTCTTCTCTCAGGACCCTCCTCCATCTGAGGGAACCACAGGCTGAGCTTCCCTTTCCAACGTGCTCTGACCACATGTATTTAAGAGTTCAGATGTTCAAATATTTGCAGACTTCACCACTTAAGCATCCCTCATTAGAAAATCCAAAATCTGAAATGCTCCAAAATCTGCAATCTTTTAAGCATCAACCTATAACTAAAATTTCCCAAACCTTTCCAGAGCCAGGAAGGTACTTGTGCCTTCTGTTGTATTCAGGAGGATTCTAACAGAATAAATGTTCCATACCAACTTTAGTCCACCAGCCATCAGAGCTCAAGTGGTTTCCTGTGTGGGAATGAGGCCACTAAACACAAGCTGGATGGCGCTTTAGTCTTCTGAGCTGTCTTACTGGCCCATGATGCCATGGCAACCACCCGACACACGCATGCTCCTGCTCCCTGAGCTCCTGCTCCGCAGTGTCTCTGTCACAGCAGCCCACCCCTGCTCAGGGCCTTCTTCGCATTCCTGTCCTGAGGACAGAACTCAAGTGAAGGCTGGGGAGATGACAAATGGCAGTGGCAAAACAAAACAAGTACAGCAGAGTTTTGTTTATGAATAAAATTTTCTAGACTTTGTCAATCTTTTTTTTTTTTTTTTTTGGCGGAACCGGGGATTGAACTCAGGCCCTTGCACTTGCCAGGGAAGCGCTTATGCCACTGAGCCATCTCCCCGGCCCTGTCAATCTTTTATGTGTCTAACTGAAAAAAAATGTCCACCACAAAAATGACTGCAAGGACTGGATGGTGGACCAGGCCTATAATTGTAGCACTCAAGAGGCTGAGTCAGGAGGATGGTAGCCCAAGTCTAGCCAGTGTCCCCCTTTGCTGGGTCCTTTCAAAACTCATGATCCATCACAGAGTACCTGGCAGCCCTCACGGACCACCACACTGAGTATAAGGCTGGTCTGGACCATAAAATAGAGAACCTATCTCAACAAAACAAAACACCAGAAAAAAACTACCACCAGAACCCCCCACCCCAGTCAAAAACATTTTGTAAGTGACAGAACTTGAAAAAGATAAAGCAACTTAAAAACAAGATAGAAAAACACCAAAGGACTCAGGTTCATCCTTCTTTATGGCAGAGTAGTACTCTGGAGGGATAAATACCACGCTTCCTCTCCATTCATCCACGGATGGACACAGGCTCCTTTCAAGATTTAGCTCTTAGGGACTGTGCTGTGCCAGGAAACAGGTCTTCTGTAGAAGGGAAGGGAATCAAGAAATGGAGGGAGGGGGCTGGGGAGGTGGCTCAGTAGAATAAGTGCTTCCCTGGCAAGCACAAGGGCCTAAGTTCAATCCCCGGTTCTGCCAAAGAAAAGAAAAGAAAAGAAAAGGAGGGAGGGGGCACGGAGAAGGGGGAAGGAGGTGGGCAAGCAATTCAGATAAGCTATGACCTCTACCAACCCCGAAACGAATGTGGTAACTCCTTACTGTACTACCAACAAGGACTAATAAAAGTAAGAAAAAATGAAATGAGAAACACAGTGGAAAAGCACAGAAGCAGAAGACTAGAGACTTGCAGACTGTCTGCATGTGACCATCTTCACGGAAAACACGTGTGAAGGAAACCAGTTAGCTTCTGCTGTCTTGCTGTAACCAGAAAATTCAGTTTTCTACAATATGCTTGACAGAGCAACCTGGAACCTTTCTTTTTTTTTCAAAGGATTTTTCTGGCAAATCACCGGAGGCAAACCCCTGGGCTGAAGAGAACGGGAGGCCCTGTAAGCCATGCTTTAAGAATTAAATGCTGCTCGATAAGAGGTCCTTAAGTGCTCTCTCTCCTGTCCCCTTGGCTGCTTTCCGATGTGCGGAACAAAAGATGCTGGCAGTCAGGACAGGCCTGCTCCTCCCACTCTGCCAGCTTCCACTCCAAATCACACAGCTCCTCTCTCTCATGACCCCACTGTAGGCAAGGCTGAGCCAGAAGGTTTCTAGGTTTCCTCATGGGACACAGAATACTGACAGAGACCTAAGGACCCTCATAAAAACAAAGGCAGCCAATACTGTGCAGCTTCCAATTCAATTCCCCTTCTTACCCACTGCCTTTCACAACTGTTAATCATTTACATTAGGAATGGACTATCTGATTGCAGGTGGGGTGTCTTAGGAAAAAAGATTACAATAAATTGAGCAGTATACACCAACTAATAGAAAGAGGAATACAAATGATCAGAGCCTGGAAAACACAAAAGCAACCATCAGTCACGTGTGCTGGTGCTCCCCTATAATTCCAGCACTCAAGAAGGTGAGGCTCAAGGATCACCATAATTTGTGGTCAACCTGGGCCACAGGTGAGTTCAAGGTCAGCATGACCTATGCAATGAGACCTGGGTCTCAAAAATAAATAGAAATAACGAAAGAAATTAGAATAATGCAACTATTTCTAACCAAGACAGTGAAAATTTCCACTGAATAAGATGATCCACACACTCAGTGTAGGCTTAGGGCAGAAGAGTGGAGCAAACACCTGGGTGAGAGCCAGCTTCTCAGGAAGCTTGGTCGCATCTTCCTGTTGTCTCGTCCCTCCCTCCAGTTCTCTGAGAACATTAAGTGTCAATAATACAGTAATGGAGGACCAGGGAGATGGCTCAGTAGAATAGGGCAAGCGCTAAGGGCCTGAGTTCAATCTCTGGTTCTGCCAACCCCCCACAAAACCAACCAACCAAACAAACAAAAGAATACAGTAATGAAACCTGGGGTGATGGCTCACACCTGTAATGCCAGCACTGGTGAGGCCGAGGCAGGAGGACTGGCTGAGTTCATTGAGTTCACACTGTCTCAAAAAACAAAGCAAAACAAAACAGGCCGGGGATATGGCTCAGTGGCATAGCGCCCTCCTGGCAAGCGTGAAGTCCTGAGTTCAATTCCCCAGACCAAAAAACTAAACAATTACTACAGTAATGTGTGTACTAAAGAGCCTTCCAGCAGCAACCAGGGTAAGGATTTGTCAGCCTGGGGTACCACACAGCGGCATGGCTATTCTGTCCCACAGGCCACTTTCTGAGTGGGGTACAACTACACACCAGCTTGGAGGCTGAGGCAGCAAAAATTTTTTTTTTTTTTGTGGAACCGAGGATTGATCTCAGGCCCTTGTGCTTGCCAGGGAAGCACTTATTCCACTGAGCCATCTCCCTGGCCCCAAGGCAGCAGGATTGCCGGGTGTCTGAGGGCAGTGTTGGCTACACAGTGAAACCCTTCCTCTCAAAAAGAGGTCTTCCCACAAGCAGCAGATGGCTTGAGGCTGCTGGCATAGAGCTTAGAAAGGCAGAAGAGGGCGGGAAAGTAAGATCCTTAACAACAAAAAACTTCAAAGGTGACTCTGGGGGAGGTTTGTTTAATTCCTGCTGAGAAAGGTCACTTTGGTGACCCAGGAAGGAATCTCCCAAGAGTCCATCTTCCCACTGCTCCATGTTTCTGTTCAGAAAAAGAGCCTGAGGAATTCTGTGCTGTCTTCAGGTGAGCAACAGCTGAAAAATGGAAAGAATGGAAAGAATGGAAAGAATGGAAAGAATGACTTCGCATGGGTTCTGGCAAGGGACGATTCTGAAGTCCAAGGGAGGACTGGACTGCTGAAATTTGTATTTGCTCAAGTATCTCCCTCTGTTACATACTGGTCTCTTGTGGATTCCCAAACTTGAGATACTTTTAAAGCCTAATGAGAGATCAGCTTCTTGCATACTATCCCACTAGTCCTGAAAAGTGGTCATCATCATGCTAGCAGAGGCTTAATAAAATTTTGAGGCAGAGACAGGTCCTAGCAGCAATTCCCGAGACGGGAATACAATAAACTGCAAAGAAATGCTGGTCAGAGTGATTTCTGCCAACAGCAAGGACAGCAAGGCGGCTTCATCTTGTGCCTGAAGACACCAAGTCCCCTCTCCCCCCAGCTGTCACCAGTGAAGGGATGACACTGAATGCAGGTCCTGGCTGTTGTAAGAGAACCAACAAATTAAGCTGTAGAATCCCTACAAACATATAGTTTCTACGCCTACGTTAGGATAAGGTTAAGAAAATGAAAGATTTGACTCAAATTTGGTATGAACAAAGATATAATAAATTGGGTTATGAGGAAACCCGGAATTCTTCTTCCAGCAGCAGAATCTTCTTTAGCAAACCCCTGGGTGCATTTCCTGCCAGATCTTCCCAAGACAAAGTGGTTGCTCTGGTTCTGCTGGTAGCAAGGATGGAAATCCCTTCGCAGACAGCGCATTTATCTGCCCCACTACATGCTACAACGTCAAAATCCCTGCCATTCGGTCTTTATAAGAAGCCTGACTCTAAGAAGTTTCCAAGTGGGATTTACTCGAAAGTCCGTACCACACGCAACAGTGGTAATCGAGTAAAATCAGACCCTGGGAAGCTACACATCCTCAACATTACTTTCAGTGACTTGTGCTTTCCAATTATCCTCACGAAGGGCACTGAGGCTCTCGGAGGTGAAAAGAAACTTCCTATTGCAATGACTGAGAAATCCTGACTTAATGGGCCTGGGTGGGCAAGGGTATCTGGGTTTTTAATAAGCTTTCCACAGTCATCAAAGATTGGAAATCCTCGTTCCCTTTTACACGATGATGCGCGGATGGCCAGATCAGACCACTGTCACCTTCCTCCGCTGTGGCCCTCTGGGAGAATCTCCTTCGGGTCTCATTTCTGAGCAGTTCTAGCTCAGCAACCCCGGGACACTTGTAAGTGGAGATCCTCGGAGCCAAACCTGAACCGCCGGGCCAGACTGGGTGGGTGGGGGACTCGGAGGCCGGACTCGGGCTTAATCCTGCTTCCCACCCCCAGCAGTGACTCCCGTGCCCCTCGGACTGACGCCGAGGGCCACCGCGGCACGCGGCGCTGAGGGCGAGGAGCGGGGGCCCGCGGGACCCGGGGCCGACAGCAGGGCCCG
>NW_004524587.1:677173-697178 GCF_000260255.1 Octodon degus
AGCCGCGGGTTCCACCGCCGCCGCCTCAGAGGCCGCCATGGCTCCCACACAGCCGCGGTCCCGCTCGCAGGGCCCGCCCCCACGCAGCCACTTCCGGCAGGGGGCGGGGCGGCCGGGCTCATTAGCATCCGGCGCGCGCGCCCCCTGCCGGCCGCGGAGCGCCCAAGAGGAGGGAGGCTGCGCGCTGCGGAAACGATGCCAACAGGTAAGTGTGTCGGTCACGCGGACCGAGCCTTTCCTTACCTTCAAGGAAACTTGGCCTGAGGCAACAGTTGGATGTAAGAAGCAGCAATTCCCTTAGAAGCTTTAGCTCCCAAAGATTATATGCAACCCAGGTGCTCAATGGCAGGACGGGCAATAACGTTGCGCTTTCCATCGAGTGTCACATTTTGTTCCCAAAGCATTGGTAGCGGTGGCTAGCAGGTATGTACCTAGTAAGTCTCCCCTCACGGTGCAGGAAAGGAAATTTAGGCATACAGACATTAATTTGCCCTAGATTGCATGGCACAAGTGAAAGGATGTTACTACTGACAGGGTGGATCGTTTTAGGGGGTCTGTTGTTACCCACTCCTATTTTTCCCCCTAGTACTGGGGATTGAACCCAGGGCTTTCACTCTGAACTACATCCCCAGCCCTTTTTTATTTTGAGATAGACTCTCACTAAATCGGGGCTGGGGAGGTGGCCCAGTAGAATAAGACCTTGCCTGGCAAGCACTAGGACCTGAGTTCAATCCCCGCTTCCGAGGGAAAAAAAAAGAATCTCACTAAATCCCTAAGGCTGGGCTTGGCCTCCATCTTCCTGCCTCAGTCTCCCAAAGTGCTGGGATTACTGGGCTGTACTGTCAGCCTGGCTACCTGCCTGTTTTAATTCCTGAAATTCCATGTTGTCTGGGAAGCAGTGTAGCTCCGTGCATGGTCCCCAAACCTCAATGCCTAAAGAGACTAGGTAGGTCACCTAAATAGGAATAGCTAGGTGGGGGACTGCAGTGCAATTGGACCCTGCCCCTGTCTGAAGGGGGCAGCTGCTGCATATCTCTGGGATTACTAGATTATCTTGTGAAGATGCCCAACTTTTACAAATTAGCTGCATTAGTGTTCAATCACTAATAACAAATTACCACCAATTTAGTGTCTGGCCATAACAAATTTATCTTGCAGCTCTGTAGGTCTGGAGCCTGAAATGTCAGCAGGCCAGTCCCTTCTGGAGGCTCTGGAGAGAATCCATCTGCTTTTTCCAGCTTCTATAGGCTGCTGCATTCCTTGGCTGGTGGCCCCTTCCATCAAGGTCTGTGGCATTGAGGTGAGTTTGTACCAGCCGTCAGATCATTTCTTTTAAAAACATATGATACTGGGTCTTGAACCCAGGGCCTCTCACGTGCTAGACAAATATTCTTCCAGTGAGTTATGCAGCCTTTTAAGTTTACTTTTAAATTTTAATTATTTTGAGATGGAGCCTTGCTAAGTTGTCTGGGCTGGTCTCAAATTTGTTTCATTTTTTCTTTTTTTGTACTGGGGATCAAATTCAGGACCTTGTGCTTGCCAGGCAGGTGCTTATGCTACTGAGTTATCTTCTCACCCCTTGATCTCAAATTTATGATCCTCCCACCTCAGCTTCTCCAGTAGCTTGAATTATCTACATGCCACCATTGTACCAAGCCACTGTCATCTCCCTATAGCTCTTCATTCTTTAAGATCCTGTGACCACATTGGGCCTATTGAGGCACTGCAGGGAACTTCTCCAACCACAGAATTCCTTTGCTGTATAAAATAACACATACAGATTCTAGGGATTACCACACAGACTTGTTTGAGAAGGGGGCATTGTTTAGGCTGCTGTTTAAGAGTGTAGGCTGTGGAATCTGCTGGCTGGTCATTACTCAAGTAAAATAAGATTAGTCATGCTGCCTCTCTTCTAATACTGCTATGAAAGTAAGGTACTGCATACGAAATGCAGTAGCACAGTGCCTGCCACATGCCAAGTGCTGTCATCACTGCCAATCTTTTTTTTTTTTTTATGTTGCAGCACTAATATTTATTTCTAAAGCTCCTGATCAAATATAACATCAGTAATCAGCTATAGAAGAGCTAACTTAATGTGCTACCATTGCACCAAATGTCTCCATCTCATTCTCCTCCTTTGAAATGATATATAAATGACATGAAAATTCAGTTAATTATAAAATCACTGCCAATCTTTAGCTTGTTCAGGCCTTGGTGAAGATGCAATTCTTTTGGCTATCGAGGTCCTTGGCTGGGAGGTTACTGCTTGCTTTATCTGTGCTTCAGCAGCATCTAAGGGTGACAGAAAGTGCATGCCAGCTAAGGGCTGGGGGAGCCGGGGTTCTCCCATTTTTCTAAGCAAGAGCCTGTGATGCGAGGGTCACCCAGATGCAGCCAAGTGGTATCATAACAGGATGTACAATATGACTTGTATTTTCTTATTAGGCTCCAAATACACATTCCTGCTAGACACCAGAGAATCCGTGAGGCCGCTGGAAGTCATTTCAGGACCCTGCAGGGCCCCTTGCTGCACAGATCTGGTGTGGATCTCAGGCACTGGGCAAGGCGCTGGGCAGAACGCACACCAGAGACCCCAGAAACCGTGACTGCTCAGGAGGAAGTTATCCTTCAGCTCTAGTATACTCAGGGCCCCACAGGAGATGACCGACATTTCTAGGGTAAGTCTGAAAACATGATCTTTCATAGACCATGACCCACAGCCTATAGATAGTAGCAGAGAATATTATTTGGCACCCCCCTTCTGTGTTATAAGACTCCTTTTGATTTTCGTCCAAAGAAAATAATATGCTACTTTATTTTATTTATTGTGGTACGAGGGATTGAATTTAGGACCCTGCGCTTGCCAGGCAAGCGCTTATTCTACTGAGCTATCTCCCTGGCCCAATATGCTACTTTACGAGTAGTTTTTTCCTGCTGTTTTCTTCTCTGCCTTGGCCACTGGCAAAGCCCATGCTAAGATTTTGATCTTCTATCAACTGGGAAGACACATGTAGAAATATAGATTCCTATATAGTAATAGCTTTTTTTTTTTTAAAGTTACACTTTATTTTATTTTTTTTAAATTAATTAATTTATGTGTGTGTGTGTGCCCACCTCAGCCCACCAGGGGGCGGGGCTGGCTGGCATGTGGTGCTGGGGGATTGAACTGCGGTCCCTGTGCTTTGCCAAACTTGTTCTAAGTAGGTGCTTTAGACCACTGAGCCATCTCACCAGCCCCTAGTAATAGCCTTTTATAAAAAATGTATTTTAGTACAGAGCTCTAGGGTCTCACCACATAGACTACACTCGTACTGATCCTGTTTTCAGCCTCCCAAGCGCTGGGATTACAGATATGGGCTACCATGCATCTCAGTCGCTGTCTCAGTGTGTCTTGGGGCAGGGCCAGCATAGCACACCAGGGATTGAACCCTGGTCGTTGCGCCTGCCTAAGCAGTATGGTGCTTTCGTCTGCTGAGCTATCTGGCCAGCCCTATAGCAATAATCTTATCCCTAGCTTTATTCTGTGCTCTTCTGTATTCTTATCTGCCCGGCTTTCGTTATCTTTTAATTTTATAATTGTAAGAAATTTTTTGGGGGGCGGGTGGCGAACAGGGTCTTGTTGTGTAGTCTAGGCTACCCTTGAAAGCATGGCAATCCTCCTACCTCAGCCTCTTCAGTGCTCGGATTATAGACGTGTCCCAACATGCCCAGCTGAAAATACTTTTTTTTGGTTGTTTTGATTATTTTTTTATTTCCTTGAGACAGGGTCTCACTATATAGTTCAGGCTGGCCTTAAGCTCACTGTTAGCCCAGGCGGGCCTTGAACTTATGGCCATCCTCCTGCGTCAGCCTCTTAAGTACTGACACACAGGCATATGCTACCATGCCTGGCTTTATTTATTTGTTGTGGTACTGGGGATTGAACTCAGGACCTTGTACTTACCAGGCAAGTGCTTATTCTACTGAGCTATCTCCCTGGCCTGGCTTTTTTTTAGAATAGAAAAGTTTACTGGAGAAAAGGACTGGGGACTAGAAATAACTCCCGAGAGAGAGGCAGGGTCTTGAATGGGTTGCACTTATTATTTTTGAACAATGTGTTTTTATAACCCCAAATCCCCTCTGGGATAAGACAGGAATAAATTTTAAAATGTTTAAAAGAACATGCTATTTAGCAGTAATCATGCTACTTAGTAAGGGATTTTCCTTTTGAGACAGGATCTCACTATGTAGCTCAGCCTGGCCTGAACTCACTGTGTAGCCCAGGCTGGCCAGTGATCCTCTGCAGTGAGTGCTGCCATCACAGGTGTGTGCCACCATTTCCAGCCCACTGAAGGATTCTCACCAAAAGTACAGTAACTGATGTACCAGATTTCAAATACTGTATCTTTATTATTCACAAATCAGTATGTCAGTTTGAATGTCATGTGTGATAAATTAGACTACGAAAAGAATTAGACTATGAAAAGTATTGTATGTACAGTGAAACAACTGTTTTATGTGAGTGAATCATTGAATCTACGACCTTCTGCAATAACCACCCAGCAGATGCAGCCCGACCCTGAGTGGACCACTACGTGGAAGTGCTGAGTTGGTACTGATTCTCAGTGATTCTTTCTGTGATCCAAGGCTTAATAGAAAATCCTCTGAAATTATCAAATGGAACCAGACCTCCTAGGATCTCAGAGATGCAGGAATAGGCAAAAGGCCACCAGACGTGACACCCACAGGCTCGGCCACTGTGCCACATGCTTGACTTCAGAGCAACCCAGAGCCATATGCATATCGTGTTGCACCTCAAATGCCCATGACTGCTCTACCAATCAGCAAAGGGTGGGGGTGGGGAACAGGGGGGTGGAAACAGTCCCAATAATTATATGGACGTTTCTGAATTTAATACCAAGGACCGGTTTCTAAAAAGCAAGTTTATAGACAGACACTGTCCAGCTAGCCCTTAACTGGAACATATGTGCCATATAATCAAGGAGCCAATGGGCTTATAAAACCACACACATCTTACTTATCTCTAATTTTAAAATAATTCATTGCCTTGTTGGGTATGCAAGTGAGCAATGGAGAGAGTGGAGCATCTGCAATACCTGCAATTTAAAACAAAAGAAAATTAAAATAATGACAGGGCAAAGATTTATCAGCCACTTAAAAACTGCCAAGGTTGGAGGGTAGACCAGGAGCCCTCCCCCATGCGGTAATGAAGCCAATATGCAAAATCGGAAGCGACAGGAAAGTGCAGAGGTAATTAATGAGCAAGAGTGAGGCCAACACAGTGCGCTGTGAACTTGTTCAGCTTGTGAAAGAAGCTGACCACTCACCAGCTGGAGCCAAGGCTTTCAGCGCTTCCAAAAGATGCGGGCTAGAGAACTTTATCAGGCACCGCAGGGGCTCGTCCCTCTCAGCCAAGATGCCCCCACATAAGTCACTTTTGAACTTCGTTTCAAGCTATCAACAGATACATTTATAAATGACTATTTGACGTGATCCGTTGGGACAGCACAAGATAATGAAATCAGATCATGCTTTCAAATAAATCTTTGCATAAGGAACTAGAAGGGTCAGTACAGGTGGAGACCATTTAATTTGCTGTCTGCAAACAGAAGGCAGCCAGCACACGAAAGGGACCTAAATGCCAGCCTTGGCACTGCCTGCCACCCAGAGGATGCGGAGTGTCAGTGCCGCCCCCAGGTGCCCTTTACTGTTTGCATTCCTGAAGGAAAGTTAGTGCTGTCTTTTGTAATCTGTCATTTCAGTATGACAGTGCTGTGTCTTTTGAGTCACCAGCGCAGTGGAAGATTGAAAACACTTCGGGGTAAGGACCACCGTGTGAATCCCTGGCACACATCACCCAGCTGAATCAGTTACCGGCTGGTGGCCAGCCCAGTGTCACCCTGACTTGTCTCCTCCCTCCTGCCTCCCCACTGAGCTGACCTGGTGCAAATCTGCAACACTGACATTCCACCTGTAAAGCTTTCCACGTGGACTTAAGGGAGACCTGAAAGCACTCCCTAAAAACTGAACCTGGACACCATCAAGGGACTAAAAGGATTAATTACAATTCCTTAATATAATCAAATATCGGGAAGCTGCTCCCATTTCTGTAAGTATTCGGCCTGTAGCTTCTGGTTTTTTTTTTCTTTGTTTGTTTGTTTTGGAGCCAGGATCTCTATATGCAGCTCAGGCTGGCCTTGAGCTCACTTTATAGCCCAGGCTTGTCTTGAACTCACAACAACCCTCCTGCCTCAGCCTCCCAAGTGCTGGGATTACAGGTGTACACCACCATGCCCAGCAGCCCTTAGATTGTTTCAATTTCTTTACATAAGGAAATACAGGGGTCAGTATAAGTGAAGACCATTTGATTTGCTAACTGTAAACAGGGCAACCAGCACACAAAGTTTTTTATTTTTACCAGTCCATGCTTGTGGTACCCAATGACTGCAGCCATCATGTGTGCTCATAACACAGCTTGATTTCTTTTGCCTCCCCTTTCACTCTCCCCTTCAAATTTTTATTTATTTATTTATTTACTTTTGTTTTTTGAGACAAGGTCTCACTATGTAGTTGAGGCTGGTCCTGAACTCACTTTGTAGCCCAGGCTACCCCCGAACTCCCAACAATCCTCCTGCTTCAGGACCAAGAACCTGAGTGCTAGGACTGCAGGCGTGCGCCACCACACACGGCCTCACGTGTTTTTAAATTTAAAATGATTCTTAAAATTGAGAGACAATGAACTGAAATATTTAGGCAATGAATAATGTCTGCAACCAATTTACATGCTTTAGTTTAGAGTGAAACAAATTGTGGCAAAACTTAACAGTTGGTGAACTAAGCAAAGAAGACATGGATGTCCACCGTAATAGTCTCACCAACTTTCTAAAGGTGTGAAGTTTTCCAAACAGAAGACGTATGGCGAAACCTGCAGCACTTAGGAACAAATGTGCACCCGGACTGAGAGAGCCACATGAAGAGGGGTGCGAGGGGAAGTGCTACGAATCCAATCTTCTGCACCTTGGAGCGGTGGCAGAATCAGCGCTAGGGCCAGGCCCTGCTTCCACCTCGCGGCCCGAAAGAGATGTGACAGGACCAAGGACCTGCATTTCTCACGTGTCCCAAGTGAGGTGAACTCTGGCAGTCTCAGGACCACATGCTGCCGACCACTGTCTTAGGCTATGGGTTGTTTAACGGAGCTCAGTTAAAACCTGCTATTAAGAGATCCCAACTTGAAAGGTTTCTCTCAACTTCTCTCACTCGAAACTAACCAGACCCACTGGGCTTCGGGCCTGCGTGAGCTGTTAGCAGATCTGAAGTGCGTCCTGCAGAAGCAGTGGTAGAAAGCCCGAACAGACACGTGTTGGGAGGACTTGGGGCAGGACAGTGTTCTAGGTATGGACAGCGACTCATATTAGGGAGAGCATGACATAATCTTCATGTTCTTCTAATGGGGGCAAGGGGCGTCCGCAAGCCCCTGCAGCCCCCTAACTGACCTTGCTGGGGGGCAACAGCGCACTTCTGGGATAAGCTCCATCTGCAGTGTGTCTGTCCTGCTGCTTTTTTTTCCATGCAGTGCCAATGAGGCCATGAATAACACTGCATGTCTCAGTCACTCTTCTTCAGTAGGCATTTCTGAGCAACTCTATGTGCCAACTACTATTCTAGGTGTAGATGAGCTGGACAGGACAGGTTATAGCTCCCTCCTACAATATACAGATCACAGCCAGTTCTTTACAACTGAATTAGTATGTAAGATGAAATGACAATGCAAATTTCCAAAGGCACCCTTTGCTAACAGGGGAACGTATGATGGAGAGATCTATTTAATTTATAAATTTATTATATAAAATTGGTGTGATAAATGAAAAAGGAACAGCTCCTTATGGCTCATTTTCCATTTGAAGTTGTTCTTTTTTTAAAAAAGCTGATGTGTGCAGCATCATACCTTATACTGTGCAAACTCCAGTTGAGGCTGGGCGCAGAGGCCAAAGGTTTCTTCTGTTATTCTTCGAACCCTTTCTTTTTCTATGGTGTTTTCATGAATGATCCTTGAATCCACTACAGGGGAAGATTTCAAATGAAATGGCCATTAGGAACATACTGCATCCTTAAAGAATCCTTTCTCATTCCTAATCTTTCATATTATTTTATTTTATTGAGAAACAAATATCAATGAGACAGTTTCAAAGCTGATTAATAGGACATTTTCAATAATTAATACATTGTACATTCTTATCTTCTTAGTGGTTATCCATGGTACAAGACACAGACAGAATATCCTGTCCAAACACTATTACTACAAATCTTTCTTCTCATTGAATTAAGCGAAAGTAGCTGTATATCTATCCTAACTATTCTGTATATACAAATACAAAATGGTCCTTCCTTTTTATAGTCAAATGACAATTTTGTTTAGTCCTGTCAGAGACGGGTATTCTATTGGCATCTAAATATTATAGGTGTTTGAATTCATCAAAACAATCCAACACAGTCCAGCAGTCCACAATAGTAGGGGGTTGTCCGCAGAAGTTGTTGACTTGAGCCTTTTACAGCTCAGCATATTAATATGGCTTTATTTTACATATCTCGTTTTTATACTTTTCTCCTGGATGGTTAAGATCTTTCATATTATTTGTGTAACTTAAAAATGTTTGTGGTTCCTCCTCTTGATTGTTAATAATTTTTTGTGGAGCCGGGGAGATAGCTTAGTAGAGTAAGCGCTTGCCTGGCAAATGCAAGGGCCTGAGTTCAATCCCTGGTTCCGAATTTTTTTTTTTGTAGAACAGGTAGAAATTACGAGCTTATAGAAGATAATAAAAATTATCCCCAAATTCCACCAGAGATGAACACTGTTAACAATTTAACACATTTCTTTTTAGCTCTTCTTATAGTAAATAAAGATGCATATATATTTAAAACTAGAACTACAAAATACACACAGTTCTGTATGCTGCTTTCTTTAGCAAGCTTCACATGAACAGAGTTCCCGTGCCACTGCAGAGTTATAGAAGTGCTGCGTGTGTAACAGCTGCACCGTTTCCTTTTCTTGCTTAATAGCTGCTAGAAGATAGGAAGGTTCTACTTTCTTCACTAGTTACACGGCGCCCCATGACTTCTCTGAACTAGCAGATCCACGTCTGTGGCCTGACGCTCTCCTCCTGGGCTTGCTCGGGGAGGCATGTGTTGTCCGCAGGCCGCAACAGGCACAGCTGTGACTCCTAGAGCCATCGGGAGCAGCTCCACACGTCTACCTGGGCCTTTGCCACCTCCTGCCGGTGACAGTACCTGGAGTTTCCATGCCTCCCAGGAGCCTAGGTGCCCAGTGAACAGCACTCACTCATGGGCCGCTGTGCAGACTGAGCAGTTAATACATATAAACATCTTAGGGTAGGTACTGGCCCAAGAAAAGCTCAGCAACTACTAGTGAGTTCTTCAGTTGTCACTGCTACTGGCTGCTATTCTAGTAAATTCTAAAGGAGACCTAAGGCAGCGTGGCTCTTGTCCAACAGTTATGACTTTTTATTTTTTTCTGAAAAAAGTAAATTGTGAATCAGAACCTTTGTACAGATGTGCTTTACTCAGTAACAGAAATTAAGAAAGGAAATGTTGTATTTCCACATCTTAGTGTTTTTTTTTTTTTTTGGCAGAACCAGGGATTGAACTCAGGCCCTTATGCTTGCCAGAGAAGTACTTATTCTCCTGAGCCATCTCCCCAGCACTAGTTTTTTGTTTTTGAGATAGGGTCTAAACTATGTAGTTCTGGCTGGCCTTGAATTTGCAGGGATTCTCCTGCCTCAGCCTTCTGAGTACAGGGATTACAGGCACCTTGCCCAGCCAGATTTCAGTTCTATCTTAAAGCATACATACTGTTTATATCTAGTCCAAGGGTTCTTTCCTGAAGAGCGCCTGTAGAGTGGTGATTTTCAAAGACCTAGGGGAAAAAGGATACAAAATGTGAGCGCTGTACTAATTCTAACACCTGGAAGCACAGCTATTCTGTGAGTTAGTATGTGGACGCTTGCTGTGCTTTCCAATGAAAAGTGTTAAGACCATATTTGAACGAGCCTGAGCGTTGCTCCTTGGATACAGTGGTGCCAGAGACTGTGGAGGCCTGGGTCAGGGCTCTCTGGTGTCGGGAACTCTGCTTTGCTACCCTAAAACTGGATCTGGGGTACACAGCCTCGAGGGCTCACTGGCAGCACCTGCACTGCAACACTTCTGCTTTACCCTCATAGCTAAAGCATCTGCGCAGAGCCCTTTCGGAAATTTTCCTACCCTAAGTCTGAATCTCTTGAACCCCTTCTCCCAGCTCTCCCGACTGAAACTACTGCTTTTATTTTTATAATTTTGAGAACCAGGATTGAACTCAGGACCTTGCACTCGCCAGGCAGGCACTGTACCCCGGAGCTAGGTCCCCAGCCCTTGAAGCCACTGCTTTTATAATAAAGGGTTTTGACAATGTGAATTTTCCCTAACTCTGATGGCTGTATGATAGCAGAACAGTGGATGCCATTTTAAGGGGAGGGTGGGTGGTAGAGAAATCAGTACCTAACTTCTTAACCTTAAGACTTTTTTTCCGGGACCAGCCAAATAGCTCAGTGGATTAAAGTGCCTGCAAGCAGGCGCAGGGGCTGGGGGTTTGATCCCCTGGTCTGCCATGCTGGCCTGTGGTGGTGCACGCCTGTAATCCCAGCACTTGGGAGGCTGTAAAAAGGAAAATCACTATGAGTCCAGTCTAGTAGTGAGACCCTGAACATCCTTCACTAAAATACAGAAGAAAAAAAGAAGACTTTTTTCCTTAAAGAACAACTTGCAGGCCAGGTGTGGTGGTTCACGCTGTGCTCCCAGCACTCAGGAGGCTAAGTCAGGAGGACCCTGTGAACTGGAAGCCACCCTGGGCTACATGATGAGACCGGCCCGAAGCAAGCACTCGCCCAACCAGTCAACTAACCAACTGAAAAAGAGCAACCTTCAGAGAGCCATCACTTTTTTCTAGTTAAGATACACACAGAGCAGTAACTGTCCACAGATGTCTGAAGCTGTTTTTGTCATTTAGGGAACAACACATTCAGATCATTTTAAAAAATCAGTTGTGAGATTTAATATATCCATGTTTTCTCTTTTGTAATTTCAACAATTTATGTCACCCAATCGAGACAAAATAATTATGTTTCTTTCTTGCACAACAGAATAATATATATGTCACTTCCAAAGACAGTTTTATGTTACTCTAAAGAGGAAATCAATTCTAAGTGGAATAAGTGGTTTGGAAGCTGGGATCTGCACATAGACTGATGGACAGAGTGCTTTACAAACACAATTGTAAAGCGACAGCGTTAAGGAGGGCAGCTTCCTCTACTCGCCCACACCTGAAGTGGGCTTTCCACCTACTCCCGCCCGACTCCTGTTGGCCACAGACTTCAACCTCCAAGGTAAAGCTGACTGCCTCACCTGGTTGAACTGTTTAAAAACAATCGCCTTGAGTGAGTCCAGGTGCCGGCTTCTCAGCTCCATCTGCACGATCTGATGGTGGTTGCTGGCGACGGTCAGTGCCTGAGACAGGAAAATCAGCACGGCTGTTAGGGCTACTGCGGGCTTGCTTCTCATCATGTTTGTCAAGGTGAAATGTAGGAGCTGTTAGCAGCAAATAGTTTTCATTTATGAAATGAATCCAGAAAAATATTAAATTGTGTGTTGTTCTGTTTTTGTAGAGTCCTGCTGAGCAGTTCAACCTCAGTGGTCCTCCGGCCTCAGCCCCACTCAGGGAGGAGGCGGCGTGCCTGGAGAGGATGCCGGGAGCCCTGTAGCACTGCAGGCGACACTAGCAAGAGGCAGGCTCCGGATGAAGACCACAGCGTGTCCGAGATGCAAAGCAGGCTTCTTGTGTACAGAACCCGGGACAGTGGTTACAAATGACAGTAACGGTCATTAATCGGCCAACTATGTCGTCATGGTAGAGCACTGGATGTAATCATAGGGACGTATTCTGTTCAGTAAAAAAAGGAAATCACCAAACCTATGCATGTACTACCCTGGCTTTGTGATAAAATATGTTTAGAAAAAAAAAAATCAAATAGGGGCTAAATGGGAGACGGAAAAGGGATGGGAAGCTTTTAGAGACTTGAAACTTGGGCTGGTGAGATGGCTCAGTTGTCTAGGGCACCTACTTAGAACAAGCTTAGCAAAGCACAGGGACCACGGTTCTAATCCCCAGCACCACATGCCAGCCAGCCCTGCCCCCTGGTGGGCTGAGCTGGCCACACACACACACACACACACACTTAAATAAATAAAATTAAAAAAAAAAAAGAAACTTATGTATTGGCTGCATTTTGTTTTTTTACATGAAGCATGTATTCTTCATGTAGTTTTTTAAAGGCAGTGAAGAGCACTAACTTAAGACCACTTGTAGAGAGGCAATCTTTGCTCCTTGTTATAGAAGAACAAAACTTCAGCGTGGCCCTCTACAGCAAATGCGCAAGGCCAGTGAGGTGAAGATAGCGGAATCGAGCTGCGAGCAGCTTCTTGCGTACCTGGCGCAGCAGGGGTACCACGCCCTTCAGCCTGGAGGAAGACATGAACGCAAACGGTGTCTGTGAGTGATACACCACGTAGGTCGGTTGGTACTGATTGGGCCTCTTGTGCTGAGTTCCCCAGGCGATTCGGATCCACACTGCATTCTCTTCGGCATCCCGGAAGCTCACTGTCACCTGAAGAGATGATTTCAGGTTCTGTGTTGACTGGCACTGTGGCACCAGTGGCAGGTACTTTCTAGGGCAGTGGCTACCAGATGGGGCTGCGTGCAGGCAGAGGCCCAGCAGTTCTGTCTCCCACTTTAAACAAGTGTTTCAGGAATCTTTGGGAAGACATTTTTTGATTCTTTTGTAAATACACTTTGATGCCTTGCAAAGTCTTTTGGAAGGAAAACAAATGTCTTAAAAACCTGTGATCAGGTATGACACCAGTATTGTTCAAGATTTCTTGGATTTGTTCTAAACAGTTTCTCTTCACCTGTGGTTTTTTAATGTATTTAGTACAGGGTCTCCAGGGTCTCATTACATAGATCGGACTCGTAGTGGTCCTCCTGCTTTCTGCCTCCCAAGTGCTGGGGTTACAGGCGTGTGCCACCATACCCCAAGGTCTCCCTATGTAGTTCAGGCTAACCTTGAACTCCCAGCGATCTTCTGACACCACACCTGGCAGCTGTAATTCTCTTGTCTTAGCCTTTCACGGAGCTGGGATTATGGCATGTGCTACCATGTGTCTAGAGATATGGCAGGTGTTTTATGAGAACTGTTGAACATTTAGTAGATCTGTACTATAAGTTTAATGGTGAGATTTCTATGTAGTGGTGGGTGTGGTGGCGCATGCCTGTATTCCCAGCACTTGGGAGCTGAGACAGGAGGAGTGTTTTGAGTTTGACAACAGCCAGGCTACAAAGTGAGTTCAAGGCCAGTCTGAGCTGGACAGCAAGACCTGGTCTAAAAAGAAAATAAAACAACAACTAAAAAAAACATTTCTATGTAGTAATTGCCTGAAGATATCTTAGTCCTGGGGCTGTGGAGATAGCTCTGTGGCCTAAATGCCTGCCTAGGCAAGCACAAAGACCCGGGTTCAATCCTCAGTATTGTACACCAAGCAGGCCATCAAGACCAGGCATGGTGGTGCATGCCTGTCAGCACTGGATCACTAGAGTCCAAGCTGCATAGCAAGACCCTGTACCAAATACATTAAAAAAAAAAAAAAAGCAAAAACACTTAGTCCTAATGGTTTTATATATTTGCTTAGCTAAAGTCTACTTAAAGGAACATTATGTGATCGGCATTCAGAAGTTCTACTGTTTCCTTTTTTCTGGATAAATATGGGCCTTTCCAAACTTGGAAATATGATCGCCAACTGATCTGGAATTTAACAGCCTTGTTCATGAGCTAGCCCTAAAGTCTGCTTCCCTGGGGCTCTGACTCTGCTCCGGGACATGAGCTAGCCCTAAAGTCTGCTTCCCTGGGCCCTTTCGCTCTTCCCACTCTCCACCTCCCCCCTCCCTCCATGGCAGGAAAAGGAGGCCACTGTGGAGGCTGTGGGTGTCCACTTTGTCACTAGGTACTCTGCCAATCCACCTTGGTATAGCGGAGCAGGGAATCTCAGTAGCCTGGTACATGGAAGCAAAGACCTGTCTGGCTTCCCTAGTAGGCAGCAGGAGCTTGGCCCCTTGGGGGATCCCCTGGGTTACTGACTGGAACAGAAGAGGTCTCATTCTTTTTTTAAAATTTTATTTATTAATTTTGGTGTTTTTGAGACAGAGTCTCGCTCTGTAGTCCAGGATGACCTTGATCTTGCTTATGTAGTCCAGGCTGGCCTCAAACTCATGGAGATCCTCCTGCCTCAGCCTCCCGAGTGTTGGGGTTACAGGCATGTGCAAACATGCCTGCCCCAGAACAGGTCTAATTCTGCAGTTTCCTTGCTGCCCATTACAAAAACAAAACTGCCTGTAAAGTCGTGGGGCTCCAGAGCTGCCCTCAGCAGTGCCAGAGGTACTCCTCAAACTTGTACCAGGAACCAGTCACTTAAACTGTTAAGATTAAGTGACACCAGCCACATCCCATCCCCGGGGCTCAGCCACCAAGCAGGCCGCGCTGCTCCCCTGGAGGGCAATGGGAGGCTGTCACCAGAGCTCCACTGGGAGAGGGCAGTCAGGTCTCAGTGGATGAGGAGGGGAGAGGGACGCTTTAGAATTTTTGTTTTTATTATCCTTAGTTTTAGCTTAGGATAAAGGGTTTGCCTTGTGCATAGTGTAGGAGAGTATGGAATATGACTAACTGGATTCTACATAGCAAGACCCTGTCTCAAACCAAACAAAATCCAAAAAGCTACCCCAAAACAGCAGCACGTGTGAACTGCACGGATGTCGTTAAGTTGAATTTCATGGAAACTTGGATGATTTTATTCTTACGTTTTTTAAGGCTCTGTGAAGAATTTTCTTAAATGAGCTTTTGAATTCTTCCATATCAAAAATGTCAACATCTTCATCTGTCAAAGGGTAAAGAAAACCAGAAATGAAGGGAGCAATGATGTCTTCAACAGACAGATTTGCAAAGAACCCCGCAGCTAAGTAAGCATTTTGTGCAACCTCAGAGCAAAGATGAGATTACACAAATGTCACTTATGGCTCCGAAGGCCACTGCCAAGCACCAGGACAGTTGCCTAAATGTGCAAGAGGATTCAAGAGAACTTATTTCTGTTGATTTTTACATTGCCCCAAAATATCAAATACAAACGTCTGATTTGAAGTGGAAAATATTACCTGTTACTTTACTCATATGAAAAACATCCCACATTTTCTGGTGCCGATGAGCTTGAGTATCTGAGGAAGGAAATATTACTTAATAGTCTGACTAGGGCTTTGAGGTAGTGTGCTTATATACCTGTATTTTCAATAATACATGACCTGCTTAGCATACTGCGTGGCACACAGTAGGTGCTTAATGAATATGTACATAAATGTGGCACACAGTAGGTGCTTAATGAATATATGAATGAATGCGTGAGAACTGGAAATGTTCACAGGTCCTCCTTTAAGGTGGATGGGATCCACTCCCTAGCAATGAGACTAACTCAGAGGCTAGCACTCTAAGGACAAGCAGCTGTGTCACTGCTGGGCCAAAGTGCTAACAGAGTACTAAAGGTGGGTGTGGGTGCACTTCTGTGTCCCGGAGGAGCTGAATATAATGATAACAATCAACTGTAACTATGTCAGGCTTTGTTCTAAGTACTTACTTAACATGCGCTTTTATTTAATCTCACCACAAGCTATGGGATACCATCCTTATCACACAACTTTTGTGAAATGGAAAAAACTGAGCAAGAGCTCTCCCTCCCTCCCCCAGCGCCCCAGAGAAGCACCCTGGAGCCATGAAACCACCCCAGCGCTACGGTCTGTGCCCTTAGCCCTGACAGGGTGCCACCTGCTGAGTAAAAAGCAAAGCAAAACAAATTTTCAGAAATATTATTTTCTAATTCTATAATAATATATTTTTTAACAAATACTTCTCTTCTGCTTAGGATGCGCCAGTTAACGTGCTAAGAGTTTTGCAGGCATCGTCTCACTGAATTTTCTTTTTCTTTTCTTTTCTTTTCTTTTATTTATTTATTTGTGTGTGTGTGTGTGTGTGGCCAGCTCAGCCCACCAGGGGGCGGGGCTGGCTGGCATGTGGTGCTGGGGATTGAACCGTGGTCCCTGGGCTTTGCTAAGCTTGTTCTAAGTAGGTGCTTTAGACCACTGAGCCATCTCACCAGCCCCCCTCACTGAATTTTCTGAACATTCCTAGAAACAGGCACTATTTCTGTCTCCATTTAGTAAGGAGTCTCAGGTGGAGTGGCGAAGCAGTGTGGCAAAGGGCACAAGATGGGAAGGGACAGAGAGAGCGCTGATCCCAGGTCTCCTTGACCCTAGACTCTACAGTCCTACTAGAATCTGCACCCGATGAACTGATTGGTTAAGTGTAAAGAGAAAGCACCAAAACTTACAAACGATGTCTAAAAGGGCCACGTCACTGATACTTGCGCAGTTCTCCTGAAAGAAAGGATAAACTGTTTAGGAAACCCAGTCATAAGCTTGGTGCTACTCCTTTAAAATAGCACGGTTTAGACAGGCATGGTTGGGCCGGGGATGTGGCTCGGTGGCGCAGCGCCTGCCTAGCAAGCGCGAGGCCCCGAGTTCCATTCCCGGTACCAAAAAAGAAAATAGTAAAAATGAGACCAAAAAAAGTCCCTTTGAAATAGACAGGCATGGTGGTGCACACCTGTAACCCCAGCACTCAGGAGGCTGAGGCAGGGGGATCATTACGGAGTCTGAGGAAGCAGCCTGGGCTGCAAAGTGGGCTCTAGGTCAGCCTGAGCTGCACAGTGAGACCGTGGCTCAGAAAGGGGGGAAGAAAAAAGCAGCTTTACCTACTTAGGACAGACTCGCACACACCCTCAGTACTTTACTGAAACCCATCTCGGTGTGCAGTCTCCACATATAGAATTTCTGCTTCCTTTCTTAGTCCAGATACTCACAACTCTTTTTTTTTTTTTCCTCCAACTCTTCTTGAATTTATTTATATCAGATTCTATTGGTACAGTTTAGATATACATAATGATCACATTTATCATAGAGAATTTTTTGGGTTTTTTTGAGACAGGGTTTTCTTAGTAGTTCAGGCTGACCTTGAATTCACTATATAGCCCAGGCTAGATTTGAACTCAGGGTGATCATCCTGTTTCATCCTTCCAAGTGCTGGAGTCACAGGTGTGTGCCATCACAGGGCATCACAGAAAATCTGTACTCATACATGATATAACTAGGGTTTTAGTTTTTTACCCTAACTTCCCTACTCTCCCTTCTCACTAAATTTAGTCTTCATTTATTATTTTTAACTTTTTGATTCTTAAAAAATCAAGTTTAGCCAGGTGTGGTGGTACACGCCTGTAATCCTAGCACTCAGGCCTCTCTGGCAGAAGGATCATTGTGAGTTCAAGACCAGCCTGGGCTACAAAGTGAGCTCAAGGCCACTCTGAACTGCATAGCCAAACCCTGGCTCAAAAAGACCAAAACAAACACAAAAAACCCCACCAAGGGCCACAGCCATCTTGCCCAGAGTTGTGGGACTAATGAAGTTTGTGAACGAAAGCACCCTGTACTCTCCTGAAACCATCAAGACAGTGAACAGCAGCTCCCCAAATTTTCTTGTGCCTCTTACCCTCCTCCTCTTCTCAGCCCTTCCCTCCCAACCCTTGGTTGTGAGGCCACCCCTGCCCCACTTCCTGTCACTACAGATTTGTTTCCTAGAGTTTATCTGAATGTGGACATAACTTTGTATTCTTTTTATTTTCCTTCCTTCCTTCTTCTCCTCCTCCCCCCTTCTCTCTCTCTTCTTTCTTTCTCTTTCTTTCTTCTTTCTTTCTTTCTTTCTTTCTTTCTTTCTTTCTTTCTTTCTTTCTTTCTTTCTTTCTTTCTTTCTTTCTTCTTTCTTTCTTTCTTTCTGACAGGGTCTCACTGCACAGTTCAGCCTGGCCTTGAACTCACAGTGATCCTCCTGCCTCAGCCTCCAGAATGAGTGCTGGGGTTACAGGTGTACGCCACCAAGCCCAGCCTGTATTATTCTTTTTTGGCTGGCTTCTTTTATTCAGTGTAATTATTTTGATATTGGACTGTATTTTTTTTAACCAGCACAGCAACATTCATTGTTTCAGCTGGGCCTGAACTGTATTTTCGGATCCATAAATGGTCCCTTCTTTTTTCCTCCTGAGTAACAATTTGTCGTATGGACTTATCCCAGCTTGTTTATCTGTTTACCTCCTAAAGGATCTTTGGCTGTTACGGGCAGCGTGGCTACGAATATCACTGGACACGTCTTGTGTGCACGGGGCTTTGCACGGGGCTCCAGCTGAGTAAATGGCTGAATCTCTGGCAGAAACGCCACCTCAACTGTCACGGAAGCTTTCAAAGCGGCTGCACACCTTGCACTCCCGGGGCACTGGCAGAGGCTGGGTCCAAGCGACATCCTTCTTTTTTCTCTGCTGCTGCTCCTTCACCCAACCGTAGCTAGTACAGCGGCCATACCAGGCTTCCTGAGCCTGGCTCTACTGAAGTTTTGCTTTGCTAATTCTGTGCCAGGGAGGCTGGCCTGGGGTCGAGGGGCACCCTGACTTCTACACAGTGGAAACCCGGAGCATCCCCGCTCGCTCAGTCTGACAACCAAGGATGCCTCCAGGCCTGACCCTGTGTCCTGGGGGACAAAATGATCCTGGTTGAGAACACCGGGCATTCTACACGTGGACATTTACATGCATAGTACAGTTTAAAATTTTTTTTTGTTTTGTTTTTTGAGACAGGGTCTAGCTAGGTAGTTCAGGCAGACCTTGAACTCGGAGCAGTCCTCCTGCTTTGGCCTCCCAAGTGCTGCGTACAGGCGTGCGCCACTATGCCTGGCTCAAAGTTTTGATGTTGTATACAAGGACTATTTTGTTATGGATGAATCATTCATCAACACATATCCCTTTTTACTGTTTTTTTTTCCTGTACCAGGGATCAAACTCAGAAACATGAGCTTTCCAGGCAGGCACTCTTTTTATAGTTTTATTTTTAAAACAGTGCTGTTAATTTAGTCATACATAAATATGTAAATATTTATAAATTTAATTTAGTAATATATACCTTCTTATTCTAAATTACTTTTTCAAAAAATTATTTTATAGTGCAAATTTCAGAAGCAGGATTTTTCTTTAGGTCAAAAGTATTTTTCTTTAAAAACAAATGAGGGGGCTGGGGAGATAGCTTGGTGGTCTCAAGTGTCTGCCTGGCAAGTGCAAGGACCCAGATTTGATCTCCAGTTCTGCACATGTGCTGGCCCTGGAACCCTGGGCGCAAGGTGCTGGCTCTGAAGCTAGGCATGGTGGCACACGCCTATAATCCCAGCCCTGGGGAGGCTGAGACAGAAGGATCACTATGAGTCCAAGCTGCATAGCTGAGACCCTATTTACATAAATAAATAAAAGATTTTTTTAAAAACTATCTAAAAACAAATGTGGAAAGCCAGGGATGGTGGGCTACATAGTGATTTTCAGGCCACCCTGGAACACAGGGAGACCCTGTTTCAAAAGAAAAACAACAACAACAACAAATGAAGGAAAGATATATCAGAGAATTCTTTGTACTCTATTTGCAACTACTACTGAGAGTCTAAAATTATTTTAAAGTAACAAACAAACAGGGCCAGGGAGATAGCTCAGTGGTGCCTGCCTGGCAAGTGCAAGGTCCTGAGTTCAATCCCTGGTAACAAAAAAACCAACCAGCCAACTAACCAACCAACCAAACAAAAACCTAATAAGTAAATCAATACACATGAAAGAAAGAGTATTTCTTTCCTCACAACTTTGTAAACATATCTGATAGGGTGAGCCAGATAGCTCAGTGGATTAAAGCGCCTGTTTAGGCAGAGGCAGGGACTGGGTTCAATCCCTGCTC
>NW_004524587.1:697978-709730 GCF_000260255.1 Octodon degus
TTTTTTTTTTGCGGAACCAGGGATTGAACTCAGACCCTTGCACTTGCCAGGCAAGCACTTATTCTACTGAGCCATCTCCCCAGCCCCCCCGGGTCATTTTAACTTGGAGATTTTTTTCCTTTCTTGTTATTTTTTTGCCTTATTGAGTTGCAAGAATTTTCTCTCTCTCTCTCTCTCTCTCTCTCTCTCTCTCTCTCTCTTTTTGCTTTTGAGACAGGGTCTCACTATGCAGTTCAGGGTAACCTTAACCTCACTATGTAGGCCATGTTGGACTCAAACTCACAATAGTCCTTCTGCCTCAGCCTCCTGTGTGGTAGGATTACAAGCATGCACCACCACACCCAGCTAAGCATTTCTTGTAGTTGAAAAATTCAATTACTATTAGTTTCTTCACCTTACAAACAGTTAAGCAGCTGCCTTTCAATACCTTTTGGGAAGAAAAACTCAAATGGTAGCGTGCTACTCTGCCAGTGAGCTGCGCCCAGGCCGCAGCCTCCTCGTTTTGCAGTTACCTCACACAACAGAAGCAAGTCCTGAGCCAAAGATTCTTTTCTCTGCTTGAAGTTTAGGGTCTGCAACTGGTTTTCAGACAAAAATCCCCAGGTTTTTAAGATTGTCATCATTTCAGCCAAGGGGATTTTTAAGATGGTCCTCCTGATAAACTCAACCAGAATCTCATCCATCTCTCTGGCACTAGAATAAAACAGAGAGCACAGCAAAGAATTTATCAAATAGAGCATCCTAAGTTTACAGACTATCTCAGTAGATTTTTCAGCCAGGATTTTATTTGGAGGTCAAACACCCAAATGCTTCCCCTTCTTTAGCCACACTGTCACTAGTGCTTCAGCACAAAGATTTAATTATCTCTTTAAGTCATATGTTTAAGTTTCAGAATTTAAAAAAAATAGTGCTCCTGTGGTTTGGATGGGGTCTGTCTCCCAAGGGTTTGGGTGCTAGAAGTGTGGTTCCTAATGGATGCGGGTGACGGATCTTTAAGAGGTGGGGACAATAGTGGGTGAATGGGTCACATAGGTGCCACCCTATGAAGGGATGCTTTTCAAGGGACTAGGTCAGGTCACCAGAACGGGTTATGAAGTGAGGTCAGTTTTCCTTGTGCTCACTTGATTCCTTTCCAGCCATGTGCATCTCACACACATACTATCACCATGATGATGGGCTTTTTATTTATTTTTTTATAAGCAGAATATATTTATTGAGGGAAAGAAAACTCCTGTCAGAGAGAGGGACAGGAGGGGGGCCTGAGTGGGTAGTCCCCAGGAGATGTTGGACTTTCAACCGTGAGCTAAATGAATCTCTCTCTCTCTCTCCCTCCCTCTCGCCCCCTTTTTTCCCCTCACTCCCGCCCCCTTTTTTCTCCCTCACTCCCTCTCTGTTTTTGTAAGTATGCAGTTTCAGGATCTTCTTTTAGTAATACAAAATGGACCAACACAGGTGTTATGTGCCCTTTCTTGACTAGAGCTCTTTGATCTTCATTCATTGATTCCTGTATTTCTGGGACTTACGAATACCTTGTTGGATCAAGTTGCATCTTTATCTAAAAAGACAAGGCCTGTGCAGTATCCATTCTGGTGAGGAGAAAGACAACATTAAAAAAAAAAAAAAAGACGAAATAATAGGGAGAAATGCAATGAGAAAAATGGAATAATGTTAGGCAGGAGTGATGTGGCAGTGGAGGTAGAGAATTAGGCCTCTAGGAGCTGACATTTGAGGCCAACCTTGGAGGAGGAATCAGGGGGTGGAAGATTTCCAGTGCAAAATCCCTGGGGCCTTCAAGGAGCAGGGGGCAGTCAGTCTCGGGTGAGGTAAGAACAGAGAAACAGTGAGGTCTGAGGTCACTGCAAGGATTGTTGCTTTTATTCTGAAGGCATTAACAGAGGTGGTCTATGGTGTCACTTAGGTTTTACCAGGATCCATTTGGGTACTCTAGTGAGATGGTAGCCCTAGGAGGCAAGGGCAGACAGAAGGAGGAGACACAGTGCGAGATCATAAGTAATAGTACAATTATAACAATATATTGAAATGAAATTCATTAAAAAAGTATGAATTCTGTCTCAAATTTACTGTGTAATATTTTAGTTGACTGTAAACTGCAGAAAGTGAAATTACAAGTAAAGGAAAAGTACTGTAATCTGTTTATCCTTTAACAGATGTGCAGTTAATAAACCACTACCTCGGTTTTGTCTTTTTTTTTGTGGAACCATGGATTGAACTCAGGCCTTTGCACTTGCCAGGCAAGCACTTATTCTACTGAGCTATCTCCCCGGCCCCTGTTTTGTCTTTTATTTTGGGTTGGATCCCCAACATTGAAAACAAACAAACGGAGGGACATGATCAGGACCATGAAAGTGAAGTTCCACTTGTTGCCTTGTCCACAGACAAAAGCGTTCTGTCTTCTGGTCACGGTTAAAATATTCACCATGATCTATAAGGTCTTGTATTGTCTGGCCCTTGTTTGCCTGTCCCTGGCTTTTTGAGCTCCAGCTATACTGGCTTCTTAGTTTCTATAATACAGAACCATAATTGCTCCTGCCTAGCAGGTTCTTTCTGTACATTGTCCCATGGGTCATTTCCTGTTGCCATTTAGGTGTATTAACTTCCTGGTGCTGTGGCATATACCTGAGACAAGCAGCTTAGGAGGATAGGTTTATTATGGCTCACAGTTTCATAGGTTTCAGCCCACGGCATTGGCCAGGCTGCTTTGGGCTTGTGACAGCATAGAATCACGGTGGGAATGCATGGTGGAGGTAGCCTCTTCATCTCAGGGCAAATGGATAGCAAAGACAGAGCTAAGTGGCTGGGGTCCCACAGCTTCCTCCTACTTGGTTTGACCTCTCAGAGGTTTCATTACCTCCCAGCAGTACCATATGGTGGAGGCTAATTAGCACATGGGGCTTTAGGGGACAATTTTATATCTATATGGTCCCATCAGGTATCAGTTTAATGACTGCTCACAGAGATTTATTCAAAAGTTATTTCCTCACCTTCCACTACTTATTACCTTTCCAGAACTATCCGAAATTAACTTTATTATTTTATTACACTCATAACATTTCACTGTGCCCTGGGGCACTACAAATGTCTTATTGATCGCTAAACCCTCTAGAATCTACAACTGTCAGGATGGTCGATTCAGTAAGCCTAGCAAGCCTGAGAACCTTCATGTATGCACTAGATAAATATTTGTAGAATGAATGACTAGATATTCTTCATAAGCAGCATGTCAGAGAAAATTACCTGGTGAAGGATTAGGGTTCAACCGTCAGTGAAATATAAAACCACACTTTAAAAATACTTAGGAGGCTTGTTGAAATGAACATTCCTGAGCCATAAAGTTAAACTCGGGGGAAGGTGCCTCTAAGGATGAATCGAGATTCTTAAAGTGCACTTCGAGATTCTCCATTGTGGGTAAAGTTCATCACAATGTCATAGAGAAACCTGGTAAAAAGACAGCACTTAATCTTACCACCAGTTTCAAAACCTTTTAATAAAACTTTAACAAACCTTTTCTCTGTGAATATCTTTTAAGTCTTTTTCCCCACTGGCGCTTGAGCGCAGCGCTGGGCATACAGCGTATGTTCAAAATTCATTTGCTGGATGAACTACGGCAAATAGCTTCTAAGTAACGTTCGTGGACACATACACTGCAGCCACAGGGGGCATAAGAGGTGATGCGAAAGCCCCCACGAATAAAAAATAACGGAAGCCAAAGGGAACTAAAGACCAAAACCCCGAGCCCGCGAGGCGGAACCCGCTCTTCTCGCCACAGCGCAGCGGGTCGCGACCCTAGCTGCACGCCCCACGTAAGTCCCGCCCCACTACGGGCGGAAGTGACGCCATAGGATTCAATGTCCTCCGCCTCAGTCCCCTACTCCCAGCCCAAGCCTGAGCGCCAATCCAGCGCCTTAGGACACAACGAAATCCGTGAAAAAGCCGCCCCAGAGGCCAGGAGTCTGACTCCTTCAAGGCTTCCACCACCTTGCAGACCGATCTCATGCCGCTAGAGGCTGTCTTACCGGCCAACATCCCCAGCCGTCTCCTCAGCAACTGCTCCCGCCGAGGCGCCTTCAAAACCACCAATGATAAGTCGCGCCACCTCCAGGCTCCGCCCACCAGGCTAGGACTTTGGACTACAACCTAGGCACAGGGGGCGCTTTGGGGTTCACAACAGAAGCGAAACTCGCGAGCCCCCCTTCTGTCTTCTCGGGAGAAGAGCTTTTGTAAATGAAGGCAAGGTGTGTCACTAAATCTGTCTTTGGGTTCGGTGTACTGTTTTCGTGCTGCCCATTCTCGTTGGATCGCTGTGCGTCCCCCGCAGCGCAGGAAAATGGGCTGATCGAGGGTGGGAGACGCATGCGCCATCGGGCGGTGGGGGGTATTGGAGGCGGGGCGAGCCTAGCCGGGTTGAGGTGAAGAGTGCCGCGGCTCTGGCTTCCTGCGGGTGGCGCGCCTAGTGGCTCAAGCTGTGGAGAGCCTTGGGTCATAGTTTTCGTAGCCAACTCCGGCTTCAGCCTTCCCAGTGTGGCCGAGCGTCGGTGAGTCGTGGTGTCCGGGCGGCTCTGAGAAGCAGCTTCTTCCTGGGCCTGACTGCGGGTGCGGGGAGGCTGGCGTTCCCGCGTCCCTTGCGTCTCCTGCGACTCCGCGGCGCCTGGTCCTGCGGGTTCTCGGAGACGGGCCCAGAGAACTCCTCCGCTTCCCCGGTGGTCCTTGGTCCCTCTTCGAGCCCTCTGGGCGCTCGGCTAGGGTGGCGGAAGTGTGTCCTAGAGTCTCCTCGGCGTCGGCCGGTGACGCGAGCCGGCGCGCTGTTGTCTCTCGCTGCCGGAATCCGCCCGCCCCTCGTCAGCCCGTGACCTTGGTCGGTGTCTGTCATTTATTCAGGATCTGGCTTGTAGGAAATGGAAGCTTTTAGGGCGATCTTAGCTGCAGAGTTGTCATCTGAGAGATCCCTGTCGGGCTGCTTGTCAGGGACTTAGACCTTCCGATTCCTCTTGCTGGCTGTAAATGTTCTCGTGCTGTTTTCTTAACAGGTGTTTTATGTAGGATCTTAAACAGATCCGTCGTTAAATGTATACAGGTTGGCGCTGTCAAAGGAATTCTGTTGCAACCGGCCAGTGCACTTAGTTGATCTAAAATCTTTACTTTAAAAAAACAAAACAAAACAGTTGAGTTGTGAACTAATTCTCAAACTTTAATAATCAGTATTCAGCGAACACTGGGCACTTAGCACGTGCATTTACTCACTAGCCTGTGCGTTCTTCAGTATGTATGGGCTGATGCTTTCCTGTGAAAGTCATGACTCGGCAGAGTAGTCAATCGAGAGTACTCAGTGTTCAGAGTGCTGGTAAATGATTGTCCCAGAAAAGCCACCAAAGGGTTAGTGATTCCAGAAAAACCATTCCTTGAGGAACTGTTTTGTCGAAGTCTGAGTAGGTAAGTCCTCCAGCAGCCTTCGTGCAGTCCTCCGAGAGCAAGAGGCTCTTGCTTTCGGTACCAGCTTGGTTTGACCTTTCGCCTAGGAATGTGATGGTTGAAATTTGTCACTTGGCTGTAATAAGTAGGAGTAGGTAGAGTTGGCAGGGCCCAGCTGTGTCTGCTGCCTCTGCTGCAGTGTAGTTCGATCCTTTGAAAAGTTGGAAAACAGTAATTCAATCCAAGCCGTTCTGAAATCTAGGCTTTTTAGAAGTCAACTTTTTTTTTTAAATCTTCTATTTTTAAAATTTATTATATTATTATTATTATTATTAATTTTTTTTTGCGGAACCGGGGATTGAACTCAGATCCTTATGTTTGCCAGTCAAGCGCTTATCCTACTGAGTCATCTCCCCGGCCATTATTATTATTATTATTGGCAGAACCGGGGATTGAACTCAAGCCCTTGCGCTTGCCAGGGAAGCGCTTATTCCACTGAACCATCTCCTTCGCCCCAACTTTTTTAAATATACATTTCACAAACATTTTTCCCTTTTTCTTTTTTTCTTTTTTTTCTCTCCAGGGAAACAGATTCTTTAGGCTGAACAATACTTTTCTGGGCGTGGCTTGTTTTTTGCTTTTTTTTTTTTTTTTTTAAGGCAGAGTCTTGCTATGTGTAGCTCAGGCAGGTCTCCAACTCATGGCAGTGCTCCTGTTTCAGCCTCCTAGGGCTGGAATTGACAGGCATGCACCGTCACGCTGGACTCTGCTTGTTTTAAATTTCTTTCCTGTGTAACTAGTAACGGTTTTTCCCAAGAAAAAACAGCTGGCATTAAAATGCAGGGTTCCCCATGTAATTATAGATTTGCTGAAGTCTTACTTGAATGCTTATCTAACCCTTTTACTAGCATTTCTTTTTGTTACTAAAATTGTGCCACCTGGTGGTTGAAATCTGCTATCATAGAACACTACTCAGAAAATTTTTTACCTGACTTGCATTAGACTGAGATGGAGTACATAAAATAAAACTATATATTTTTTATCTTTGTTGCTGGTACTCTGCTGATTCCATTTTCCCAGCCTAACCCAAGGAAAAGTTAAAACTGCTTTGTCAGGAGTGTATGTTAACTAGACATCAAAACATCAGGTCTTCAAGAGTTTTCCTGGATGGTTTTTGGTGTCCTTGTGCACAGACTTGAGGTGGGCAGGGCTGGCGTGGATAGTGAGGTATAACTGTGACAAGTTTACCCTCCTGCTGATTTGTAGATGCCAGTGGAAAGGCGAGACTGAAGATTTGTGCTTACCTGTACTCTTCTTCAGTTTGTAAAAGATGCTTTGAGTTATAATGTTAGAATAGGCTTTTTATTTATTTTTTTTTAGATAACAAGATAACAATTTTTTATTTTTGTTTATTTTTGAGACAGGGTCTTGCTATGCAGTTCTGACTGACCTTGAACTTACTATGTGGCCCAGGCTGGCTTAGTGTAACCCTTCTGCCTCAGCCTCCCAAGTACTAGGATTATGGGAATGTACTATCACATTCAGCCAAGATAACAATTTTGTTTATTTATTTATTTATTTATTTACTTTTGCGGAACCGGGGATTGAACTCAGGCCCTTGTGCTTACCAGGGAAGCGCTTATTCCACTGAGCCATCTCCCCAGCCCCCAATAGAATAGGCTTTTTAAAGTTGGCTGCTGGTAGGACTGAGGTTTTACATTTGATTAATTGTACGGAATTTAACCCTTTCAGTACAACAGGCCTGAAGCCCTGTCACTAATGAATATACACTTTTATTTCTGCCAGGCTGCTTATGTTCACAATTATTGTACTACCTCTTTGAAATAGTTTGTCTGTCTGTCTGTCTTTTTCTTTCTCTTCTCTTCTCTTCTCTTCTCTTCTCTTCTCTTCTCTTCTCTTTTCTTTTCTTTTCTTTTCTTTTCTTTTCTTTCTTTCTTTCTTTCTTTCTTTCTTTCTTTCTTTCTTTCTTTCTTTCTTTCTTGATGTGCTTTTTTCCCCCTTGAATGCTAGGGATTAAATCCAGTGCCTCCTGTGTACTCTGCCCCTGAGCTACACTTCCATTTGTATTCTTTCTTCTTTTCATACTTTTCTTTTCCTTTTGATAGCATCTTACTGTGTAATTTAGGCTAGTTTTCATTTCTGTGTAGCCCACACTGACCTTGAACTCATGATTCTCCTGCCTCACCATTCTGTAGTGCTGGAATTATAGGCAGGCATTACCACCCCTGACTTCCTTTTGTATTTTTAGTAATAGTAGATTTTTGTCCTTCAAGTGAGCATTTTATTTTATTTTAATTGTCTTTTTGAGCTAGGCATTGCTATGCAGTTCAGGCTAGCCATGAGCTCACTTTGTAGCCTAGGCTAGTCTCTTGATTTGCAATGATCCTCCTGCTTTAGCCTCCCTGGTTCTGGGAGCATTTTATTTTTCAAAGTCATGTAACACAAGTTGTAAACTCAAATATTTGAGAAGGCTGGGCATGACAGCACAAAATTTCATAATCAAGTAGTACGAGAATAGCAATAGTTATCACACTATATTGTTATCTTCAAAGTACTCTTTAACACTTAATCATGTGGTTCCTGGTGAGCACATTGCAACAGTTGACATCTGCCAGTGCAAGTTTAATCTTTTGTTTTCCAGTCTTGTCCCCAGAAAGGTCACAGGGCCACAGTCAGGTCACAGGGCCATTCAGTTCAGTCTTCCCTCTTATGTGACTGACACTTCTAGATAAACAAGTAATACTTTACATGTTGCACTATACCGTTTCAGATAGGCTCATGTATGTTGTTTCAAACCCCAAAAGATACAGCTTAAGAATGAGTGCTTTTGTAGAAGAGACTTGGGTGTCAGATGGTAGCCAAAGCGATAGGATTTGTAGGTAGCCAACGCCACACTTTTCTTTTCTTCTCAAACCTGTATCTCCTTTTGAATTCATCATGCTAACTAGGCTGTTTCTTTTTTGTGCCTCCTCACTTGCAGACTTAGCTACATTGGTAAATAGTCCCAATTTTATCACTGAATTTTTGTTTTAAACCTAGTGTGAGACCCATTTTCATTGTGAATCCTCAGCCTACAGCAATGTTCAGATTGTAATGCAATCCATCCATCTATCCGTTCATCCATACTTCCTTTCATTTACCCAATGTAGTATTACCCTGTATTATTACTTCTTTGGAACTTAGGCCTAGAATTAATGCCTGATGAACTTGTAGCCAACCAGAGTTTTTTTGGAAATAGTTTTTCTCTCTTTGTGTTTCTGTCATTTACAAACTGTATGGAGACCTTTTACTTGGAACATGGGAAAAGTCTATCACCGTGAGAGTGTGTTAGGTCTTAACTCTTCCACGTCCTATTTGATGTGGGGCTTAGTTTTCCATGAACATGTAGGTATTGCATCTTTTGATGATAAAAAAGCAATTCTTAAGAGTTCAGCTGAATGGGAAAGGCTGTCCACTTCGTGTAGTTGTTCAGTTATAAGACTTGTCTAGTACATGGTAAGTGTTCAACAAATTATTTTCTCAGCTGTCAACAGCTTTTCAGGGTTTTGAAGAAACTTAAAAGAAGATAGAATATATATTTTGATTTTCTTTAGTTATCAAAAATACATTGAGTTACCGTAGTATCCTTTGAGTAGGAAGAATACTTCTGGAAGTTATCAGTGCTTAAATATGTTCTGAGAGCACAATGCCATTACTTTATTGTTGCATGTACTTTGTATTATGCCCAAGAGGACTGCAGTACCTCTAAGTATGTGCCAACAGAGCCTGGTGACTCAGGATGGTGGCACATAGGTGGAGAGGAAAGGGGAGGGAGGCAATGTCTAGTAAATAGGTATAGTGAAAGAAAGGAAAATGGGGGCCCGAGATATAGGTCAGTAGAATAAGTGCTTGCCTGGCAAGTGCAGGGTCTTGAGTTCAATCCCCAGTACTGCAAACAAACAAACAAACAAAAAAAACAAAAAACAAAAAAAAAAAAGAAAGAAAAAAAGAAAATGGTAAAATGAGAATTTGTTAGATAAAGATGAGTTTGTAAAAAAAAAAAAAAAAGATGAGTTTGTATAGCTCATGGTTAAGTAGTATATTCCTATCAAGGAGAAGAGAGCCAGGATGTGGTGGTGTATGTCTGTAATCCCAGCATTAGGGAGGCTGAGGCAGGAGGATTGAAGCAGGCAGTGTGGCTACATAGTGAGTTATCCCTCTTTTTGGCACCAGGAATTAAACTCAGGACCTTGAACTTGCCAGGCAGGCATTTGTGCCACTGAACTGTATCCCTGGCCTACTTAGTGAGTTCAAGGCCATCCTGCACTACATAGTGAGACCCTGTCTTAAAAAACAACAAAAGAAAAAAAGAAAGAAAGAAAGAAAGAAAAAGAAAAGAGGATAAGAGAAGGAAACTAAGTTAAGCCACTTTGTTGTTTGAAATAGTCATCTAGAATGAGAAACTGCCAATTAAAATTTTAACAAGTAGAAGGGAAGACATGGTACCCTGGCTGGATTTAAAAAATCAAACAAACAAAATATATATACACATATATATACATATATATGCTACATTATATATTGTGTATATATTATATATATGAAGTATGCTTTTGTTATGGAATAAAATATGTATAATATATATTTAGGCTTATATACAGTGTGCATGTATATATTAACTTAGCCAGGTGCCTTCCCAAGTGCAGGTGCTTCTTGAATTCTGATGGAATTATGTCTAGATAAATTCATTCTTAAGTTGAAAATATTTAAGTCAGAAATACATTTAAGGGACTGGAGATGTAGCTCAAATGTAGAGCATTTGTCTAGCAAGCTGAGGTACTGGGGCTTGATCCTCAGCACTGCAAAATAGCAAAACAACAGAAGAATGATATACCTGACCTACTTTAACATTGTAGCTTAACCTAACCTACCTTAGGCTGGGGAGATGGCTCAGTAGAATAAGCGCTTGCCAGGGGCCTGAGTTCAATGCCTGGTTCCACCAAAGAAAAAAAAGATATTCCCTAACCTACCTTAAATGTGCTCAGATTACCCATATTTGCCTGGGATTGGTAAAATTATCTCATCCAGCCTATTTTACAATGAAGTGTTGAAAAGCTCATGCCAACATAGATGGGTGTTTTGTAGATGATAGAGTGTGAAAACATTGTACCCCCAAAGTAATGGCAGTATAGTATACGAGACCAGTGGGGGCATAGGTAACCTCTGGTATGGGTCGCCTCAGCAGCCGAGCATCAGGTAACAGTTGTGTTTTCTAAGCCCAAACCTCAGTATTCAGGTTTAATTGCTGCGCTGGCCCTTTGTGGTAACTAAGTGGGTCTTGAGTTGCATTGTGGGCACTAGGTCTCTAAAGGTTTGCCAGCAGTGCTGTAGAGTTCAGATTGTTTGCCCTTATGATCATGTAACTGACTGGGTGTTGCTGCCTAGCACTGTAGAGACAGTGTCAACATTGTACCATATACTGCTAGCTTAGGAGGGGCTCAAAATTCAGTGTGTAGTTTCTGAACGTGCATTGCTTTTCACTGTTGTAAAGGCAGGAAATCCTGAGTTGAACCATACAGAGTTGGGGAACCATCTGCTTAGCATTTAAAGAGGTCATTTCAGGATATCCATAAGCTTGCTTTTTAAACTATAAAGTCACAAAGTTGAGATGGTTCATAGAAATGTGCAGAAAGAAAGGTCTTGTCAAATATGTGTACAAAATGTTACTGACATTTTCTAGGTGACTAAACCAGTGCACAGAAAAAAATAAGTGAGACAGAAACCAGATAACAACTACATGCATATTATATATGTAAGTTTAGGCACATAATATTAGGATAATATTAGATAGTTGACATTGCTCAACCATGTGACACTTCACTTTTCAGAAGTAATAAATTTCTGTCATTAAAAGGACTATATTCAAGGGCCTGCCAGATACCTCAGTGGACTAAAGTGCCTAGCAGAGTGCAGTGGCCAGATTAGATCCCCGGCGTGCTGTGCTGGCCCGTCCCTGGGGCGCTCTGAGATGGCAATTGGGACTGGGTGTGGTGGCGTGTGCCTGTAATTCCAGCACTTGGGAGGCTAAAAACAGGAGAATTAGTACGAGTCCGATCTACATAGTGAGACCCTGTAGACCCTGCCCTAAATTCATTTAAAAAAAAAAAAAAAGGACTATATTCAGTGGCAGGCAAGCAAAACAGATATGCAGAAGCCTGCATATTTGAAGCATGTTATTTATTTATTTTTTAAATTTCATTTATTTATTTATGTGTGTGTGTGTGTGTGTGGCCAGCTCAACCCACCAGGGGGCGGGGCTGGCTGG